>NC_083617.1:11151657-11519157 GCF_963584025.1 Labrus mixtus | reverse complement strand
AAACGTAAAATTTGTATAATGACCAAATATAATTTTAAGGTAAAATATTTTTCTTAAATGTCATAACAAAACGAATGTATCCTACTCAAAACCATAACAAACTCACATTGTTTTTTTTTTTATGAAATATAAAAAACAGTAGTCTAGACAAAATACAACAACATTGTTCTAATGGTTCTGCGTGTAGCTGAATTCAGAAATGTGCATTTGGTTTCCTTCACTGCCCTCGCTCTTCTCATCTCGTCCCAAAAGCTTGACAGGAGTTTGAAATTTCCGGGCTTGTGTCTGTGGCTGCGATTGGCCCACGAGGAGCTTACCTACATGCAAATGAAGCAACGCAATCTTGCTGCTTCTGATCCAGAGCGTGAGGAGGAGGACCAGGAATACACTCATGTTCCCCGAGCTGTAGAAAAAACACCTGCAACTCTTTTAATGTTGAAACTCAACAATTATACTGGCGAGGGGGGAAAAGAACAGTAGACAAAAGACGCTTTCGTAATTTTACGCACCAATCGTATAGGAAGCAATAACGGAAAACAAGGGGACAGACAGATTCAGTCAATACTTCAATACTGTTATGAAGCGAGAATGAGTAGCACAGAAGACAGCGGGAGCAAGTGCTCGTCCGGCCCGATTTCCAGCTTTACCATCCAGTCCATCTTGGGCACACCGTCCGATGCGCCGCGCTCTGGGACCAAAGAGCTCTCCAAGGGACCACCGGCACCTCCAAGGAGGCGTTCACTGTCTGTGTCATCCGAGGAGGAGTGCAGCGGCGGGGAGGACTCAGCGGACTGCTTCTGCTCCGATACGGGTCACAGCGAGCCATGCAGCCAACACCAAGCCCACAACTTCTGTTTAGGTGAGGTACTCTTTATTATTATTATTATTATTATTATTATTAATAGTAGTAGTAGTAGTATTCAATTTGTATTATTCAAAAATGTGAGGTGGTTATAAGAACATTTTAAATGTCATTGTATTTACATCTTTAATGTTGTTTATTTCTGGTTAAATTGCATTAAATTAGGCTACATGTAGCGTAATAATTTCTTATTAATTAAACGTGTTAAATACAAAATAATCAGGCCTAGGTATTTGATGTTTTTGTTTGCACTTCAGCTCACATTTCATTAGCTTGTGTCTGTGACTGTAACACTCACATTCAGCCCATCCAATCCCACTTGTTCCATCATGTGCACACTATCATCGCAGCAGCAGCAGCAGCAGAAGAGTGGAAGGTCGAATAATTAGCCTTCTGTCTTTCCTCTCGTTTCAAATTTAATTGAGCCTGCTAATTGGTGAAACATGTTTCAAAAATGGCTGCACTACACGCCGTCAATTGGGCGTTAAATAGAGCGAGATGTAATTAATAACTTAGCCTACTGTACTACACCGTGCGTACTCGTGCTGAATTGTTTATTTAAAAAGTCACCAGCTTACTGAATAAAGGTCAGAGTTCAAACTTAACGAATACTCAAACTAAATAGAGAAGGGATTTTAAACAGTTAACTGTAAAAGTGAGCTTAAAGCACCTATTTTCTGTGCTATTGTGCTAATATTCTTCTCTTCCGCCTCGCGCGCAGGTCCCGCCAAAGGACTCCTATCTGGGAATGACGGGCTCGCGCGGCGGCCGCACCTGCCACAGCCTTTGCTGCAGGATTACAAGGAGGAGCGCGAGAGACCGTGCCATCAAATGTCACCTCTGTCGGAGGACAGACAGGCAGACGGTGCGGACAAGCAGGGAAACTCATCCAAGAAGAAGACGCGCACGGTTTTCTCCCGGAGTCAGGTGTACCAGCTGGAGTCCACGTTCGACATGAAGCGGTACCTGAGCAGCTCGGAGCGGGCCTGCTTAGCCTCCAGCCTGCAGCTGACGGAGACTCAGGTCAAGACGTGGTTTCAGAACAGGAGGAACAAATGGAAACGGCAGCTATCAGCCGAACTGGAGGCGGCAAACATGGCCCACGCCTCCGCACAGACACTCGTGGGCATGCCGCTGGTTTTCAGAGATAACTCCTTACTGCGCGTTCCGGTTCCCCGGTCTATCGCCTTTCCGACGCCACTGTATTATCCGGGAAGCAACTTGCCAGCGTTACCTTTATATAATCTGTATAACAAGATTGAGTACTGATTGACTCCACTGTATGTTCACTCAAGTCCACGTAAAAAAAAAAACATTCTCATAAGTGTCTCTACATAACCGCTGTATATTAATTGTATCACTTTATTCGTTGAGCAAATTCTTATTATGCAGCTGCTGTACGTCTCACAAGAAAGCAATCAAGCTTCCCTAAACATATAAAATACACCATGTGTATAATAAATTATAATACGTTTTGTACTTTAAGTTTCCTTCTCCTTCCTTAAATAAAGTAAAGGAGTTTAGTATTCATATCAGAAATGCTTTTCCACAGTTTTTTATTCACATTGGTTTGTCAGAGAAATCACAAAGCATCAGTCATTTTATTTCACCTGACAGGGAAAAATATCCAATTTAAGGGAAAATATCATTCTTTCTATTGTAACTTAGACCTCCAATAATAACCTTCTCATTCAATAAATTTTCTATTTCAGTGAAAGCTTGTTTGGTTTTATTTGAATTTTTTTTAATGAATTTATATTACCAGAAAATATATTTTTTAAAGGACTTATATACTTGTCAGGGCTGCGGATGTTACATGTCTTGTCCTTTTATAAGCAAATCGTTCACAAATAATTTTGCTACAAGACATTCTGTTGTTATAATCCAGGGTGATTATCCTTTATCCCCGCTTTCATAATTGTTCGATTCCTAAGCACAGAATAAAATATGAAGCAATGTTTTTATAATGCAAAGGCTTCAAAGTTGTATTTTGAGATTCATTCTTCATCCAAAACAATGCTGGTATAGCTTAAATAATCTGAGGTAAACCAAGTCATGTACAGTATATGTAAAGGTAATATAGAGGTAGAAAAGGCAGGGTGTAAGATGTACACAGTCACAAGATAATGACACCTCTTGGCTGGATCTTCTCTCATTTGAAGTCTGCCTCCCAGCATCAGGTGTTGTTGTGGGTAGAAAGATAATAAAGAGATGTATTGTCAGAGTTCAAGACTCTTCAATCCAGTCTGTTCTGTTTTCTCTATCTGTAAAAAAAAAAAAAAAAACCTATCAGTTCCACTTTATATTCTAGATACTAAAAACCGTACAGTAAGTTTAGATTTTCAGCGGGCCCTGAACACTAAGTCTGGTTATTTTGTCAAAGTTCAATTTAGTATTTCACAACAAGTCAATAAATGCAAATACTGAAAAACATAATTGCTCACTCCTAAACACACACACCAACACACACACACACACACACACACACACACACACACATCTCGTTCTTGATGGGGAGCAATAAAACCATGTAATTTGCCAGCTTTTCTTGGGTGTCACATCATGTACTATACCTACCCCCCTCCACATCCACCACCACCACCACCCATCCCCTTCCATCTCTCTCTCCGTGCTAATGGCTACATTACCTAGCAGAATCATGACGAGCCAGGCTCTGCTGCCCTGCAGATTATGCCTGACCCAATTTCTGCAACAGCCGCCCTGTGTTTCTGGGAAAATGGATAGCGTTAGACAACAGCGGTGATTTATGGGTAACTCCGGCACCGGCGGAGAAGAGGTGAGGTGCAGGAGGATGAATTTGTGACAGATAGGAGAGAGAGAGAGAGATGGGAGAGTGTAACACTTATGAAAAGGAGCAATAGCTTTGGTTGAATGAAGCTGTTTATTAGTTTCCAAGTGGTCATTATGTCATCAGGTGTGACGGCAATGCGATGCGCTTTTGGATGGATGTTTGCACCCCAGTGACTTGTGGGAAATCTGCATGACCTGTCACCTGAGGATGTTTGATTTACAAGACAGGTGGAGAGAGAGAGAGAGAGAGAAAGATGTGTGGCGATGAAATGATGAGCAAAAGAGAGAGAAAGTGAAAGAGAGGAATAGGTGGAGTTAGGTTGGGGGGGGGTGGAGGAGGGCGTTTCGATGTAACTATGTATCACCGCAATGGCAGGTGTGAATTACAAATTTTAATAGCAGGGCAATGAAAATGATTTGAAGTGGTTTAAACTGCAAAGAGACAGCGCCTGGCATGGTGATGAAGATTTGTTGAGATGATGTGTTGTGCCTTAGGATTCATCAAACCTGCCTGCTAAGGTGAAAAGCAAGTGTATTTCACTCTGTGCTATAATTTATGATGGGAGTAATGGAAACTGTGGGCTACACACAGAGTGAAGAGAGAGAGCGAGAGAGAGGCAAAGACGGAGAGCACCAGGCAAATTGATTCTCTGGGTAGTTTTTAGAGCATATTTACAGGATCATAATGAATTGCACTAAAACCAGCAGATATCGCTTCTTTTACTTCTTACAATAAAACACTGAAAATCAAAGCTAACTTAATAAAGACACCATTAAATTCAAACTGGCTGCAAAAACAAAACTCTATTAATACTGCTATTTTAGTATTTGAACTACTTTTCACATTTTCAGCCCCTTAACCTTTTATTTGGGCAGCAACCTCCCCACATATCCACAGCTGTTTGATTTAAAGAGGGAACGCGGGGCTTCATATTACAGTGGAAACGTTATGAAGTATAACACCACGAGCAGATGCACAGCCCCGGGTCGGCCCCAAGACGAGAGTTTTAAAAGCGATAGCGATGCATTAAGCCAGACAACTCTCAAGACCTGTTTGCTCCCTAAATGAATTTGAGGGCAGCGTAACGAGGTTTTTGAGGCAGGCCCTGTCATCCACCAGCTTTAACCAGCTTCTGTATTTATGGGTTAATGGTTAAAAAGGAGAGCTCGGACCAGAAGTGATTTTTCTTGATTCTGGTTTATATCAACTGGAAATGAAAGAGCTGAAGGGAAATTGTGTTAGTCCCCCCCTTCTTCTCCTCCCCCAACCCTCTAACCGTTGTCTTTAACAGAAGAGGAATATGTGACTGTACTGGGCAAAGGATGCAACATACACACGTTTATTTTTTTTTACATCTTTGGGAATTATTTTGGATTTTCACAGACACACTCAAAATCCTATTGCAAATGGCAAATGAAACGAGCAACAATAACATGAGATATCCCATTTTTTTTAATCAAAAAAGCTTTTAAGTTTGACACATAATGGGTTACAACAATTTTCACATATTGACTCAACATGACACATTTAGATGTTTTAAAAACTCTAGGTCAAATTCAAGCAGCTTTGCTATTTGAACCACAAAAAACAGTCACAGTTAACCCCCCCTTAAACAAAACTAAACCAAAAGATCAGGCTTAGTCCTCTAATGGCAAAAAGCATTATGGTTCATTGTTGAATTAACAACCACGTCTTGAACTGCCTCTTGTGAAGTGCCATTCCTGGTCCAATATGCATCAAACTATTACAGGCTGCAGTAGGTGGAGGGAACTCGGCTTTTACTCTGGAGATAAGTCCATTAGTATTACCTTTGACACCATAATGGATGTGAGATACAATTCTCTGCTCTCCATTTTGTATTTGTAAGGATAATAGGGGGATTATCTTGAAGGCCTTATGCTACACACTCAAGAGTGAGACCACACTGAGGAGGGAGAGCACTGCAACAGTTGTTTTCACATCCTCCCCTCTCTCTCTCTCTCTCCCCCTTCAGCCCTTCCCTCTGCTCCGAGACCCTCTCAGAAGATAAAGCATGTCATTATTCTATTAAAGACCTACAATTTTTGTAATGGGACTTGCAGCGGTCGGCAGAAGTGCAGGCAGCTTCTTCAATATCCTGGACATTATTTGCTCGTTTAGTTAAATGATGTTTCTAATTCCCTCATAATTACTTGTAATGAGGCTGTCTCCCTCGTTTTGATGCGGCTACATCTTAATACAGCATGGCATTCTTTTTTAGGGATAATTACCTCTCATGAGGCCGGGGGAGCGAGGCTGGGGTTTGTTGTGCGCTGCACACGTGGCAAATTGGCTTGTTTCCTGCCATCTTGTCTTCCTGCAAATTGGTAAATTAAGTTTCTCGGCTGGAGCATTAGAACTGTTAAGTTTGCTTTCTTGGCTCCTTCAAATTATTGGCTTCACTGACTGAGAGAGATGACTGTATACTCTGGGCTTTGCCTTATTTGATTTATACAGTGTTTACGGATTACACGCTATATGCTAAGGGAGCTGGTTGTTAAGGAAAGGGAACAGTTTTAAAATTATCTTGACATGTTTTATGGTTAACCGAGTAACAAATATACAAAACAGAAGAATAAAAATGCTCGTTCATTATAATTTTTGAATATTATTATTTGATATGCTTAGTTTTGGTAACAGTTGTAGACACAAGAGATCTAAAACTGCTACCTAGTGTTATTGTAGGAATTAAAGAAATAAATTTTCAAGACATGAACTTTGTGAAATATTTTTAATAAGGTTTATCATTGCAGCTTTAAAAGACAACAAAGTGTCATAAAGTACACCTGCCATACAACTGTGTCCATAAAGTCAGTGCAGCAAGTCCATTAGTTTTCATTTGTATGTTATTAACAAGGAGACATGATTGTCTTTTTTGTCTTAGGGTCGATAAAAAATGTTTAATATGTAAAAGTTGAAATTATAATATTTGAGAACACAGAAATGAAACAGTTCTACTCAATCTTTAACATGGATTTTTCCCATCCTGTTTCCCGTCTACTGGTGGATCGTCTGTGTTGTCCCTCTGAAATGATCCAGCCGCCGAACTCCAACCGCAGCCGTTGCTGGGTCGGCTGAGGGGTTTTTATTTCTAAGTGCTGATGTGTCGCAGACAGTTTGGCTCTACAAGGGCCTGTTATACGCCGATTAAAGAGAGGGAAGGAGTGCTCCCGCAGGGCGGCCTTGTACATTTACCCTGACCACAAAAAGGTCTAACGTTTACGCCCCAGTGCTGACATGACCTTCAAACAAGGTCTCTGTGCTGCCTGGGTGGATACTGGAACTGTCTGGAGGAGACCTGCAAGGAAACTAACAGACAGACAGACGGACAGGAAGAAATCATATCTTTGTATATCAGAAGCTACCTCTCTGCCATATCCTGATAAGTGAGATGAGATGGCTTTTATTGGAAAATACAGGAAAGGTTTGTTATTTTTCACACTTAAATGGCAAAATTTGATTGGGATTTTGCAAAAGCTTTTGTCAGTTTCACTGAATGTTGGAACATGATATTAGAAGTTTCTTTTCTCCATTGAAATCACCTACATTGAACATAAAGGGCCACTAAATAATTCAGATTCAAATCCAGTCATCAGTCGTCTCTTGGCTGCGAGACAAACACAGCACTGTCTGTTGTTTTTTATTTGTGGGAGCACAGACAGATACTAATGCTGGGTCACGGATCTGTTTGTTATGAGATCCGATAGTGACTTCTTGTTAATATGGAGAGTTGGGATCTCTTTGTAAGGACCAAGTGGTCTCTTTCAGCTGCAGGGGGGCTGCTGTATAGAGAGATGATCTGTCACTTCAGTGTGAGACTGACTTGCTGACCACATAGCCTGCAGCGTGGCAGCGGGGAGCACAATGAAAGCAGCACACTATCACCTGACAGCTAATTAGGGATTGCACCCCTGGAAGGGAATACATTCTCTTTGAGGGAGTGAGGGAAAGAAAGCAAGAGGTTGCTGAAATCTGTGTGATGTGTCAGTCAAAGACACAAGACACCTGCAATTTCTAAAGGCAGTTCCTCAAAGCACTGATATGTTTGGTTATGTTTTCCACAATTTCCCAGTTTGGGATCAATAAAGTAATTCTATTCTATTCTATTCTATTATCATTTTATTAGTTAATCATTTTGATGTTAAAAGTCAAAAAGCCTGACTTCAAGTGATTGGTTTCTCTTGAAAAAGGATCTTATATTTCAACATTCATGCAGTCTTTAATAAATCTCCCATGTCAGCAACCCCAATTGTCCCCAGTTTTGTGTGCCAATGTGCCCATATGTGTGTTCAATCAATGTGAGAGTGTGTGTCCCTGTATGCAGAGACCAGCAGTATGGTTTATTTGGGAGACCTGGGATTTCTTTGAAAACACATTTGTAACCATTAGTTGAGTGTAAGGTTTCATGTGAAGAGTGCATCCTCTGGACTGGTGTCAGAGTTTCTGTGAGGCTCAGCAGCAGCCTCTCTTGGAGGGACAGTGCTGAGAGGAGGAGGAGGAGGAAGGAGGGGAGGGAAGTAGTGGTGGTTTAGGAAGAGGAGGGGGGGGGGGGGGGGGGGGGGGGAGCACTGGAGCCTGGGCGTCCCACCAGCAATGCATCACGGCAGGCAGAGTGTAACCCGAGCCCCCCCTCTGGCCCTGGTGTGGCCTGCCACAGTGCACTCCTTCTCGACTCCCTTTTGCGCCCCCAAGATGCTTTTAAAAGGATTTGGTCAGCGAGACAACAACTCTTCAAAAGAATCTTCGTCACATTAGAAAGTAATTAGTCAAGCCTGAGGCAGAGGATTCCCTGACCTGACTAATTCTGCACCCCTAAACAATCCGTCTAGGTGCTAGGCAGCTGGCGAGGCACGTTCTCGGTGTACCGGGGAGGAGGGATTTGGGCAGTGGAGATTCCCATGGTCCTGCAGGTGAACAAACGCCAAAGAGGTCATCGGGAAAGGTTACTGTGTAATCCATCTGAGTAACGGTCTGCAGGTAGATTTTAAAGATCTCTCAGAATACAGGTACAGATACATGTCGAATATATAGTTGCTATTTTAAGGAACAGGGTTGCAGAATGAGGCTTACCAAAATGCATTGCTCTACTGCATTAACTTGTGAAGATAAATTCAATTAAGTATGTTAAGGTGTTGTGAAAATACATTTGCTCTAGTCAAAAGACCTGCTTCCTCTGGTCTTATAAAGATGTGCTATTGTCAAATTTCTGAGATTTAGAAATCTCAATTTGAGGCAATTTTATTTTGCAGATGGATGCAGAGAAACCATTCAGCACTTTGCCACCTGTTCTTCCAAGCCCACAGGGCCCAAAGGCCAACAACCTTTCCTCTCACTACTAGACATAGTTATCTGATTGGGAAAAAGGTGGAGGTGGGGAGTGGCAGAAACTTACAAACCACATGCTGCAGGGTGGGACGCGACACCACGGGTACTGTCCTCCGATGCCTCTGATGGTTAAGGAGCTACTTTAGCCTTAAGCATTATGAGACAAACACACAGTGGGAGGTGCAGTGAAAGGGACAAAGCAGAGAAGAGAGTATTCCAAAGGGAACCCAAAAGGATTACACAAAAGTTTGATTTCTACAGATTTTAAAGTCCTAATGCGGTGGTTAAATTGTAAACATTTTGTGTTATCTTTCTTTTTTCATGTAAGATTGTTCATTAAATTTGCAGGGACTCTACCATTTTACAGTTTTCCATGTTTGAGGACCTTGGATATAGGATATACATGAATAAAAGTGAGGGAAAACAACTCCCTGCAAACCCATGATACTGATGTGGTTAGACATTGTATAGTGGGAAGGAAAACATACACTTGTTAAAGCAGCATGACTCAGAAATGGCACTGAGCAATTGGCCAATTAGGAAGTGGTCCATCATGTCAAACTCATTTGCAAAGGGAAGGCTTAACCCTTAGGGTTCGAAGGTCGGGATCAAAGGGTGTCCCCCATGGGACCGCACAGAGATCCTTGAAGAAACGCTGATCCCAAGCTTTTGTAAAGGAATCTTCTAATTACAATAAATCTCCACTGTGGGGTAAAGACAGGAGTGCTGGGTACAGTGGCTATATGATATCTCCTGCCTGAGGCTCTGCAGGTTAGCCTATAGATGTCTGGATAGAAGACTGATAGGAGATAGTGGTTGCCACTAGGGCAGTAACCTCTCATTTGCCCAGGTCAGAGCCTCAGAGAGTGATCACAGCTTTGGCGGCTCAGGCTGACCAGCACCTCTGAGCCTCTATAGCCTCTGGTGTGTAACCGGGTCTTTGACCTTGCCCACAGATTAGTATCAGTATCACTTTTAGTACTGGATTTAACTCTTCTATTCGTAGGCCTCTTTCTTCCATTGTTTTCTCGCATAGGTGTGTCAGGGTTGGCTCTTTCTTAAAGGAGAACTCTTTGTTGATTAAGATGTTCTTCCATATAATAGTGATTGGTACAATTTGCACTCTGATATCTTTGGTTGTTCCGTAAAAACTTTAGTTCAGTAGTGACTGTTTCATTGCACAATACGTTTGTAAGATGATGGGTTTGATAATTGTTTAATAGAACTTTAAAGTTTGTGTTCCTTGTAATATTATCCCGCAAAAGCAATTGCTGAGTGTCAAGTGCTTCGAAGATATTTGGTCTGATAACACCTGAGTTTCTACACCTTTTGATATTCCGCTAAATTCAGAAGGCATATCCCTAAAGCACTTTTGGGGAATATGGCTTTCAAAGTCTGCCACGGATAAGGACGGAAAAATGCAGAATTCACTGCAACATGACAGAGTTAGAAAGGATGCCATAACTTAGTAAGTGTTACTTTGATTTGTTAAAGAGTGAACATAGAATTCACTTTTGGGTGATCCCTTATCTGACATAAAGAGTGCTCAACTCAACTACGTTTTTCCTCTACATGTTGAATCTCACTTGCAGAACAACCTTCTTTGTTCTTGCTCTATAGAAAGGCCTTATGACACTCTGTGCTTCTCAACGGGTTCTACTGTCGACCAAAGGGGAAGGAGAGAGGAAAAGGAAGGGAGACTAGTAGTTTGTTCTTCCTGCAATTAGCATTCACGGTTAGCTAAGCAGAACTAATGCAGCGAATCTTTGAGTCTCACGTTACCTGTCCTCCACTGCCAGAGTACCTGCAGGCCAGATTAAACTGTAGCAAGATGACAAACCCCCGTGTGTATCCATTTCAAGCCTTTTATTACTAGCAGTGTTATTGGTAATTCCCTTTGAATGCCCATGACAAAAACTAAGAACAGGCCAAGGTGGACTTCACAAAAACAGGATACCGCATGGGTGTGGGTGATGTGCTAGTGATACTGTAATTGTGAAAACAAACTCAGAGAGAGAGTTACGTCTCCATTCGTGTGGCATTGTTTGGCAGCCACGCTGAAAAGCGTTAACTCCCGGCGGCACATTTTTATCTGGCCTGTTTTAAGTGAAGGGCTTCCCATGACAACAGTTAGTGCTGTCACATGTCAACACAAGAGGCATCTGCCCTCACACATCACTCTCTCTTTGCCGCCAGTCATTTTTTTTTTACTGGCCGTCCTTTTACAATTATCTTTTTATTACAATCAATAAAAGGTCACTTTCATTCCGATATTCTGTGCCTCAATTTTCAACATTACTTTTGTGATTGCCAGGGTCATCTCCACAAGTTTCTTTAGCATCTAGGTCAAGACTGAATGATCTCATGACTCCCTTTTCTTCAGGGACAGGATCAGGATGTAGGCTCACCGTGTCACCATTATGGGATGTGGATGAAAGTGCGATGATCTCATCAGTCTAAAGTGACACAAGAACATAGTCACTTAGTAGGCCTTGTCACGCAGTTCAAGGACAACATCATATTGCATTTTCACCCTCTAGGATTTAGCTTCTTCTCTATGACTGCCCTTTTTTGTCTGCAGTTTAATACACTAATATTTAATTGGATTAATCCTTGTAGTGACATGAGTAAAACCAGAAGTTATGTCGCTTTTTTTTTTGCGATGTAACAAAACCGGTCAATTCATATTCCAGTCTAGTTTTCTTGTATATTTTCCTTGATTTTGATTTGTGTTGTATATCTTCAGCTAATTATTATCAGTTCTCTGAAGTGTTGTCTTATCAGTTACAAACAGGTACAAGCAGCACAAGTGCTCCCCATTGATCCACTAAAGACTCCCATAGTGATGGGGCCACTGTCTGGTCACACAGAGCCCGAGGAAGACACTGCTTATAATCAATAAGTCTTCTTGTGACACTGGCTCTGCTAAAGTCTGCACTCCTGGAGGCCTTGTAGAAAATCATTGAAATTGCAGTGATACTCTGTGCCTAAATACAGCAGTATTGATGATTGTTAATTGCATAAGTTGTTTTCAAGGGATTTGAGACCAAACTGTTGCCAATACAACATGATTGTGAACTAGTGGATATTATAAGGATATTTCTACCACCTAGCCTGTTTTTTTTTTATTTTATTTTGTGCTGCAATTTTCAGCATTGCAATTCTACCACCTGTAATTGTAGGAGACGAGAATGTGCTGTTTGGGTTTAAAAAAAAAAAAAAAGTGATAGTGCAATCATTGCTGTAATTTCTGGTTGAGGCACATTCTACCAAATGGTTAGCTACACTTTCGTTCAATTAATTTTGTTCATCGTACTATAACCTACGTGGTTTTAGCAGAAGACAGGTAATGTTGCTGGAGAGCCAGACACACAAAAGTGAAGCTTTTGGAGGGGAATTAGTGGGGGTTCTCAGCGTAGTGTAAACATAGAAAAACCCCACCAAATTTCACTGCAGAGCTTCTATTGCCTAGCGGACAGTTGGAATTTAACTCAGTTCTTTGGTTTGAATCACACCCAATCTGTATTATATAAACTGAAAAGACATTTCTTACAGGTAGTGGACAGAAGTATCATGTAGTTACTGAATATATTTCAGCTTTAAATCAAGACTGAGGTGCTTCTGTCGCTCCCTCTAATATTTCTGTTTGTATCACCCTGTCTCCTTGTTGAACTGCAGCTACTTGCCTCCTCTTGATGTCCAATCTAAATAAAAAAGATTGTAATATAATAAAGCACCCATAGTCCCTACTTATACAGTACTTATTGAGTGGAACATTGAGATTTATATAACTCCTCTCAATGAGAGAGAAAAAGGAGAAAAGGAGAAAAAGAGGGAAAGAGAGTTTCTCTATGATTGCGAGGGGGGTTTAAGGTTACCGGCTAATTTCCCCATCGTTACCTGCCGACAGCGCCACATCCGGTCTCCTCAGTGTTTTTCAACAGGGAACAGTACAATCTGTTATACTGTAGTGATCATCAGCTCTTCCTCCACCAATGATTACCAGTAATTACCTGTTTTTCTCTCCATCCATCCATCCCTCCTCCTCCTCCTCCTCCTCTCTCTCTCTCTCTCTTCCCTTTTCTCCCTTGAGCTATTACCCTAACTGGCTGTTGTGGAGCAAAGAGGAGGTGTGTAGAGAACAAGGCAGGCTTTTATGGACTCCCCACCAGCGCCACTCCACACCGCTCCATTTTGAAATTATCGGGTCCCCTTGCTTTTGAAGTCTCTGTAAGCGCACCCTCCTATTTACGAGATGGCTGTGTACTTAAAGGTCACAGATTGATCAAGAGGTCCTAAAGATGGCCTTTTCCCTGAAAGCACTGCAATACTGTGGCTTCCACAGGCCACATCTGTGGTAGAAAGAGGGAAAATAAAATGTATCACTCCCCCAAAGTCAGGCATATTCAGACTTTAATGTACAATTCCATTTACCCTGGAAAATGCCACAATTGAGTATGGAATTCACAATGAGCACCGCAATTTATCAGTGCTTTTTTGTCCATTTCTGTTGGCTCAGGCTTAAGCATATTTTACTTACTGATTACCCACGGGTCATTTTGTAAATGTGTGAGACTAAAACTTTTGTTTCAACAGGAGACCTTTGCTACACTGTCTTGTCTTTTTAAAAAATGTGTTTGACTCACGCAGAAAACAGGCAGCGTCAATATTTTGACAGCATTTATGCTGGAAATATAACAATGATAAGTGGGCATGAACTGAAGCCCATTAGTGCTTACAGTACTTGGATCTCTAAAGAGACATAGCTATCATGAAGTTCCTTTGTATTTATACATTTTAATGTACAGTTTATTTCTGCATTTTATAAGAACCAATAACCAACATTGTCTGCTTCTATAGCCGACAATATATTGTGTGTTGCAGTTAAATTATTCCTGAAACAGACACTTGTTTTGTCTACTAATAGAAACAATAAATTAAATGTAATTTGTAATTAAAATGTTTGTTATGGGTTTCCTAATCCTGAATAGTAGTGAACGTTTTTTTCTGATCAGACAATTAACATGGCATCAAATAAAGAATATCATTATAGTTGACCAAGATAACCCCTCTCCCCATTTTCTTTCAGTTATTCCATGTTTTGACACAGACTTTTGTTTGTGCAACATGTCACTTTCATTTGAAAAATTGTGATCATGCATTTAAACCACAGGGTTTCTTTATCACCTTTCAACCCATTTTCATCATCATCAGTAAATCAGTTAGTTAAAAAAGGACTTGGCCCTCTTTTAGACCAGTAACAACTAACTCAATCTCTTTTTATTACAATATCAAACATTTGAAAAAGTATCTTCGTATGCGTATGAAATAAAACTTAATCATATACGATGAATGCATCGATATATACACTGGGCTACAGTACTGAGTGGCTTTCTCTTTTTAAAATCAAATGTTTGAAAGACATTTTTGAATAAGAAAATGTTGCTGCATTACATTATAACCTCATAAGGTGTCATCTTCCATCAATAATAACAAGAGAAGATTATATTCACAAAGAGTGGTTATATATGACTCTGTCTGGCTGTACATCATTTTATGCAAATATGACAAGCCAACTGAACAGTATTGATGAAGTAAACGAGAGACAGAGTCCTGTGGCCTTGATTTAGTTGTATATTTGTTTAACTAATGTAATCCCCTGAATCAAAGTGTTTGTCTGAGACTCACTTGCTCAGAACACCAATATGTCAGCACCAAACAAAGCTGTACTAAAACACGCAGGCCTCATTCATCATAGGGTCCCATACTAAACTCACTCTGTTATTATTATTGATAGGCAGTGCCGTCAGCCTGCCTTATTTATTAGTCAGCTTGGGATGAATGGGAGACGGCCAGGCTACATACACCATGTCAATTTGACCCTGTGTGTTTTAAAAATATGCACACTGCGAACACCAGGCTGGCCAACTTGGCAGCAGCACAGATTTTGAAAATGTATTGATTGCACCAGTCGCCGATAATATGATACATGTCAAATTTGACAACGCTATGAGAAGAGGGGTCAGAGCTAATGAAAGTGTTTGGAGAGAAGGGAGTAGGCGGAGCGATGGATGTTGTTTCTTCAACATTAAGCTTCCAAATGACTGCCAGAGAGCAGCGATGCTTCACACCACACACACACACACACACACACACACACACACACACACACACACACATACACTAACTGTCAACTCTGGCAACTTCCTCATGGTTGACATTAACACCAAGACAAAGATTTCCAACCATTAAAAATACCTGTACTCACGCAGGAAGCTAAAATGAAGTCATACATTTCCAAATAAATGAAAATCTTAAAATCATCAAAGCAGCGCTCATGGCAAAACACTGGGTGATTTGAAAAGTGTCCCCTGCTGTCCGCGGGTGGGGATGACGGATGAGGTAAGGACGATGTAAAGGGATTGGTGTGGAGCAATGGGTGGGGTTCGGGGGAACAGACCCTGAGTTAAATCCCTCCAAAATGAGTAATCTTACATAATAATATCCTCATGTGTCTTGATAAGAGCAAACCCGGAACAAGCCGACAGCATCCGTCTGCACGGTCTATGAAAACCTACTAACAACGTTATGGATCCTGAAGGCAGCTATTGCCCCTGCAAATATGCTCTGTGAACCCTTAATTTGGCAGCTATATCTTCTTTAACAACACCATTACCAGTGGCTATCACCATAACCTCATCCACAGCAACAATCCTCACAAAACCCATAATGTGAAAGCACATTAAAGATGGATCCCGTGGACACATATTGGAGTGCTGCGGTGCTGTTATACACATGAACAGGCTACAAAACCCCACACAACAACAGGCATTAAAATGTCTCCGCTGACTACATTAGCTGTCCGGTATTGTTTTAACTGGGAAGTAATTAACTGACTTGGTCAATAGGTGGGATGGAGAGCCAGTCTGGGAGGTGTTTATAGGTCCCCAGGGACACGGCTGGGGGTGAGAGGGCACGACTGAGCTCATCTATCCAAACTCAATGACCTGACAAACCCTCCACTAAGGCCTCACACTCATATCAATTATTGATAAGATTAAAAATAGATTTTATTTTGAGGTTTCAATAAAGTTTATGTGAGTGCATGAAAAGAAACCAGTTGGATACTTGGGTCCCGATTAGCATGAAAGCTGTTATAGAAAGTTCAACAACTATAAAAAAAAAAGGACTCTCAGTAGAAAACTATGAGCATGAACCTTTAATTTATAGATATAAAGATATACCTCTGACCACAAAATGTGTATAGCATAAGAACAAAGTTGAAAATTGACTGATAAATCGTCTAAATGACTGTAAGAAGACTCCAGTCACCCATACCTACAGGTAGAGCCGCTTGTATTCTGCATGTTTATTTAAAATGACATTTTTGAATGTGCAACGCCGTGTGGGTGTGTGTTAATCAGACGAGCTGAATGCGCTCCCTCTTTTATTATTATTTTTAACATGCTGTACGGAGAGGCGAGCCGCGGATCAGTAAATGGCTCCCTTCGCTAATCATCTCTACTGTAGCAAGGGAAAAAAGGGAGAGATAAATGTTTGAGTGGAGAGGTTGAGGGCGTCTCTTTCAGACCTGCCCCTACTGTCTGCGAATAAAAGCCTGAAAAGGAGCCACAACGACAGGCTAGAAGTGAGTCCGACTGGGCTTTGAAAAACGCTGCCTCTTCTCCAGGCCTTGGTGCTAATGTATCTGACTCAAAGGCTGTAAGGCAGAGAAGAGAGAAAGAGAGAGTGAGGAGAAAGAAAAAAGAAAAAGAAGAGAGATACAGGGAACTGGTGCTACAGAGGACAAAGAGCTCCAAGGTGTGCACTCGGTATTCAGTAATTGGTAAAAGAAGCTTCATTTCTTCCAGTGATTTCCTGTCTTTTTACCGTCTCTGACAATCCTGATGCTTTTAATAGGGGTATGAGTAGGGGGGTATTCTGTTGCCCCCCCCCCCCCCCCACACACACACACACACACACACAACCCTCCCAGTCCCTCAAACACCAACCTGTCTGGCTGCTCAGCCTGACCACCCCTCCCGTCTCCTTCTCGCTTTTACAAAATGGAAAAAGAAAAAAAGCATTAACCATATTCTTTCTGTCGTTCTCTCTCTTTGAATACCTCAAAACCCTTTAGCTTTAATCATTTCTGGATCAGGCTCAGTCCAAATAAGCCAAGCCATTTTCTGCACTCAATTACTCCCTTAACAGCATCAAAAAGAGAAAGGATTCAGGTATAGTGAGGAGAGAAAGAGGGTGAGAGGGAGAAAATTGTGAAGCATCTTCATCCGCCAAAATGCTTTGAATGCTTCTAAAGGCTTTCTTTTTTAATGAAAAACCAGTAATAAGAGATGGTTCTGACTATAACAAAATGTTTACTGCCTGTGTGCGCTAGCTGTGAGCTCTTCACTCTCCCCAGATAAATCGTTGAAGAGGGAGAAGGGGAATAAAGGCTTGAAGAAATGGGCCTCCAAATTACTACATTTTTACAGAATCCTGCTTTCATTACCAAGGAAAATATATCTGAAGGTACTTCACTGCGAAATGTATTTTAATAATACATTACTTTTTTCATAACTACTCTTAACCTTTAAATACAATGCATTTTGGATGAATGCAGCTGTCACAGTTTGGTGTTCAGATAATGAGACATCCGATTCTTATTTACTGTTGTCTGCCTGAGCCAAAGGAGATATCAAGCATTGTACTGTCAGCCCAGCTTCTATACAGTCATATATACTGCAAGTCGGTCCAAACCACAATTATTCTTCGATGGGCCTGAATGAGGTCACGGATTCGTCCAATGCTTCTGGGTATTTCATACAATGTATGCAGGAAGTGCATCTAAATAGGTTTCTCTTTTTCATAAAGTAGCGTTCAATCCATAAGCATGGGCTTCAGGCTTGAAAATGTTGCCCTGTTTTTCCTCTGTGCCCAAATTGCCCACATTGTTCTAAACGGCCGCCAGTAGATACAAATCAAGTATGAAATGTGTGAACACCAACAGAGGTCAATAAAGCATGTCCACAGTAATATAATGTGATTGATTTTTCTCTGTAGCTCTTTCCATACCAGATTCTGCTGTGTTCACATTGCCGATGATTACACAAAAACTGCTGATGGTTAATCATAATGGCTCAGGGTGAGCACTTTACTTTGGTGCTCCCTCCTTCTCATAGACTGCGCTCATTTCCCCTCTTAGCCAGCCGATGGTCAGTAAGGTCAACGTGACACACATGCATCCCGAAACTGCATCGACAGACAGAGTGGAGGCTGCGGATTCAATGGCACACCAAGAGCCTCTACTGGCACCAGTGGATTCTCTCCACGGTCTCTCATTATATCAGTAGTGCTACAGCAGGTGCTGGGGTTGAACACTGAGTGCAGGGTGGCTGCTTTTCTAGGGTCCTCAACGGGGAAATAATATCTTTGCAAGCCAGAGGAATGCAAACAGTAAACAGAGAAAGTAAACAGGTAGATGTGAACCTCTTGTTTTGCAAGCAATACTCAGGTCTGGACCAATGAAGGAACACTTCCATGAAGTGTCGACTAATTCACTTTGAAACAACTTTGTTAATGCTGTGCAAAGCTGGATCTCTAAATACCTTATTTTTGCCAATGTAGTACAATATCATCTGCAAACTTTACTGTCTCCTGTTGTCTTTTTGTACTCTGGAGAAATGAATGTTCCCAACTTGGCTTTGATCAGATTGCAGGCAAACCGGACTTGTTGTATGTTTACAATCATTACCAACCTATGTACATGGCTTTCATGGTATTATGATCAGTGTCTATAGTGTTGGGATTTCCAGCACCAAGGAGTAAGAAATTGAGTCCCATCAACTTGTCTTCCAAATTATTGAGCTGTCGACTACATGCATTCAACCAGCATGTATTCACCTTATTTTCTCTGATGCACTTTAGTCACTCTGAATTTGACTTAATCACTGTTAGGTGCAAAAGACAGACATCTGATTTAAACATCCAGATGAAGGAACATCTGTAAAAATCCAGTTGGAATCGAAGTTTCAATCCACTTCCAAATGGGGTTTCCAAGGATCCTATTTGATTCTCTTTTTGTAATCTAGACTATTTTAGACCAATCCCAATAAAATCTGGACATAAAAAAAGAAATATGAGACCAGTAGTCAAGACGTTTTTTTTGTCTTGTGCCTAACATTCCTGATGACCACACATAATCTTCCCTAGATGACTGAAATTTACGAAAGGAATGAGAATGAGTAAAGATATGTTGTCTTCCATTTGACTTTGTATGGTTACTTTTGGCATCAATATGTGCAAAGAGAAGTTTTGTATTTCGGCTGTGAAAAGAAAAGGGCTCCAGCTATGCCTCTACAAGTCACCTTTTAGAAACATACTCAAAATGTTGCCTCTGTTCTTTGCTAAGATGATCATTTACAGCACATGAACAAAGCTGCCAGTTATCCAGGGTGTTAATTAAATCTAGATGCCTTTTAATGTATTTAAACACCCACTTTATGTTTTCCACTTTTCATCCATCCACAACATACTTTTACCATTCCCTTATTATGCTCTTTCAAGAAGAAAATCTGGGCCAAATGAATGTTCACAGAACAGAACAGAGGCTTTGACTGTTAATGGGCACGTTTGCTCAGCAAAGCTGCTAATGGACGACGCTAATTATCACAAGCTTGGAAGGCCTCACAAAGGGAGTGGATCAATATGTGATGTGACGTGCTCTACTCATTCATAGATGTTGGATGATGACTTGAATCATGGCACTAGATAAGAATGCATTGTAGGGTCAGGATGGTGATGGGGGACGAGGAGGGCGAGAACCAAGAGTGTTTTGCTCTTTTATTTCCAATGCGTGTTGGCTCAAAGAGGATACCTAATGCTTTCATAAAAGGCAGACAACAGGCGAGGGGAGGCGCAATGTGTGCTGGTGGATAAAGGAAAACAAGAGAGTCTTGTTGTTATTGAATTCTGTTGTAATGGCAGGTTAACAGGTAGTTTCTATCTAGAGAGGGAAGTGGTGAAGAAACTGTTGAAGAAAAATTTGCAAAATAGGGTTTAATGAACCAAGTAATTTCTCCAAAAGCATCACTGATTTTCTAAATGCTTTATGAAAATGAAACATGTTTAGAGTTATATGGGATGGACTTCAAGTTACAAAAATACTCCACATTTCAAAATACAATTAAACAGCACAGTATTTTACTGCAGCAAAAATGAAGCAACACTAAGTCTCCATGATAGAGGAACATACTAATTTTGCTTGGTAAAACTGGAATACATTTCTTTTGGTCAGCTACTGATGACGGCCTCAATGTTCTTTTCAAAATTGTATTGCTTCAAATAAGTAAACTGTGGCTGATTATAGGGCTGAATTTGTGAACCCATTTAGTTAAACTCAGTTGTTGCTGCAATCTCCTAATTCATTAATTAACCCTTTCAGTGTCACCATTAGAGACTGTACATGAAGTGCCCCTCTGCTTTGGTTTCAAAAGTGAAGCCAATGCTAAAGTGCCCTGAGCTTCATTCTTTCTAACGGCCAGCAGGATTCAACTCACTAAAAAGTCTGAACCAGAGGGGAAAACAACCCTAACTTCTTCTGATTTAATACTTCTTGGATACCTGTTGGCTCATAGCTATTGCCTGGCAAATTTAAACCCCATACAAGCAACTTTTAGGGGGTTTCTGGAGGTCTAACCACTGGCTGAGTGTTACAGTACCATGGTTCACAGTCAAGCTTGCAGCTTTAAAAGCGGGAATGGAATTGGATTTGAGAGACAACGACTAAGGATAGATAGTTTGCTCCAGTTTCATTCAGATGTCTGTTTATAATCATCAAATGGTAGGATCCGGAATTACATTATGGCTGAAGTGTTCCGTCTCCTCGCTCTCCACACAGGCTGTTCTCTTGTATACGGCCAAAGTCTGCTGGACTTTACGAATCGAAAAAATAAAACACAAACTAGAACATTTTCTAGACCTGAAATAATTTTGTCTTCTCTGTTTATAGACGGAATCAATTGAGATTAGTACCTCAGTTAACATCTATATTTTGAATAGTCAAATTGAGTATAAAGTAATTTGTGATTAGTACATAGCCCCCTTTGACAAGTTTGTACCACTATGGACTGCCAGCTAAGACAAAGACTTAAGGCCCGGTCTCTCTTTCAAATTTGGTTAGTTCTGGTAACAGAACAAACAAGACACATGCAAAAAATGCCAAAGGGAAGGCTTCAAAAGGAGGGCTAATAAACAAAGGTTGACTGACAATTCTGTGTCATTTCTATCTGTAATACTAGTCCTAAAGGCAGATCTACTCATCTGTGTCATGGGCATAGAGCCAAAACAGGCAAGTGAACATTCAAACTGAAACATCTGAACAGGTAACAGGATCCCCCACAACTTTGGGGGTAATTTGGACACAGCGTGGCACACTTTCTTGGTGCAATATCCTGCCCTGGACCCCTCCTCCTTCCTTCTCCTCCCCAGAGAGACCCATTGATCCACTGTCTGGTGAGCTCTGTGTCTCCAGTATCAGGATAATTCCAGGAGGGATTGGTTTTCCCATGTTACCTTGTTGTTTGGAGCCCTGTTCCTGCCCCTTCCTAATTCTTCCCGCCTTAACTTCCCAGTGGCACTGGGCATGACCAACAGACAAGGGTCCCTTTGTCCCATGTCCGGGGCAGGTATTGGAAGAGATGGAGTCACTAAAATATCTGAAGATGCGTTACTGCCTTTATCTAGTGTGTGCACCTGTTGAATTATAAATTACATGTAGTGTTTTACATGTTTTGCATACCATTGTGTATGTTAATCTTGAAAACCCATTTGAAGTTTTCAATCTTGTAATCTTCCAAAGCATCAATGGTTTAACACCTTTGTTTTTGACAAAAGTCCAATAACAACATCCATCCACTGTTACTATCACCATCTGTGGGAAATCCCCTAAGCACCCCCATGCAAATAAGACAATATTAAAAAGATTGTATCTCTCTAAATACCCGTTTTCTTAATTAAGTCACAATGTTGATGTTCCCCTTTGTGCTGATTTATTGGCCATTGTTAGAATGTATGGCTTTTCAAACACGTCGCCTTCTATTTTCTATATTTTCACCTTTACAAGTTTTACATGTCGGTTTGTGCAATGCCACACCCAACCCCATACACACACATGCATTTATATAAATGCATGTGGATTCATAATACTTCAATGAATTCTATGAAAGATCATTCTGGTTTAAAGTAGTTCCTTTGTCTGGCTAATTTTTAAAAATCTAAATATGTCCTATTTCAAAATAATTTACTATTCTTTAACTTTAGAAATAACCCACACCCCCTTTTTTCTGTGCAGGAGTTATACAAGCAAAATCAGAACTAGCTGTAGGGGGCTATACAACCACAATATTATATCATCTTAAATGTAGGGTGCACATATGAACACAAATGGTCTAATCATACTCTAACAAAACTGTCCACTCCTCACTAAAATGAAAACGTAGGCTTCCTGTGACACTGGACATCTCTTTCATTCCAGCCTCCTTCCCTCTTGCCCTGAAATAATGCCATGAGAGCTTCCTCTACAAAAGTTCCCAGCACACAGGCAATTCTTATTTTCCTTTCATTGTCCCTGCCGGACACAAACAAGCAAACAAGGCTTGAGAGCGCATCATTTCATTTCCATATAGATGAAAAGTGTGCAATGAAATAAACAAGTGTCCATTTGTACACAAGGCACAATGGTTTTCATCTTGTTGTTCCGAGTGCTCTATGAATTACCTGAACAAAACACTAGATAGGATGATATTCACTGCATTGTAATTCTAAAAGGAGACTAATAGATTTTGCCAGTGTCCGAGCACTTGAGACATGAAAGAGGTTAAAGCAACATGGAAAGAGATGATAGTATCCCTCTTCAGTCTTATTCACACCAGATGTCATTATACTTTCTTATTCACTCTGACAGTTATGGTGATGTTATACTGTATATCAACCCAAGATGGATTCTGTAAGGAGTATATCAATCTATTGCATTGATCATTTATACCTATTGGGCATAAATTTTATCAGATTAATTTGTACCTGACGTCTGATAGTGTTGGTTTGTTTTGACTGTTACGGTGGTACCTTGGCATGGGTTTTATTTTAGCTTCGATAACAAAGGTTCCATTACCTCAACAAAATCAAATTATAACTAAAATCACGCTCCTTCTCTAACCTTAGTCAAGTCATTATAGAAACCGAGAGCTTTTCTCTTTAGACAGCCTTTGCAAATAAATGCATAATCTGTGATTGACTAGACTTTTGGTGTCAGAAGCGTTGTGGTTTTCGTTTTATAGTCCGGTATTATTGACCACTAGCTTCTCTGCGGTGTACTAGCTGTTTGCAGGACAGCCCAACAGAGGTTGAATGCATTGGTTGTATAATCCTTGAACCCATAATCTGATGATTTAGCTTTCTTTTAACCTTATAAAAACAGTCACCTTAATGTGACTGCAGATAAAAATATGTCTAAGACATTGTCTTTGAATTGCAACCTAATTCTTGTGTCTAAAGTTTCTTGTCAGACTGTAAACCATGGGTTGTGCATGCAAGTGTAAGTCTTAGCCTTGAAATCTCCTATTGCTCAGCTGAATAACAACTAGATATTTCAGAAGAACCATGAATTAGGTAAATCCAGAGGCGATATCTTTGTCAGATTTTTGCTCATGGGTTCAGAGATTTGCCTAAACCTAGCCATATCTAAACCATCCATCCATTATCTATACCACTTTTCCCGCGAGTGGCAGGGTACACCCTGGACTGTTTGCCAGTCAATCACAGGGCGGACATATAGAAACAGAAAACCAGCTAGGGCTGGTTATCGCTCAAAAATATTTGATTCTGATAACGAAACCGATACCTTGACTTCGATACCGATTCCTAAACGATACTTTTTTCGATACCAATTTTATAAAATCCATTTTAACAAAAAAAAATTACATTACACATTATGATACAAATCTTTATTTTTATTTTTCAGCTCTATGACATTTTAAAACATTCAAAGCAGTTTCATAACATGAGAAAATAAACCATTTTACCACAATTTGGTTTAACTAAAGTTGTCTGTTTCAACACTTGTCTGTTTCGATCTCGTTGACATTTTTCTAAACTTCATGATGCACACTGTAATCAAGCCTCTCAAACACAAAAACACACATGTGTGCCCCATGGTTAAGCAGCCGATCACCAGTATTATTAGATCCTGGTACAACAAGCATGCTGCAAGCTTATTGGCTCACTGACGCTGATGGTAGGTATGATAGGTATCAAAATTTGGTATCGAATGAAAAGCCATTTTTCGATACTCTGTAGTATCGAAGCAATTCGATCCTTGACAAAAAAGTATCGAATTCGATACCCAGCACTAAAACCAGCATCACTCACATTCACTCCTATGTTCAAATTCAGAGTCACCAATTACCCATGGGGAGAACAACACTGCCTACAAATGACGAGAAGTTGCTAGTTTGTTTTTCTAAAGTGCGATTGAAAAGAACAAACAGAATTTAGGTGCTTTATAAAGAGCAATTGTTTGTAAAAATGTTTCCTGAAATCCCTATTGATGGTATGAAAGTGCGAAACCTGAGGAAGGGATAGTTGGAATTGTGTAAGTTAACAAGCACTGCAACCAAATAAGAACTGTAAGAAAATTTTGATGATGATTATCCCCAATTCCAAGAAAAAAAACGGACTTGCATCTTGGTCGCAGGCCTCTTTAATCAGAAATAAATTCATACCACAGACACCTGTACAGAGCTCTGATAGATGCAATGATCAAGGTTTATATTCCTTTGATCTGGACAACCCCATTTCTTTACCAAACCTCTCAAGACCAGTTTCCAAACTTACACACACCCTTCTCTCATCTTGTGATGAAAAAGCTTGTGCAGTACACAGCTAAACAATATTTCACTCCCAGGTTTCAGTTCCTATTCGAAGAGATCACATCGGGACATGAAAGCATTCTTTTCTCTTATACCCAACCCCACTCATGTTTGCCTGAAGCGTCGATCCTCTGATGGCGGTAAATGAGTTAGAGACAATCCAAGTCTTGGGTTAATGGAGTAGTGAGCTGTTAATGCTGCTCGAGTGGTTGTAACAAAGCACTGAAAGGACATAAAGTGCAGGAATCGAAAAAAAACACCATAGTGTCTTAGACATGTTGGATGATTGGAGATAAGCACAGACAACACATTTGCAAGATGTTCAGAACCGAAGAAAGCCGACATGCGGTACTTCCATTAAGACTGAACTCTGAACTTACTTCAGTTTTAGTATCCAACTGTTGACAGAAGTTTAGTCTGTTGCCATGATTATTGTGGCAATGTCTAATTACGCATCCAGGGATAAATTATGCTAATGTAACTGTTGAATAACTTTTCTCCTCTCATAAGAGGTTAGTTGTTTTTAATCTTGCCCAATTAGCACATTAAACACAAAGTGCTACAGAACCGAGCAATACTGGAGCAAATGAGCCCACCAATCTAATTGGGAATTAATGAATGCTTTAAAGTGCTAGCAGCCAGTGCAATTGTAATTCAAAACAAGAGGAAATTAATCACAATAATTTCTGGGAGAGAAAGTTAGCATTAACATAATTGAAGCAGAGAGGATAAAAAGGCCATGGCAGCATAGGAGAGCAAGACTAATCAGTAATCCTCCATGGAGGAAATTGTTTGTTATTCCAATTAATTATCCACTGTACTTAATCACCTAAATTGCATCTGAAAACATTTTTTTGTGCCTTTTTCTCTGGTTTTCATATTACAGAAGATGAACTGTCTAATGCTGCTAGTTGGTGGGTGGGAAAGGGGTCATTAAAATGGCTGCAATTGGAGCAAAAGTATCGGGTTTTGCTGTGACGAAAAATATGTGCACTGTTTAATCGTAATACTAGTTTTAATTCTAATTTACTCCGTTTTCTCATTCACTTTTCTAGGCTTCCCTCTGACAGACTTACTGCCTTTAACCTTTGTTACATTTTTACACCCCTGGTTCATGAAAACATGGCTCAAAAAAATTGAATTCATTGCTGGTGATACAGTCTGCTGTATATCCTTTTTTGTTTAACAGTCCCATTGCAGGTATGATAGTCCCGAACAAGCAGCAACATTTATCCTGGACATGGACATGATTGTAATGATGTTGGAAGAGAATGTATCTGTTGCTTTCAGAGCATCTGTTGCCAATGCTGGCACAATGGCATTAGCAGCAAAAAGCCATGGAACATTAACTGCTCCCAACAGAACTTCCAGATGGATTTTGTTCTAATGGCATCATTATACGCTAAATTAAAAGGCGGGTAAATGGAAGTGCAAAAATTTAAATGACTGAAAAAAAATCTCTCAAGCTTGAGCTGTCTTTAGTGGCGGCCTCCGACAGAGAGATTGGGAGCTGAGCCATGCAATGAGTGTTAATCATACGCATATATAAAATAGTAATGAAGGAATGAATAGTACAGTAGGGCGGCTGTACACATTACGCTCTGTTATGTTTAACGCGCCATCTGAGACTGAAATAGCTGCTGTGAAGAAAATGCGACCTGCTTACATTTCTCTTGTTAACCTGTTAGACACTCTTTAAGTGTTTTATGAAGCTAATGGTTTGGTGTTATTTAACTATGTTTTTTTCTCATTGGTTTTACTTCCTGTTTTTGCTATTTCCTTTAGTATGTAATGTTACAAAGTTAACTAGCCTATCTGTGCTTTCCTTTAATTAAAACCCAATACATCTAAAGTTGTGCCGTGTAACCTTGCCTTTTGCGAGTACAAATATATATATATATATATAAATGTTTTTTCTTACATATGTTTAGAATTTCTTTATGAACCAGTGGCTTTGCTTTTAGAACTAACACAAACTTTTTTTTTGTATGAGATACACTACCAGTCAAATGTTTGGACACGTTTGGATTGAAATGCATTGTATTATCTTGAAGACATTTTAAAGGCTCATGCTTAAATGTTTGTGTTGCTGACATGTGTTTCTTATATATATAGAAATAGTGAGGTTGATGCCTACTGTATGTTTTTCTTTACAAAACAAAAATTAAATCAAATGTTTTATATTTATTGTTTTAATTTCTTCTATTATTCTAAAATGTGGAAATTAGTAAAAAAAAATAAAGGATAACCCTAATATTAGTAGGTGTTCCCTAGATACAGCTTTCAGTAGCTGTATTATAATAATATAGTACACTGTATTATTGATCATAGTGTTACTGTTTCCAAACATTTGACTGGTAGTGTTTAAATATCCAATGATAAATATATTACAGATTGGATCTCTAATGGACAGAAACAGAATCATCTTTAAATTATCAGTTTCAAATCAACTGTATACATAATTCCTAAAGTTTTTAATGTCATCAATATTGTAAGTCTATGTGAACTATGTGACTGTTAATTATGTTTTAAAGCACCACAGACAATTTGTATTAATGTCCTTAAAAATTGGCTAGATTCTTATTCCCTTTGTGTCCTTCACCAAAGAAGAGGGCCAGCAGAGATAGTTGTGCGCAGTCCACAAAAACACGACTTCAACACGCAACTGTGAGCACAGACCTTGGGTCACCTGGGGTCCCGACCCTGACTGAGACCTTCTGACCCATGTCTGGGCCTCGACAGACAATCGTGGCCTTAACCTTTACCCTCCGACAAGCTGTTGTGTGCAAAACTATGTATGAGCTCCCTGTTCAAGGTCTGCTCCTTTCCTGGATCGATCAAACACAAGGAATGGACCTATGCAAGGAAAGTGCAAGGTCATCAGCATAGAAAGGTCATCCGACAACATGGCTCTTATTTTCTCATTCAGAGACTTTATGACTCTTTAAATCAATTTGAGTTTTTTTTATTTTACAAAAAGAATCAGACAATCAGAGTTAGTAACACCTGATTTCTATGCTTTTCATTTTATCCGTGCTTTTCTTTGTTGAAAATGCTCTCAGGATAAAGCTTCCATGAAAGTAATTGAGGCTATGTTTTACATTGGTGGTACAGAGCGTTCTGTATTGCTGTGGGAAAGGGTCGGCAGCACTCACTGTTGTGAAGAGGGATAAAAGAGAGGGAGTTTGAGCTGCTACCCTCTGACCTGATAATTAAAAAGGAGAGATTCAACAAAGCGCTATTATCAAAACAACTCTCATAAACCCATTCAACATGACTTATTTCCTGAACACATAACGGCTAATGTAACTGAGCAACCCTCTCGGTAATGATTGCTGCTAATGTTCATATTGTCTACATTTAGCATGTTTTTTTTAATTGTGTGGGTCATTTTTTTAGTGACTGCTATCATTCATTGTTTATCTCTCCAAATAGGCACATTTCCGTTGCAGTGTTTTCTCTGGACCCTGCATCCCTACTCCACTGCTAACATTATTATGAATTTAACTTTCATGTAAAAGATCATTTTTTCAATGATTTCACACAGATCTAACTCCTGCTCCTCACCCTCCCTTTTGAGTGTCCCTCAACCGTGTTTGTCTGCTTTGACAAAAGCTTCATCAGAGGGTCCCAGCCATCACAGTAATTGGGCCCATTTATATCAAAGGTGCATTTAATGGTGTCTCTTATTTTTCGGCAGCGTGCTGAGGATTGAAGTAGGTCACAATGCCCCATTTAATAGTTCTATTTTCTTAATTTTAGAGGTGGTCAATTATTAAATTATTTTCACTTTCTCTTTCATCTACAGCACACAATAACCTGTATGGACCTTTAGTTAATGGTGGCGTTGGCAGTGGGTGTCCATGTAAGCGTGTGTGTGTGTGCGTGTGTGTGTGTGAACATGCATTCTAGTGTATCCTTATTTGTGCATGTTTTTATTTGGTCAGAAGTACCGTAAATACTTTGATACTCCATAAATATGTGTTTTTTCCTCATGCATGCGTGTACTCCATGTTTAGTGACACAATGCATTTGTCCTATATATCTTTTACATGGACTTTTCTGTGTGTGTGTGTGTGTTTTAAAGGGCATTTCCATATCTACCACTGCAGCAGAGGGGAAAGGCGGGGGGGGGGGGGGGGGTGGGGGGGTGGGGGGGTGCAGACACCCTCTATCCTTTTATTACACACCACAGAAACATCAAAAGGTACGTAAGCAACCAAGGTAGAGAGAAATTACTTGTGTGTGATTTCTCTGCCTCTGACTCTCATGTCAGCTCTCCCCTTTATGTCAGTAATTGTGGGTGATTATTTTAACTGTGAAAAGGGTAGCAGGTAATAGAGGCTGATTAAATCCAATGGACGGCAGCCCAGACAACCCTTAAGACACAGCCGTGTAATAATAGTGAGAGCTAGCATCACCTACACAGCCCGTCCACTCGTCTTATTTTCCCTGACACGAGGCCAGATGCAATTTAATGCATTTATTGTGGTGTTGGTCCCTATATTGACAGCTGTAAACAGTTGTGGTTAAATTGAATCTCGCAGCCCTGCCTGGGTTCTCTATGCTACAGTAAAGCTTATGTTACAGTGACAAAAAGTGCTGGCAGACCCCAAAATGAGAGGAATGCACTCACACACTCACACACACACACACACACACACACACACACACACACACACACACACACACACACACACACACACACACACACACACACAGGGAGATGATATACTATGATTTGGCAACCACAGGCTGACACAACAGGGATTAGTGTCAGTGCTGTGATTTTTCTTTCAAAAAACCTAATATGAAAAACTAACTGCCAAAAAGTATGAACTCCTCGTTTTTCAGTCCTAAAGAGACACTCTGTAATCTCAACTAGAGATATCAACTTAAAAGGTCTGTTGGAACAAGTGCCATTCAGTCCAGTAGAACCTAATAACACCTTTAAGCAGTTTGCTCATGGTGTGCTAATTTATTATCTTGTTAAGGGGAATAACATGTCATTGTTCATACATGTGCTTAATACTACATACTGGGAACGGATGACAGATTTTTAGCTTCACACTGCAAACTATGCTATGGTGATGAATATATTTTGATGTTTTTTTTTTTATAATTGTATCTTAGTGTTGCAGTTAAAATAAATGGAATTGAATGACTTTTAGAGGTTTTTTGAAGCTTTGAATTAGTGTATCTCCAAAGTTACACCAAAAACTGAAGCTGAGCATTACTTATGTCAGAAAGTCCAAATTGAAAATGACCTTTGTGGAAATGTGTGGAAATGTCCCCGTGAAATGAATTGACTGGGAGAAGAAATCGTTTAAGTCAAAGGTTAGCAGTAGGGTCCAGACTTTAAAAAAAACATACACAAAAGAAACAAGTTAAAGTGACCATCTATTATATCTATGGAGAAAATATATGACAAGTCGACAGGAATTTTGTTTCTATTGGGCAAGTTTGAATTGTTTCACGTCACCTACAATTGGCCATGTTTTAAAACGGTCTGGAAACCAGAACAAACCAAAATCAGACAGATACTGACCGTAAAAACAGTTTCCTGATCTTCTTCTTGATTCTCATGGAGGTTGGCAAACGTCTTTTAGTTGCATCACAGCTATCCTCTGGTTTTAGGTCTGTAATAGTTTAGTGGTTTTTGAAAGTGCCTCCATGGGACATCAACTCTTTTGGAAAAGGGAAGAACCACCTGAAGAGAGTCTAAAAACCTTTTGAGGGCAAATAAGGATATTTTATGGAATTTGGCCATTTCTATAATGTCTTTATCCGATGCGTCAAAATGTGCAAAATATATTCATGGAAACAAAATGAATATAAAAGATACTGAAGATACCTGAAACGTGGATGATGATTTATTTAGGAACAAACTGTTAATTAAATCACCATCATCTTATGAGTTTGGGGTGAATTCTAAATTATATTTTTTCATGATAAACCGGTCTGGCAGAGCAAGCCACTAGCACAAAGAAGTCAGGCTGTTGGTGGTGGTGCTGAGGCCGATATAAATTACGTCTCCTCTGTGCTATTAAGTTTTGGAGCTATAGGGAGGTTAGGTGAGAGGCTGCTACAAGAACATCCCCTACAGAGAGCCTTGGTGGATGGAGGACTTTACTCCAAAGTAAACAACTCTCCCTGCCCAGAGGGCAGCACCAACAATACCCCATCCATTACAAAGAGCAGGGAGAGAAAGAGGGTGGGAAACAAGGAAGGGAAAGAAACAACAAACATTTATTTACTGTCACTGTTGTCACTTTTTCAGCCATTTCTTTCATGATTTACGATTGGCTCGGAGAAGCTTGAGGTGAATTGATTGGGTCAGGTGGATTTAGGAAAGAGGCACTGGTTCTTGAAGCAAGTCAGAAGATGCGTTTAGAAAAGAACTGAGAAACACAAACTAATAAGAGAAACAACTTTAATCATGTTTCATGACAAAATGTTAAAACCAATTTTTCAAAAGTTTGTTGCTCCAGGATACAATAAATAGAAGGGGGAAATGCATGCTAACACACTGATTACCCCAGCTATTACCTAGAAAGCAGTGTGCATCACAAAGACCTTATCGTGATTTTTTACACAAACACAAACCCACACGTACACACACACACACACGTACACACACACACACACACACACACACACACACACACACACACACACACAAACACACACACACTCACACTCAAAAAGTACCTAGAAAGTAAGGACAGATCACAAACAGCTTCTTAACATGAATATGAATGCTTTTAAAAGACCCACAACTATTATTTAAAAAATATATTACAGATTTGGCAAACAAACCAACAACATTTCCAAATCTTACACAATTCTTTCATTCATAAAGAAGAGGTACCTGTCATCTCCCTGTCTCATGTCAGCATATATAAATTACGTCTTGGCTTCTGTGGGTTGAGTGATAATAAGTCTTATTATTTTAACTACTGCTTTCACCAACCACCTTACAATAGGAGGATAAACCCACATTCCAGAAATATTTGTACGGTAAATTTGACAATACATATGAATAGCTCAAAAAACCCACAAACATGACACACAATATTCATCGGCTTCTAAACACACTTTATTCCATGGCCAGAATGATACGGAGAAGCTAAAATTGCACACCACAATAACTTTTTTTCTGCACTCTTTTTAAGAAAAGAGCTTTGATCTTTTGGTCATGTCCTTGGCAAGTGTGAATGAACACATTTAGTAATGTTGTGTCTGTGGGTACACAGCATGTCTGGTACAGTATAAGGTAACCAAGTCTTCCAGCTATGAACTCACCTGGATGAAGTGACCTGATACAGGATGTATCATCCTTTCCTTCAAAGGCCAAAGTAACTCTTTTTTTTTAACATCAGATTCAAATTATGCTGATTTTATAACTCAGACTTTCAATTTAGCAGCATTTAATATTTTTTGTCCCTGTTTTATTTTTAATTCATGGCTGCCGAATTGAAGCCAATTTACCTTAAAAGCAATTACCTAAATTATTTTTATTAAAATAAATATCTTTTGAGTCTCTACCTATTGCATAACGAGTAAACACGATGCTGGCTGAGCCTTAGACTCATCAAAGTGAGCCCTTGTAATTTCACTATTACAAACTGGGTGTTAGTGATGACATTCCCAGGATAAACTACTATCAGGGGACTGTTTGTGACAAGTTTTCCAGGGGTTTATCCAATTGGATCTTAGATTATTTCTCGTATTTTTTTGCTGCTCCCTGCTAGCATTGTGAGTAAATGCTTAATTTGGCTAAGGTTCCCGAAAACACCTGCAATAACTGCTTATAGCCATAGGGAGCCAAATTGGCGATTGTGACTTTAAGTCCTTTTGCCCTTCTCTGTTTTTCAAATGCCTTTTAAACTTTTTATTCAGACATAACAGCACACTGACGATAATAAATTAGTAATAAAACTGATTATTATTCAACATATTTTCACTTTGAGAATTTCATTAATAACTGTGTTGAGCACTTGGGATGCTGGTCCCTCCTCACAATAATTCTACATCAGTTCATCAATAGAGCATGATCTGCTACCTGTTTTTTTTTTTTTTTAAATCTGTCTGTATGAGAATCTATTGTGCCCCACATTTGACTCTTGTGATCTCTGTTACTAATGCTGTCAATATTATTGTTCATCAAACAGGCATAAAATCAAACTTAAAGTCAAGGGAGAAGGAGAACATAAACTCAGATATTAGCTAATACCAAGAATCCCTCCTATACTCGTGCAAAAATAAAATACATATTAATATTGGAAAACCACTGATTGCTAACATTTTGCTAACTTTAACCGCTCTACTTTAGCACTGAACTGTTGTTTGTTTTCTTCACATGACACTTTATCTAAAACCAGTTGAATTGTTGGCGACCTTATATATTTTGGTTTTGGATCATCTTCTTAACTGGTATACTCAGTTATACCTGGCAACAAAGGCTGTATCTGATGCCATTACTGATACTGGTATCAGTATAAGAACAGTCTTTGACGGTTAGTGAAATGATTACTCTGAATGTGCAAGGTTTTTTTTTCCAACCCTGGGAAGGAAAACATATTTCATCGACTGATCCAAAGTTATAAGAATCTACTCTAAAAATTAAAACATCTCTTCAAATAGTCTCATAGATTATTCAAGTGAGGCTATTTCGTTTCTGCATTTCCAACCTTGTGGAGCGGAGGCCCTTTGTTAATCTGAGTGACGCTTTACTGCATTTCTGATGTGAACGATTTTAAAATTTTGATGACTTTTCAGGCTTTACTTTGGATTCTTTTGAATTTTATGGACCAAAAACAATTGAACAATGAGCCGAAATTACAAAGAGAATTGGAAAAGTGAAAGCAGAACAGCAATGTAGAGACAGCAGGAATGGGAAGAAGAGGTACAGCAAGTGATTATTGAGAAGACAAAGACCCCGCTGTCTAGGGCCTGACAGCACCCTCTACATCAGGTGCCCCCCCATCCCCCAGCCATCCAAAGTCGCCATCCAATTCCACCCAGACAAGGGAATTTCCTCCACCCCACCACCGTCCTCGTATCATCCATTTATCCCTCCATTCATCTCTTCTTTTCCCCAGCAAATGGAAATAATAACACACAACAACACAACCAACAACCAACAGTTTGCTGTTCCTTCTTTTCTCCAACCTCACATCCAAAATCCAGCTCCTCTGGATGACGGGTTCTTTTGATCAGACCTCTCGAGTCAGTCCCAACGGTGGAAAGAGATATGTCTGAATCGCGCAAAGAATGTAACTGGCAGATTTTTGGTGTGGTCTCGCCATCCTGTCTGCCAGCGAATTCCACACAGCATAGGACTGACAGTCGAGACGCCGGCGTTGACGCAAGTATTCGGTGTCACAGACAAAGCTGGTTTTGCGTTACATTAGATTAATCAGACACTTTGCAACAACCGGCCAACTCACAATAGAATTACAGATGAAGCGCTTGCTTATAGAGGTTTACATTCTTGAGATAAGCAGGGACAGGAGTTGATGACTGTGTGCCTAAACATTGTCTGGGTCGCTTCCAAGGGACATGAACTATATGGCTAACTTCTCTTACCTGCGGATTTCCCCGTGCCTTCAATCACAGCTTGAGCTGTTGTTATTGAATAAGGTGTTTGTGAGGCATGAGTCACCTGGGAGTCATTTTTGTCTCATAAAACAAGTGTAACAGAGTGTAAAGGTGAAAGCAGAAAGCCATGCAGCGGCCATAGTTTATTAAAAATTTTTTTTTTATAATGCATGACTTCTCTGTGCCTTACATCAATCAATCTGTTTATTCAGGCAAATATTTCAGGAATAAATGTTCATATTTTTCGATGAATTCTTTCTGTCATGAATTAGTTCATAAAATCACTCTTTTTATTCTAGCTAAGCTGGCTTTATTTTTTACATCAATGAAACGACGTTAAGACATAACACTGAATGAAAGGTTCAGTTGGTAACTTTTTCTATTTCATCAACAAATCTGTTTAAAAGACCCTAATCAAATTATGTAAATTCATTTATTATGGCTATTGTGTGACTGTTACAGTTTCCTGAAAATGTTTCTGTGACTATCAAGCCACGCTATGAATCTTGAATAGTACATTTCTGTTATAGAATAATCCTTTAACAGCTGGGCAATGTCGTTTTTTAAAATCACGGAAACATGAGCAATCAGTGTATTTTAGGGACAATTTTGAGCTGCAGATGAAGTTTACTTTTGAATTCAAGGAGGAAAGATGGTGTAGGGCTAAAACTAAAATAAACTAGAGTCCCTTTACTTCATAGACATGCATGTCTGTGAAATAAAGGTATGGGCCTCTCAATGTCACAACTTCTGTGGTTATAGTGTTTTTTGAAAAGGTTTTGTGGTTTATGCAACAGAGGACTAGGCTTAATGTGCTTCACAGGGAATTCTTATTATTTTTTAGGATCAAATCATTGTTGGGTTTTGGTCCTTAATGTAAAATGCTGACAATAAGAAAAACATATAGTTTCCAAAAGATAACTAAAGTGTATTGCACCTTGGCTGGGCAGTAAACTAGAATATTAAACAAGCTCCTTCTGATATGTTTCTCTGCCAGGAGATCGGGGCCCTTGGGGTGCAGACACGGGACAAAAGACTTTGAGCTCACACTTGTGACCCAGTGAGCTATGCGCCCTGCAGCCTGAACACACAAAGGGAACAACACAGGTGATTCTACACATGCTCCTGTCTTGCTTTTTCAACACTTGTACTCTCTGTCTCTGTCACCCGGTGCTACTTAGTGACATCAACCTTTGGCACATTGACAGCCAAGTCTGGGTTTCAATTTACAGGGTGACAGTGAACGTCTGAGCTTTCTATAAAACGCCCTTCTTTAATCGGTTTTGGTTGGAAAAAAATCATTATGATGTTTGCTGTGAGAACAGAAGGTGTTGTAATCATTCTGCTGCAATAAATGAAAAAGAACTTAAGGAAAGCTACTACCCCAATTACCCCAATTCAAGGGGATTTCTTTGGACGGCGGTGTCACTTTCTTCTCTGAATTTAGTTACAATTGTACCAATGGACAATACAATGGTCTCTGGAGATATGGCGATAAGAGGTCGGGACCTGAAACCAAACCCCATGTGCATAAAGTTACAGGTTTAGGTAATCTTTAACTTTATTCCCCCCCCCCCCCCCCCCCCCCGTACCCAAACAAATAATCTTTAAATCAGGAAGCGTAATGTATTGAATGCTTTTTAACAACTCTTTTCCTGATTTGATTATCTGGTATGCATGTTACGAGAGCACCACAGTCAAAGTATGAATGACTGCGACAGAAAAACAGACAGGAACAGATTCCAGAGCGATATCACCGACAGTTTGACTGACAATTTAACTGGCATTGAGTAATGACACATACTTTGTGTGCGCCGAGGGATGTGTCATCACCTGCATGTTTGCCATTCAATCCGCACAGCCTTTTCCTTGTAAATTTACACAATGGCTGAACATGAGCATGCATGGGGCCGCAGTTTTACCCCGAGCCAACAGTGCTGAATTACAGGTGAACCCTGGGTAGAAAGGTAAAGACACACAGGCGAGTTCAAGGAAGGAAATGTGTGTGTGTTTGAAGCCGTTGTATTATAATATCTAAGGTATGTGATGGGAGATTTAAGTGCAAAATCAGTGCATCAGGACAGAAATGTACAGATACAATTACAGAAAAAAAGGTAGATATGTCAGACAGCAGTGCCCAGAAATGCACTTTATCATTACAATATAATAAAGCATGATATATAACCGTATCATACTGCATGATATGAACACTGGTTTTTCCCAAACCTTTTTTCAAATTTTGGGAAAGTCTTAATTTGATCCAGGTTTGGGAATTCCCAGAGTATTTACGGCTATCATTACCGTCTGGGCTGCGTTGTGTGATGAGCTACCTGATTCAAGCAGACAAATAGTGCTTCTGCACTGACAGCATTAAGGAAACTGAATGAGAGACACACATGGGTGGGCTCTACTTGCACTAACACACACACACACACACACACACACACACACACACACACACACACACACACACACACACACACACACACACACACGCAGATCTTCATTTTGGCAGGCTGTATCACTCTCAGTCCACATTCTACTGCAGTGTTTGGTCAAAAGCCATCCACTCCATCCCACACCTGCTCTGCAAAACAACTTGGCACCTAGAACACTAAAAAAAATCTCCTCACAAACATCTGTTTCCAACATAAGCCCCATTAGATGTGTTACTTTCTCGTAGGTGACATGCAGCCTTTGGCTTAATCACCAGATTTGCAAAGTTACGACCTCAATCACCATTTCCAACTTTAAAATAGCTCTGCCTTCAGCCCGACTTGGCTAACAGGAAACCATTAAAGCACCAGCAATTACCATTCCCATCCATCCACACGGTGCCTATTTTATTTTAATCTGTTTAAGTGCATTTTCTACACAAGGTTAAAATATGAATCCCCGCCGCCCCCTCCTCTTCTCCACGAGGCCCGGTTTTTCTGGCTTACTTGAGAGCACAATTTACGACTGATTTAATTTAGCCTCCGCAAACATTTCTAATGACATTAGGCCCAGTGCATATACTGACTGCCTCTCCCTCTTATTCCATTAACTCCTAAATCAGGTTTAAAGACCATACTGATGCGGGATGCTATTATGGGTGATTATCAAAACAACAGACAATGGGGCAAAGTGTTTACTAACTGGTTTAGCCATAATTTTGCGTAACCAGGACAGATGGGAACACTACAAATTACAAATCAATCTTTTCAATAATGAAGGACCTTGTGGTGCGCTCACTGGGCCATGTCTATTGTAGGTTTAGGCAACAGAAAATGCACAGTTTGTACCAAAAATTTTAACTGCGGAATAAAACACATCATAAAAACAGATCCTTGTTGGACCTTGTGCAGCTTAAAACTGAAATAACACCCTCTAGCTTGTGATAAAGCTTGAAACAAGCTGATCCTCTCTCAGCTGTTTCTCCTTCACGACTAAAACCTGAAGTGCTCTCTCAGATCACGCCCATTCAGCTCATTTGACAAGGACTAATGACGGCCGTCCATCTGCATACATGCTTACAGCTGTCTCCCGTCCTCATCCAGGTAATGATTGTGTTATTAACCCCCAACCCTTTTTCAAATTGTTATTAACTGCTGAGGGGGAGAATGGGACTCAAACTGTCTCCGCTCACCTGTCACCCAAGCAGAGCCTAGTGGGGTTTGATCCCGGCCGGCTATCAGTCATTGTCAAAGACAGAGGGAGGATACGGAGGGATCACATACAAGCACAGAAAAGACCCCGAAGAATCATTTTCACTGAATGTTTTGGTGGAATTATGTTTTCAAAGTCTTCTGCGTCACCAATAGTACTCTGATATCCTAATGCCTCAAATAATATCCAATTAAATGCTGTGATGACTTTTCCTGTTTAAATTGGACATTATTTTTGCACCCTCAACATCTTTTTTTAAACAAACACACATAGATCTAATGCCTGAGAATGTGGTTAACCAGCAAATAACAAAACGAAAAATACTTAGCTCTACCTTTTGTGTTTTTCTTCCTTAAACGTTTTGTTATAATTTAAGCTACTGTTAGAGGTTGTTGTCCTGGTTTTTGTATTTTAAAGTCAAAAAAGGAAAAAAATCTAATTATTTTTGGAGGGCATTTTAAAGCCTGTATTACATTGTTTGACTGTACAAGAAATAAGGGGAAACAGGCAGGAAATGACCAAATTTTTGAATGGGAATCATTAACCTTATAAGTCTGCACCTTAAAGGAGAAGTAACGCATTTTTTGGACAAACACTTGTTTCTGTCCAACAGGGCAGGTAGGCAGATCTGAAGAGGGACTGGAGATGTTGGGAGGAGAGAGGGTGAGGGGGGTGGCATGCTGCTAGGGGCCAAGGTGGGATTTAAACCAATGGGTGCTGTGATGAGGAGAGCCTCTTACTAGGGTGCACGACATAACCACTAGGCTATCCAATGCTCCCCGTAACTTCTTGTAAATGGGTCCCAGCCTATGAATACATTTTTTTAGTGAAATGTATGTATTTGACATTACAAATTGGCCTATGGAATATGCTGAAAAGATTAGCTAAAACTGTAAAACTTGTTTAAAACTTAAGATAAACTACAAGTTGACCTTTATTAAAAAAAAAAAAAAAAAAAAAAGTAATCCCAGTTGACTACATGTGAATTGATTAGTATTTTATTCATCCTATAAACCTTTCAGAAACAGTTGAAATGGAGCACAATTTATTGAACAAACACGGGATCACTGCGTCTGCAGGCCAAATTGGTTTGCCAAATTCGCCTAACATTAGCAGTGCTAGCAACACCAGACTTCAGATCTCGTTGCAAGGTAAAGCCCACTTGCCATGTGCTGGTTAAACATTGGTAATCCGTCCACGGTACTAGTTTACATCGGGGTATTAGGGCATTGTAGCAGTATTGCAGCCTTACTGGTGGGCGGCTGCTGAGACACAACATTTGACATTGCAGGCCTTTGATAAAAAATATCACTAATTACTTTATCTGACTAGTAATTCTGGTGCCAACTAGCGAGGGCGAGGACATATGAGAGTTTTGTGAGATAATACATTGCTTCAGCCTCCTATTCATAATGAACAACCTCATTCAGTTAGGTTTGTATCACACACTGATAAAAATGAAATGTGGATGTGTTTCTAAGTGTGCTTCAAAGTGTGTGATGTAAGACCAAGATACAAAGGAAAACAAATATTGTGTGTTTCACTGTAGGGTTAGAGGTGAGGTGTACAGCCGCAGGTTGGACAGGACCTCGTGGCCTCTCGCAGTGATAGATATGCTAATCCCCTCCATTTACTCCACTTCACTCCCTTTATTTCCCCCAATTAAAGCAAACGCCAGTGAAACTGTAATTAAGCCGTGTCCAGGCAAAGGACTGCCTGCTGCTTTTAATGAAGCCCCATTGATTCTCCCTTTATTTGCTATTGGTCTCCCTATAACATCAGCAGGACTGAAATAAATGGAAGTGAAAAGTGCAGCTCCTTGTACCTTATAGTGGACTGTTTAATAAAAAAAAAAACCTGAACACGATTTGCTTCGAGCACATACTGCACAACATATCATGTGTGGAAGTAAATGTGTGTTGCTTGCACTGTTTGTGTTAATTTCTGTCTGTCTGTGTCTGTGTCTGTGTCTGTGTCTGTGTCTGTGTGTGGATGCAAATCACAGCCCAGCTGGACTGTTAGCTAATGAGTAGAGCTTCTGTTTCTGTCCCTCAAGTCTGAGAGCTTCACAAGTTTCCAAACAAAGGAGAGACAGGCTCTTTTATTGTGAAACAGAGATGACCTTGTGGAATCAATATTACCATTTAAAAACTGCTGAAACCAATTAGCCAGATTGAGCTTTTGCTGTAGGCAAAATTGGTCTGATTGGAAGTCCACTGTGAGCACAATTAAAGATAAAAGGTTTGGTCAGGCAGAAGGACAGAGTCAAACTGTCAATTGACTGGAATCACAGCCGGAGAGACTCTGATACAGCCACTGAAAACTTTACATTCAGTTAAAGTCGGGTACACCCTAGATAATCCGACCAGGCCAGAAACAAAGACCCAAGTCTTTACCAGTTCTGAAGATGATCTTGCCAGATTCTCCTGTAGTGTGATGTATGTTAAGAATGATCCTATCTGCTCAGAAGAACGTCGTGGCCGCTCCAATTCCAAATCGCAAATACTAAATAAATTAACGATCAGATCCCCTTTTGGATCGAAACCCCGAGTACGGGTGAATACACCCTTCATCCACCCGTTTCTCTTTTTTTTTTCTGTGTGAATTTTCAGTCAAAAGTACTCCAAACTTCTAACTTAATATAAGACACCATAATAAACTATAAAAAGACCTTACACACAAGTATGGAAAGTTCTGGTTACAGATAAGAGAGCGCATGTGTTCTCACATAAATGGATGACACACAAACAGTATTAGCCAAAGCTCCATAGCGTTCACTGAGATAGACAAGTTTTCACATATAGACCATACGGATGCATCTTTGTACATCCAAATGTGTGCACCTCTGATCGTAAGTATGTGACCAACTAGTAACTTTAGACACGTAGAACATTTTTAATCTACACACAGTAGCATATTATACATTTTTCTCACTTACTAATATTAACCTTTATAATGTGTATATATTACAAACTGATAACAAAAGATGTATTCAGTGAAGGTCTGTCATTCCCCTTGTGGGGCGTAGTGGTGTGCTGTCTATCTTTGTTGTCATAGCCTCTGACCCTGCTGCTGCGTCTATATTTCTGCGTTGTTCTATATGCTTAATCCCGCTGTGAGGTGCATGTGTGAAAAAACAACTCAGGGAGGTTTTAGGGGCATCCTCCCTGACATTTTCTCGACATTTTCAGGGGTGCATGTGTAAAAATGGCTTATTAGTTTTGAAGGTTTACTTTCACTCGGATGTCTGTGGATGCCTATCTTAACTTTCATATCCCAATGCCTTTTCAATGTAAAAAAGCTACATTTCGAGAGGATTTCACGCAAACCAAAGTATTTAGCACTTTGTCAACAGATAACAAATGGATTTTGGTAAATGATGGCAGCATCAGGTTAAAAAACTTTGTATTCAGTCGTTCAATGTGGAGGGCTCGTGGGAGATACCGAAGTCGGTAAAAAGTGACCAGATTAAACCCTTTACTGCCCATTGCTGCAGACAGCTTTACTGAAAGTACAAAGTACAGATCTGGTGCAACTTCAAGAAAATTACGTTTCAAATCAGAGACCACTCTCTTTTGTTCTTCTTTTTCTCTGCTTGGACAAAAGTAATGAAGTGTGAATGCAGGAGATCCTTGCAGAAAGTGCTTTTACCATTATTTTCCATTTTTTCACTTTCTTCAGTCAACTGGCATGTTAACGAGGCCAATATTAAAAACACATTTCTCAATGCGGCAGCCTGTGTGTGGCATTGTAATGGGTATCACATCAGATTGAAGGCACATTAGTTTAAATGCGGTGCAGAAGCTTCTCACTCATGCCTCCTATGCCTGAGATTTGTGCTGAAATTACCCCGAACGAATATCAGCCTCTAATGGATTAATAGCAAGATTTGATAAAAAGCTATTATAAAGAGTAAACCGACAACAAAGAAAGATCTGGACGGCGCAGAGACAGAGAGAAAAACACAGATTGGTGCACCAAGCTTAATGGTTTCTCCACCTGGGGGAAGAGTAATTTAAACACGTATATTGTACTCTTATTGAGTACATTTTGTCTCGCTCAATACAGAAAATGGCTCCAGCTTCTTCTTTTTTTTTACCTTGATGAATAAAAGGAGCCCCTACAAAAGAACAGAAACATGTTAAAGCTCTGCATCATTTCCAAACAAGACGCCATCAACAAGCTGAAAATAATGCCGCTGTTTCAAGCCTCTTTTACCGCAGCCTTTTGTCTCCCCTTTCATTCCACTAAGTAACCACCCTTGTTGTATAATTAAAAGCACAAGTAGTTAATGTAACTGTTGTCCTGTGAGCCTGTCTGTCTTTACAACAGCATGAACTGGTTTGGGTTCCGGCCAATGTAAAAAATGTCACCAGTAAGTAAAATGAACAGGCTAAACCCGCAATGCAAACCTCTAGAGACGGATATGAAATGCATTTTCAATAACAAGAGGCTGATAATGTATTTCTCTTTCTCTGCCAACCCCTCCTCCGATGTTGTTTTCTCCCCCTTTTTTTCCATCCTCCCTAACAGATCTTCCGATAAATTAACTGCTTTTTAGTTTGCAGCTCCGGTCCCCATTAATCCATATGGGGAGAAGTGTAGTCAAGTTACACTAGAGAGAAGAGAACTGGTACATTTTAGCGATGCAATTAGGGCCCATTAGTCTTGGCTTTAATTAGAAGGCTGGAGCGTTGATATTTCAAGTGCTGGTTTGTGCTGGTGTTGTGTTTCCCCGCAGCGTCGCTCGTCTCCGTCCTGAAGTAGGAGTCTGTCTGGCGCGTGTGTCGTTTTTTTCTGCTGTTTTGGATCTGTTTCTATTCTGAATCTGTGAGGACTGTTAAGATCTGACTTTTCAGCTGACAGTCACTTTTGAAATGCAGAGTGACAACATGTCAAATGAAGGGAAAAGACACGCTGAATAAGGCGGTGCGTTAAAGGAAATTAGAGGTGTTAAAGTCCCAAAAGGAAAAAAAAGAAAAATGTTGTAGAGAAGAAGGGAGTAGAGCACAAGAGGGGGGGGGGGGGGGGGGGGGGGGAGTGAGCGAGAGATGAGCGAGGGATGAGCGAGGAGTTAAAACCTGAAGCCTCAAAGTCAAATTGATCTGCTTGAGGTGCCACATTTAATTGTTAGCCAACAGACAGACATGACATCTTAGCTCCGCTGCTCACTCCCCGGCCACATTAGCCGACCGCACCGCTTCATGTTCACAGAGTGGAGGCAGACTGTCTGGAGGAGGAGCAACACTCACACCGTCCCTCCATCCTCACTTCCTGACTCATCACTGCTCCTCCGACTCTCACACCACAGCAGGAAAGGTCACCGCAGACCAAAATCTGGCGATGGGATTGACATTTCGCTGTCTTTTCAGCCGGCGCGTTAATCAAATTAGTATGTACAGAAACTGCAGATTTGAGAAAGAAATTGCAAAGCTGAGCCTTTTAAAGTTGAAGGCTCATGTTGCATTTCAATTAAAACATCAACAGGATTTTTCTACTCAGACTCCTCCGTCCTGCACCTCCCACCGCTCCACTCGCTCACTCTGCCAGGAATAGTTTATTAAAAACAACCGAGCTCATTACAGCCAATTAAGTCATGATTCATCCGTCTAGATAAACAAGCGGTGGCATGGCATTAATGTGATAAGCAGCCTGTTTAGTCTGAACACACACACACACACACACACAAACAGACAGGAGGCAAAATAGACACTTCTATGCACACGTTGCATGGTGAAGCTATGAAGCTTCGGCTAGTTTTTCAGGTCAAAAAACTGAGAAAAGTATCTCTTATGCCGATGTTGTTGTTTACCAATTGCACTTTGTTATTAAGTAAATGTTTTATGTATTACTAGTATTTGCGGCGTCCATCAAACATTCAAATTATGTCTCGTGTCTGAAACTAGACCTCATCATTCTTAAATTACTGTGCAGCTTTTAACAGCACTTCTTACCACAGCCGCCATATTATACCAAAGAGCTGTCCTTAAATAAAGTTCATTCATCAGTTGCTATTAATTATGTTAATTAATATTAATTAACTGCAGCTACCTTACCTCTTTCTTATTAATTAACTGCAGTATTAATCTCTTTAAACTCTACTTACACATTGATATCTATTACCGGTGAGGTCATATTGCATCAGTGTTCAATAGTTAATATATATTACTCTGACTTTCAGCCTAACAGTCTGTACATTTACATGCACGTGTTACATAGAGCTACAGTTAGAGCTCAGTTAAGCCATTTACATGGACTACTGTCCTTGTACCAGTATACAAGCACTGGGAGAGAATTGAGTCATTATTAAGTATGTCCAACTCAGCTTCCGTCCTGGGCGGTTGTTTCAGCTATACTATTGGACCTTCTTCCTGTTAATCTTACATGTTAGAAAGCAGAAAACTGAGTTGAACAGTGGAAACATGGACTCCTTTACAGCTCTGTACATTATGTACAGATTCACACTGTCTCTCTAGCTATGCTATGCAACACATTTATACTGTTTGACTTCCAGTTCAAAGACTGACACAAGAACTTGGAGCATGCGCAGATAGCCTGGTGTTCAGTTTGCGTCCAATTGAGGTTTGAGTAAATCGCCAACTGTATTATCTAGGCCTGCTCTTCTCAACTGGTCTAGCCTCAGGACCCACCACCGACTCCCTCATGAAAAATCACGACTCGAGTTTCAGATATTTTTGAACCAATGAGAATTGTTCAATGAAAAATGGTGCAGTTTGGACCTGAGACGGTACGTAACATGACAGAACAAAGACACAAAACGGAAACAAACCTGTTTTGAAGCGCTTCATAGACTTTTTCACACAATATTTTTCCAGGCACACATACGTGAACCACTGAAAAGGGTTCTGCGTCCCACTTTTGGGTCCCGACCCACCAGTTGAGATACACTGATCTAGGTAGTTAGTCTGACTACGAGAAATTAGACTTAGTACGATTTCAGTCAGACTGACATGTTTAGATGCATTTAAAGTCCGGTATTAGTCGGACTCACACAATACTGCATGTACTGTAAACATACTGACAGTGAGCGATCGTTGAAAACGCCAAATACTGGAAAATATATCTCCAAATGATTTTTTTCAAAGATCTTGGTAATATAAAGCTTTCAAAACACCTCTCAGACTACAGAATAGGTTCAGTCTGCTCATAGAACAGCTGGAAATGAAGTGAGTTGATGCACTATGACAAAGGTGTAACCTTTCCAACATATCCTTGAGTTTAAAGCTAAATCTTTTCTCTTTGCTGTTTTATCTTTACTCTGACTATGTCGTAAAATTTGATCAGACCTCATTTTGAGGTCTGGCCCTCCAGCAAAGGACCATTAGTCTATTTAGGACTTGTTGTAGCCCCTCATGTTGACAGGCCAAGATGAGGGCCTCGAGGGGATGATGGAACCCAAACAACACAAATCTTTGGTGTCTGAGTGTGAGGAATAGCCGGCTTGCAACTGTGACAGAGAGGTGATGGTGAGTGAGAGTACGCGCATTATGATGAGTGTTTTAACAAAGTTTCAATTACACGTGCAAAGGCACCATTTCGTTAGCCGTCCCGACATGTCAGTGTGGTGTGAAACAAAAGAATGTGTCAGCTTTGGGAAGGTGACTGTGTCCATTCTCTGGCCGATGAATCTTTGGCAGCTCAGAGAGAGGCTGAGACCAGAGCTCCTTCATGTCTCTGTCTGTTTACAGGGAGAGCAAATCAAAGATGCGTCTCATTTCAGAGGCTGTAAAAGTGCGCCTGGGGACAGATCAGGTGTCTCTGATACACCCAATCCTCCCTGAGCTGCCTCTACTTACAGGCTACCAATCCATGTATCCTGCAAATGAACACTGCAAACAAGCAGTATAATTAAGTGCTCTTCAGAATAAGGAGTGTTATCTTTAAGAGTTATCTTAAAAATGGCTTCCAGGTCACCATTAGTGGCATGAAGTGATGCATTATGAAAATCCCAAATGACTCCCAGATTATTGCTAAATTGATAATCAGCCTAACCTGAAAGCTTTCAGGGTTTACCAGCAATGATACTTTAAACTTTCCTATGCAACAGTAGTACAAACAGGCCATATCAGCTTATAATATTCGACTCTATTCGTCCTTTCAGTGCATCCTTACTGTGGGCTTCTTTCTCTCTTTCTTTGGAGAAAAAAAAAAAAGAAAAATCAATGTCGTTCTCTATTTCAATATTTTGTTTCTTGTGGCGTATTTGTTTCCTGAGTGGTCACAAATAAAGCCCATCTAATCGAAACATCAATTTATTATCTGAAAGTGCTTGTTAGAAGAAAAAAAAAAGAATTACTGGAAATTTCACAGCCTCACATCCGCTCCGACGGGTCGCCTGAAATGAAATATGACTTAATGTTTGCAATGCACTTTCACTCATCAAAGTTCTCAGGGATTTTGTTTCTGTGGCGGTAAGTGAGCGAGCTGTTAGCTTGTCTCTCGCTGAGTGATTTAAAAAGTCGCAGAGCAGACGTGTGGGCTGACTGGATGAGACAGAAGCAGTCCGAGCCGGGCGTCTGGGGCATACATCTCCTGACATTTATCCCTCCTGGTTTTGCGTTTCCAAAAATGGCAGGCTGGAAATCAGCAGCAGCCACATGGACAGACCCCATTACGGACAGCAGAACGACCTCCATTTACAAATATTTTTTTGTAAATACCATATCAAGTTCTTAACACAGCAGGTCCCCGGGGTGGTGCAAAGAGCCCTGTGAGAGTTTGGGTGGATGTCAGTCTTTGCGTCTGTATCGAACTGTGAGCATCTGGAGGCTGGAGGTGTGTGCTCATCCTGGGGGATCCGGCCTTCTGCTGCTTTTTTTTTAGATTAAGATTTGCAAGGCCTCTACTCCTACAAACACACACCTGCCACCGCCATAAACACACATTATACGCACAACACGTGGCGGCTCTGTCGTTCCTCCCCCTTCTTAGTACACACACACACACACACACACACACACTGCTCCACGCTCCCCCTCATGATTAGCTCATAATGGACGACTGATGTCCCCAAGACCCTCAGGACCTCCCTGGGGAGCCCTCCAACTCTGACCCCTATCTCCACCCTGCTCTCCGCCTTCTTAAAACTCACTAAATAATCTTTCATTTGACAGGGGCTTGAATGAAATTCAGCTTAGAGACGCATCATTTGTCCAGGACCATATAATATTGATAAATTAATCATTTGGGTTTTTGATAGCTTCAGAAGAGGGGAGATGCAGGTTCTTCTGTTGAAATCACGTGGTTGTCCATTGGATTTCTATTTGATTTTAGTGCATGATTCTGTCGCAGCTGAATTGTACATTCATTGATAATTCACCTTTTTTTTAATCATTCTTGGTCCGGCTGTAATGTGCACATAATTCAGATTGAAAGACTTCCATTTAATTAAAAATATGGGATGAGTTTAGTTATTTCCATTTTGTTGATGAGACATTTCCATGCAGATTCTTTCCCCCCAAAGGAAAATATTTGTGTATTCATAACCCATGTTCCAATGTGGCTTTGCCTCCATAGAGACACCATCCTGCGGATTCATCACAGCCCGCAATTAATCACCTCGCTCTAAAATAAACAAAACAGGGATCCTAAACATGCGCCTATTAAGCAAGCAAGTGGGGCTGGATGGTCGCTTTTAGATGCAGCGTTTACATGTAATTATCTTCTTATATAATTAAGTGCATTCAGTTAACAAGCACCTTGCTAACGGGCCCCATTGCTTAGCCAAACGAGCGGCGGGCAGCCCAGAACGCTGAGTGAGAGAGTAATTAGAGCTCAGCATGGTGGTGTTAATGGAAGTGATCTTAAAAACCAGCACAGGACAGGGAGGGAGGGAGGAAAGGAGGAAAGAGGAGGAACAGATCAGGCAAAGGTGAGGCAGAAAGGAGGCTTCAGATGTGAGGATTTTAATGCAAAGGGGGCAGTGTGAAATAGCTTAGTGAGACTTATAAGTGAACATCCGCTTTGATGGCCCCAAATTTAAACACCACTGAAATGAATATCACTCAGCATGAAGCCACATTTCAGCAATTAAGTTGTAATACCCTGCGCCAACTACTTCAAAATAAGCAAACAAACTGAACCTGAATACTTCATCTCAGATTGCTACACAAACAAACAGAAATTGATTACTGATCCATTTTCCTACATTAACTCTGAGAAAATGTAATAATAATAATAAACCCAGATAAAAACTGAGTTACTTCGGCGCTTCAAATGAAATAGCTCTGCAGTTTTGAAAAAAAAAAAAAACATCCCTTCAAAGCCCAGGAGTAATATTTTAATATGTTTTACTTTCTCTAATATTTTGACAATGGTTATTTGTGCTTCAATTGTTGTTTAGTTGTAACATTTGTGATCCTGGAACACATAGACCCTCAAACTCTTTACTTAGTAATATGTTTAATATTAATACCTGTTACTATAATTAACACTCATAATAAAAACATGTAATCCAGCCTGCATTATGTCCATCTAAACCAATTTGCTGTTGCAAAAATAAAAGTAGTTTTAAGTAGACATGCAGGGCTAAGCTGATACCTGAAATACGTTTTTTTTCATCTATATTACATTAATTACTTAAATTGTGATGTATTGTGATAACTAGGGAGCTCTTTTTTTAAAGTTTGGATAGAGCATGCTAACAGTTCCTGATTTCTGTCTTAATGCTAAGCTAAGCCAACTATCGTCTGACTGTATTTTACATATAAACAAGGCCGAGATATATAATGCATTTATCTTCTCTTTTATCAAATTGGAATAAAGATATGCATTTTTCTAAAAATATTGAATCACTCTTAGGGAGATTGACTAACATATTTAAAATGAAAAAAATAGATACGAGACAGAAACGTTCTGGCTACAGAGTGTTGATGGCGTAAGAGTTTTCCATGACCTGTCATAGTGTTACAGCCATTCAAAAAACAATGGAGAGTGACTAGTGTCAGTGTTTTACTGATGTGATCATTTCAACCAAACACTTCTCTTTGAATCCATACGGTGAAGCTATGAGCTCATCCAGCCTCAGGCTAAAGGGGGACAAGAGAGTGAACTTTGTCACACTCTGCTCTGCAATATCCATTACTTATCTGTCTGGGAGAGAAATGTATGGACATGTTTGACTTCAGGTGGAGTCCCAATTCAAGCCCAAAGGATACAGGTACATGTAGGGTTGAAGATTTGTCGTGAAAGATTATCTTATTCTGTTTTATTAATCTGGTCTAGAATGACATTGCTTTTGATTATATCACTCCAACAGAACAATGAATTTCTTTCATATTTCAGGTCTATGATCAATACACCTAGAATATTTTTGGCTCGAAAAATCTGAAGAAATCCAAGCTCTCTTTCTCTAGTTCTTAGCCTGCAGCTCCGCATCCGAACAATGGACAACAGCCTTCACATTTCATGCCAAAGGACAATCCTTTCTGCGCTCAACCCCGCCACATAACCTCCTAATTCCACGCGTGAAATACCAAATGCCCTCAAAGTCAACGCCATTGTTTGGGTTAATATGGGTCTTTAAGAGTACCCAGCTGGAACCCAAACACAACCGGGCCATTTGGGTTCAAAGAGCCACGTTGAATGGTTGCCAAAGTTCCTTGTGATTGAAGCAGCTTCCAGTGAAATTATGAAACAAACTATGCAGCAAGTGAGAAAAGAATATCAGGTGCCTTTGTTCCGGTGCTTTCTATTGAGTTCAATAAACACTTATGCACTCTAAAGAACTCCAGCTCAAGAAGGGACAATGGCTCCCTTCAGAACTCGACACCAGACCTTTAACAATACAAAAATACTCTTTCCTCCAAAGACTAATTGATGTTATTCGCCTTTTGATAAGTCAGAGGTAGGCAGACGTAATAGTAAAGAAAGTATTCGCTGCTTTTTATGGAGAGTAACCGGAGAAACTGGAGCACAAAGAGGGACAGACAACAAAAATGTTCAGTTTTTTGGTGGCTTATCACCAAAGCAGTGATCAGTTGTGTTTTCAGGGCAACAAGGGTGTAATTTGAATACGGTGCAGACTTTAAAAGGGGAATTGCCGCGGTGTGCTTAGACGACTTGGAAGCGTCGACCGCTGGCCTGTGAGCATATTGGTTATTGATATTCTCTCTCTGTGTCACACACACTGCATCTGGCCTCCGACCATGGCGGCTGAAAAAGCCCTCAGAGCCACGGGGAAACAAATACATTTGCACTTTTTTCCTTGGCAGCTGGAGCTGGCAGGTGAAATTGGTGGCTGTACAAGCCTGACAACTTGGCTACAGTGCCATCTACTGGTGACAGATGCCAGGTCTGAGGGGACCAGGCTGTGGAATCAGAGGGCAAAGGGAGACAACAGCAGAAATAGGAAAAAGGAAGAAAAAAGTTCATACTTTAGGTAAAGGGGTTTCAAGTTTTACTCTTTCATATCTTTATTTGTCTTATTAACATTTTTAACATATTTAGTTAAATTCAAACTTTATTATGGACTCAAGGTCCAGATAAAAGATGGACAACACATGCACAATAATGGTAAATAGTTACAAGACAACAAATATATATTAATGTCTGACAAAAAGGAACATTTACAAATGTCTCGAGAGGTTGGATTGTCATTGTGTTGTATTCAATTAAATGTTTCCAAACCATTTATACATATTTTCTTAAGTTTACTAAATGTTGATCCAAGCAGCCACCTGGATGGTGTAGTTCATGATTCACATGCACTACACCATTCAGGTTGCTTGAGTAGTAGTACCATTACAAGCAACTCTTCATCTCTTTGAGCTTGCTTTCTTGTAGTTTGACCACAAATGTGCCTTATAAGGAGGTTCACAGTAAGCCCTGAATAGAGAAATCGTTTTTTCTGTCTGTTAATTTACTAAACCTGCATGGAAGAATTTGTTTGTGGAGACACCTTGCAGCATTGTCTGTAAATGTCATCCTCACCTTTCATCAGTTCTATGATAAAAGGTCCATGATATTTCACCCTGTTGCAGACATCAATTCTAAAACCAGACAATTTAAACTCGTAAAATTCAAGACTTGTATTCTCATGTCATGTTCAACACCACATAAACGTACATACAGGAGCTGCAAGAGACCAGCTCAATCTAAATAAAGGACCACAAGATCGTCTGCATACATATAGTTCTCTTAATCATAAAGGATAACTCCCAATTCAAAACAAAAGTATGTATTGTCTTTAGCAGAAATGCTGTTTTAGAGTTGTACTGGCAGAACCACATATCACTCACGCCACAGGGTTTCATTTTCTGTTTTAGTGCTTTTGCCATCAGGGACTTAAATGTAAGGGTTCTGTGAGGGAAACAGAAGGATGAGAAAAGGATATACAACTTTGACTAAACTGCTAGTGAGCCCTCCAGGGGGGCATAGAAGTTTAAACTTCCTCTAAACCACAAGACTTCAGCACAAAAGCACCAGTTAAAACATCCTTTCAGTGCAGATGACAGGTCTAATTGGAGCGAGTGATGCACCTGGCAGTGAGAAAGTAGTCCTTCAGTCATGTGACAGAAACACAGGCTAGATTCATGCTCTCTGCATGCATAATACAACATGTAGCATTATAAGTCAGAAACCAACGTGTTGGCTTTATAGGAGCAACATATTTCCTTGTTCCAAACAAATTTAAACCTTCATGGACTCTGAGGTGGAATTTTGTCTTTCTAATTCACAATTTTTCTTTATTATTAAGTCATCATCTTTCAGTTAAAAAGGCTCAAGAGTTCTCTACGCAGCGTTCAAAGATCTGCAATACATCATCGAACAGCACAATGAATAGGGACGTTAAGGCGGCGATGACATCATGCAACAAGCCTGGAGGACAAATATAGATCATGTTTATCTTTAACAGATGATTCATTTGTGACATGGTAAAGAGATCTCCACTGACTGCTGAGGAAACAGCCGCACATTTAACTGATCCATTTGCCCCACAGCCGTTTAATAGTGAACTCAATCGCTGCCATGCTTTGTTTAAAAAGGTACAAAATTCAACTTTAAATTATACTTTTTTCCCCCTCAAGAATGAATATTTTAAATAGTTTGTACATGTTTTCTGTCCCAGGTTATTGGAGAACCAAAATTGTGCATTGATTAACAATTATACAAGTGAGCTGAGAAAAGAGATTATTATGAAACTTAAACTACAAATAAGGGACAAAAACAAAAGACATAATGCAATCTTTCTTTATGTTCAGTTTTTTTTCTACCCCCCCCCCCCAACCCACCCTAAACCCTCGGGAAGCAGCACTCCAAGGTCTTTCATTTGAGCTCCTATTATGCCCCCGTATCTCTGCTCATTTTTCATCCACATTGCATTAAGTATTGATATTGATTTCTTGTAAATGGTGGCGAAATGGATGGCTCGCACTTTTTTGTGTTATTGTTCTGCAGCACTTGTATGTAATTTATTATGGCTGAGGGTCCGGTGAGGCCTCCCAGTGGTGTGTCCCTCCTCCTGGAACGTGCCAACCTGACGCACATGCACTGAAAGGCCAGTCATGAGGAGAATGAGGCATGAAGAGGTTGTGTGTGCATACTATACATGGCTCACACGGATGGCCCACCATTAACCAGCACACATAAGAGCTTCTCCCCTGGAAAACACACAGCAATAATGTAAAAAGCGCTAACTTTACAGGCATTTCTCAATCTTGACATGAGAGTTGTGCAGCAGGCAACTATTTTATTTCTCCTCTCCTCCTATTTTTGAATATTATTCTTTTTAGTACCGCAGCAGCACTTGTACTGAAATCCATTCCCAGTTTTGTGACAAAGCGTGGCCTTCTTGACAAACTGGAGTGGTTTACTTGCATTGTCATCCCGGCCAATTTCTTTTCCCTGCTGCCGCGGCCCCAGCAGTCTATTTGCATTTCAATAGCCTCTCTGTCTGCCTCTATATTGCCTGATATTATGTCTGCCTTGTATGAATTCAATGTCTGCATCTGCCGCTCCACTCCCAAGCAGTCCTCGTAAAAGGTGAAACATGAAATAAGGCTTTCAAGCAAAAAGACATTGATGGTGTGTGATGATGTAAACCAAGACAAACGCATTATGGGAGCTTTAATAAAAAATCTGTTTACATGCATGTTCTGTTTTTACATAAAACTGCAACTGAACAGCCTTACAGCCGGGCGATCGTGAGATAACCTTAATAGAACTATTATTAACTGCAGGCCTACCAATAAGTTCCCGCTTTTCATGCTCTTTCAAGAGCAGTAATGCACCATACAGAGAGTACAATCTGTTCTGGGTTAAAAATAAATGGCTGAAATAAAACTGTTACGTCCTGTTTACCATCTCTGCAACCACACCAGCACCACCACAAACCCTGGCTTGTGCCACAGTGTTGGACACTGGGGTCACATGACCCTTACCACAGAGGTCCCTCAGGTATCCCAGAATTCCCTCCTCTTTCTTCGTCTTGCTCTTGTACAGCGTGGGATATATGGGGTCTCAGAAGGCCACAGGCAGCAGGAGGATTCACTGGAATCTCTGCCTAAAAAAATTCTCTGGCAAATTAATCTTTGTTCATGAGATATTGAATAGATATAAAAGAGGAGTTGCTCATCTCTTCCTCCTTGGCAAATTGTTTTTCTCATGTCACCTTGGGGCCACCAAAATGCAACCAATCCTAAAACTGAAGGAAGCAAAACTACAAGTATCCCTCATTATTAGTGACACATAAAGGCATGTTTTTGCCCCTCCTTTTAATGCCAACCTCTGCCAAATGCAGCTTCTGTTCAGAAACAATTAATGCCAGCCAGTGTTGGGGTGCACAGGCAGGCTAACAGCTGTGTTTGGGCCACTTGTTGTGCCTCCAGCATAGATAATTACAGCAATCCAAAAGCAGAGCAGCCGCTCGGGGAGTTTAATAATGTACAAGTAGTCGCTATCTCTTTATGGATCATGTTACTGCGCCACTCACTGACGTGTAATTTAGATCAATCAAAAAATATGGCGGGGCTATGAAACCAGTGCCTTTGATAATAGTTGGCAGGTAGTAGTCACCCCCTGTTGTCGAAGCATGTGATATAAAAGGCTTCAATCCGCCCTCCATCAAGGGGCCTGCTGTGCTAGGATGTGTAACCCAGGCAACAGATACATAAAGCATCATGGGACTTGATTTAATTTGTCTAAATGGGAGCTGGAGTATCTTGGTTCTCAGTTCGAATGTCCCTGTTAACCACCACTACAATGTAATGGGCTCCTCAACTTGGAGCTGCTGATTGTGTCCTGCTGGTATAGGAGCTTTTTCACTATACGCTGTTTTTTGACTGTGTGTGTGTATGTGTGTGAGTGTATACATGTGAAAGCATGCTGCGTGGCTGTGTTTGTGGACGGGGTTTGTGTGGACACAGGGAAACTCTGGGGTTAAAAAACTGTATACTTACCTAACTTCTGGGTCAAATATTTAACCGCACAACAAATATGTTGCCATAAGAAGAAAGCGTTGTCATAGATAAGCCACAAATTGTCCTTGAGGGGGTTTCTTTCCTTGAAGTTCCCACCATGTTTCTTTAAAATACTTCGGGGTCAGTAATTTCACTGGAGGCCAAAGCTTTATTCGCCATTATTTAGACTTCTAAAAGCCATGAAAGTCTTTGCAGGTCAGGCTTTGTTGTGAGCTATGAACTCCTTTGCTTGATTTGCTCCATTGTGTACTTTCATACTTACGAGCTCTCTGTTTCAGCCCATTTGAAGAACTGTTTGAACCAAGACAATTTAGCCGGTAATACATGGGTATCATTTTCTACCTATGCATTGGACTCTCCTTGCCTCTGGCTTAGTTTTAAACCATCGGTGCAATTCAAGTCTCTTCCTCTCCTTGTCCTACTTCTAACTTCGCCTTACCTCCCTCCTCCCTCCTCCCTTTGCTTTCAACTCATGGGTCTTTGTTTTAAATGGCAATTCATCCCATTCGTCCGCTCAGCCACATTAAACATCAATTTCCTCACCGAGCACACATTACGACCCAATAGAAGAAATAAAATCTCAGCCATTTATTGTGCAGCTCCCTCCTCCCTTTTTTTTTCTGGCACAGCTATCCACCACTGGCACCCTCATCAAAGCAGGCAACATCCAACAACAAGAGAGCAGCTACACAACAATGCTGCTGCCATTCGACTTCCTCTTAAGTCGTTTTATACTTACTGCAAAACAGTAACGATTTCAAGGGCCTTTGAATTCCTCCAAGAGGCAGCGGCTTTATAAAACATGCATGAGGTGTTCAGTAAACAATGCCCAATGGTCTTATTCCTTTTAAATAAAACTATTTCCATGAGATGTAAGAGAGACTTTAATATTGCCTTAAATATTAAAAGAGAGAACTGAGCCTCATCAATTTTTCATTTATTGGGCCCGCGTGTAAGGAGTCATCAATCTCGAAAGAAATTACTGACATTTTCATTTCAAATAAAAAAGGGTACACTTTATCCAGCCGTAATAGGGATTGCCACTCTTACACAGGGAGCATTAAATGGCTTCTGGAGTGCTGAAAATGAGAATTTTCTTTTTTTCTGTCTCAGGACAGATTGTGGTTTTTAACCTTGTGGAGCAAACATGCATGAAATTGCTAAATAAAATGCGACATATTACCCTGCTAACGCTCTAGCTTTTAAGGAGAAATGCAGTTCATTACGGATCAATAATAGTCGGCCTTAACAAGTGCATATTTCTGTTTCCAACAAGCCAACTACCTGGTTGTTCTGCTGCTCGTTCATATTGATATCCTGTAGTTCATTGTTCAATTCCTTTGCTGTTATGATATATTGTTATAAATGTCTCCATCATTATGGCGCCTTTCTGCCTTTAGGCTTTCACGTTTGTAATTACTGCACAATAAACAAATGGTTTGGGTAATGTAGGGAGGGGGGGGGGGGGGGGGGGGTGTCCAGGGGGCCTACAGGCTATGGGAGAGGATTACAGAAAAAAGGAGCCCACTTTTCACCCCCTGAAAAAAACCCCAAACCCCTCACTGCCAGGCCTGTCCCACGTCTCACCACAACTTCCCCTGTGGAATCACCCTGGCTGAATTATTAATGGCTCAGCGGTGTTGATATATCATCAACCGTGTACATACATCGTGGAAGGGGGAAATAAGGGTTACAGTAGGCCAGGATTTATAACAAAAGCTTGACATTTGCTGCTAACTCACCTTGACAACACTGTCGCTTCCTGCTCTGTGAATAATCATCCAACAGAAGAAGAGTTTGCACGTGGCCCGGGCACTTCACCGACGCGCACTCCTCAACCCGTAATGGATGGATATTTGTTTATAATTTCTGTACAAAAGTCTGGTTGTCAGTCGCCCCGCTCACCCCGCGCGCCGCTGTCTCATTAGCATAGGTAGATTGAGACGCCGCAAGCATAACGAGCCTGGCCTGCGTGTTGGTGATGGAGGATGCTGATGAATAGAGCTCTCTCCCCATCGTGGCACCTTTGTAAATGTTTGATTAGTTTTGAATGGATTACTGTTAGATGATCGGGTTTGGGGCCCAAACCTAGACACGGCTCTGCTTTGCTGAGACAGTCCCTTACGGGTGTCCCGTGACAGAATGATGGCAGCTGTGTGTTGACAAAGAAGGAAAAGGGAAGAAGACGTAGGCCTTGTTTGTTTATGCAGAGTTGTCAAAATGTTTGATGTCATAGTTGCTCGCTGTTTTTAGAGCTTCAGTATCAGGATTAATTTAGGTTTAGGAGATAGTCTCTATAAACGGAAATCTGTGGGCAAGCGGCACAATATTTGGTGTCTGAAGTTCGGTTGTAGACGGCAAATCATCAACTTTCTGACCGCTATTTCCTTTTTAAAAATGTCAACTCCAAAAACATTCTGGCTTCCCAAGTCGCTTTTGGACTATTAAGGCTGAAGAGTTCCTGGAAGTCTTCGCTGCATGTCCTTCAAAGCTAACAACTGGCCATACTGAAAGCCCTGAAAAGTTGGCTGTTGCTATGTGGTTTTGAGATTAAGTTAGAGACAGTTTATTGAGGTAACATTGTCTAAAATACATTTAAAAAAAGACATACGAAATGCTCCAAATTTCTCAATCTGCAAACTTTTATTGAGTCTTATTCAGTATTACCATTGCTTGTTCCGTTGCTCCCATCAGCTCAGCATTTGTGGACATATAACGGGTTGGTGGGAAGCTCATACAGTGAGACAGCCATAAATTTCCTGGTGCTGCTGTAAGACGCTCTTATATTGCTTGTGTGGCAATCAGACTGGTGATTATATGGGTAATGAAACATGTGCCTCCTCCCGGTGTCTGCCCCTTCCATTGCCTGTCTCTTTCCATCTTAACTTTTCTCTCGTCCTCTCTGGTTAAAGCCTGTGATGGATGGGGCGTAACTATTAGAGGGAGCAGTAACCCATCAGTTCCGGGGCCTATTATACACAGTTGGATGCTGGGTAAAAGGGGAGTACGCGGGGAGGAGCAGTGACACAGTAGCAGGCTGCCTCACAGGCTAACGCTAACCCTCCGCCGCCCACCCCTGATGCCTCCCACTCCTTGGTTCTTGACAGCGCCGCCGCCATTGTGCTCGCTCTCCCTCAATCTGTTTAGCTTCCTGTTGTGACCTTTCGTACAGTCAAATATATTAGCGAGGGGTGCACTCTCATTAAAACAGTGCATTAACCAAAAGACTCTTTGGAGTCTAAATGACAGCCAAAGGAACTGAAAGCTAATAGCCGCGGGCAGTTGGGGAAACTTAACTCATGAATCAGCGCGCTAATGCCAGAGCAGCGAGCCTGGAGCGCTGTAAGCGTATGGCACAATCTCCATCGCTCCCCCCTTCACTCTCTCTCTCTCTCCTTCCTCCATCCCCTTTTACTTTACTTACTCCCTTTCCCTCCGACCCTCTACTTCCACCCCCTACATCTCTCATATGTTCAAATTCCACTTCTTTTTGACACATTTATTCTTTTTCCCACTCTCTTCTTCGATTATCCTTGCCCCTGTCTTATTTGTTCATTTTATCCTTTGTTCTTGTATTGCACTCGTCTGTGCCATCATTTCTATTTTTCTGCCTCCCCACTCTCACAGTTCTCTCCCCGAGCTCCTCCTAAAACTCTTTATCCTCCCGTATTGTTTTCAAGGAGGTGGAGAGAAAGAGTAGAGGAAAAAAAAAAAAAGAGATGAAGAAAGAGGAAAGAAAAAAGCTAGCGTACGATAGGAGCGAGGGAGACGAGTAAAAGAGCAGAGACTAAAAGCTCATTACTTTCCCCCTGATGGGAGAAAATGAGTGAGGGGGCAATAATAAAGCTTGAATTTTTCAATACTGTTAAAAATGGGGCTCTGACAGCTCGCCGCCAGTGCAAGGGACAGGCGGCGACAACGCGTGGTGAGCCACCGAATTAGCAATACCATACATCATAAAATCTAATTAAATCAAGGAGCAGAATGAAATTAGTTTTCTGTGACTCAAACCGCCCGCCAAAAGGGCTCTATTAAATGAACTGTAGAGAGGGGATTAAATAATTCACAGTGAGGGATTTTGCATTTATACAAAAATTGTGCACTTAATTGTCCGTGCTATATTACAGATTTGGCCTTATGTTAACAATGAGCCTAAAGCACACTTACTCGTGCACGCTGGGCACACATTAGGGCCTACATGGTCGACAAGGCTTCAAACTAAGGGGATATTAGAGTAACCATTGGCTCCGTGCCACCAGTATAGTAGAGCAAAGGGTTCTAGAGCAGCCAAAGGGGATGGTGATAATACTTAAATGAGCTAAAATACCTCGAATGAAAGGCAGTAGTGGTGAAAATAAACAGATTCAGACGTGAATATAAGGCGAGACATTGTTTCGATGCTCTTGAAGTTATGTTTGGAGCCACAGTATGATGTAGGCTCAGACTTATTGAGAAACCCGCGTCAAGCTAAACATGTCAGATGAAGTTCTGTCATGAAAATGGAGCACTTTTGTTACAGTGCTGTGAGAGCGTTCAACCATCCCAGCTATTCTCTCCCTCCCTCACCCCGAAAAACACCTTTTCTTTCAGTCTCTCCGTCTCCCGCATCCTCCCCTCCCTTGCATCAAAACAGCACAACTTTATTATAGTCGCTGTCAATACGGTGATAATAGAAGAACGCGGAGGGGAGAGACTACCATATTACACTTTTAACGAGAATATAGCAGATGCACATTGAGTGAATATTGAGTTTTAAAACTTGTCGGCGTGTGATTTGTGGCCTTGTCACTACAAATATTTTTCACTGTCACAGCTGCAAGCCGGGGCTGTCACTTCAGCGGTCAGCTGGGACGGGGGGGAGGCAAAACACAATGATCTGGCCCTTAATGGAGAACCGCTGGGACTGGCATGGAGGTGATGAAGCACTGTTTAGTTTGCGGCTGCCATATTTCTGCTTGGGGACGCTATTATAAAACACAGTGTTATTTTGTCAGATTTCAATCATGAGCCAGGTTATTTGTCACCTGCTGTCACATTGTTGGGGCAAGTCAGGCTGACGCTGACATATGCGCCGTCCCATGCAGCCCAACCCCCCCAGCTTTGGAGAAGACCAGAGTTTTCTTTAGTCTGCTGGTAAAAAAAAACTGTTGGTAAGAACCGCATAGATCAGTTGTTCCACTTTTTTGTCTTCATTTATCTTTATAGAGGCAAAAAATATATGAAACTCAAGTTTTCTCATTTACACTGTTTTTTTTTTTTTTGATATGATCTGATACAATTATTTTCTGTTAGATACTGATTCTGTCGCCTGAATTTGTAAATTGACAGATTCCTAATACAGACCCATCACCAGTGAGACTAGATATTAACAGCTATACACTATTAAACCTACCAGTATATAGATTATGATGTATTGTCCGGTTCATAGGGTATATGACGGAGAAAATATTCTGTTGGTTTGACAGTCCATCATATCTGAGAAAGAACCTGAATGATAAAAAAAAGTGAAAATAAAGAAGGATTATAAATGAAGAAAGCTGGTTTGACAAATAAGTCTCACTTGTGTGGAAGCTTTTACAGATTTTTAACTTTTTGTCTTGTCAGAGTGTTTTGGTGAGGAGGAGACCTTTGTGGTAATTTGGCTACTGTAAAAAAACCTCGACCAACAATTAAGGAATCCTGACCGTAAAACAAGTAGTGCGCCGACTACCTTGCATTGGCGGGAGCTAAGCTTGAGCTCTGGACCTGCTAATGCAGTCTAAGCGTTGGAATACTTTTCTGAGAGGGTGAAATAGAACTGATTCCTCAATAAAACAGGTCCATTTACTACGCTTATCACTGTTATACAGGATCGGAGTCAGAGTGACAGCTGTCTCATTCATTCAAACGAAGGTTTAGAGTGTTTCTGTGGATCCGTCATTACAATGTCAAGACTGAACAAAATTATTGATATGGACATTTCAGCACCTTCTGAATATTATTAATATTAGGATTACCTATCCAATTCTACACCCTTTGGTAGAGAGGCTGCGGCTCAGTTGGTAGAGTCGGTCGGTCTCTCAACTGAACCCCAGCTCCTGCACCCACATGTCCGATGTGTCCTTGGGCAAGACACTTAACCCCAAATTCCGGTCACTGATCACAGCTGATAAGGCTGACAATGGGCAGATTCTGGGCATCAGCTGATCGATTGGTGCACCTATATCTTTAGACTTTTCCTTTTCTTGTCTTCACCTTTGTCTAGTTACTTCCTTTATTTTCCTTCTGCTATTTGCAATTTAATTAAAAAGCCATGGGGAGCCATCTTGGTCTCAGTGCCTTTTTTTTTTAGCAGGAGTAAAAGTGTCAATTACCCTCATAGAGGAAGCCCCAGGGAGCTATGGTTTAATTCCCTCCAATAAAAAGTGCCTTTTAGGTGGGATTTACTTTAATATGAGCTTATTGTGCTTCAATAAAGACTTTGTATTAAGATTTTAAAAATGGGTTCATCCCTTCTTAACACCCCATGTTGATCCCAAGAAGTCACAAAAGGTTGCTGACTGCAAGAACATCCAGGTGGGTGTCAAATTCAAAGGCCACTCTGCTCTTGAAAAAGCCCCCATTTTTCTATTTCTTGTCTCGAGGGCTTCCATTTTTTCTTATTCCTTTTGTAACATTATGGGCTGAACATTTTAACATTCATTTTTGTTTGAGTGTGGATTACAAGTGATGGAATAAAGTTCAAGCGTGCAGTTCACTGACATATCATAAGCATTATGCCCCCGCACACTTATACCTGACAGATACATCCTGTATAAAATGCGATTTAATTTGCTATCTAATTTTCCTTCTCAGTGGTTACATCTTCTACATCTGAAATCAAAAGAAAAAACAATGAACCTGGATTTTGCTTGTTGACATTGAAATCTGCTTTTCAGTTCACTGTTCATATCAGCTGCTCAGACACCCCTCAGTGACTTTATTTCCCAATCGAATCCGTTTTATTTCCTTGTTGCCCTTGTGTTTGAACGTCATGGCCTCTAGACAAACGCAGGAAAATAGTGATACATTTATGCCAAATGAACTGTATGCACCAGCATTTTAGACGGTTTGTAGATGTACTTGATACCAAACTGTCAGTCCATATACAAAAAAAATGCAAATACAGTTTGAATTATGACTCTGAGTCTTGTTTTCATCCTTATGCCAGAACAAAGTTGTGGTTTTACCTCTGAAGGCTGGCCTGTTTCTCTGCGAGTGTTGCTGAAACATTTAACTATCCACTTTTCAGAATTAACCCAAACATGTAAAGCTGAACAAACTTTTTCCTTGATGCACGCTTTTTGTAACTTGCTCTAATACAAAATACAGTTTGCAGTACAGCGCACACATAACCAAACACACACAACAACCATTAGCTCTGGCTGACACGGTAGCCATTAGCACACTGTTTCTAGTTGTGTGCGTTCCATTTCAAAAGAAGAATCATTTACATAATGTGTGTTTTCCCCAAACGGTGTGAACAACCGGCACTCTGTGTAGGTTTCCTGCTGGCAAATGTTTCAAACTGACCTTGGGAAACGGTCCACCTGCAAAACGCTACGCAGTTACATCCATAATGGGCCTTTTACTTTGTTTTTGTGTATATGTGTGTGTCCGCAAGCATGCAGATGTGCGCTTGGAAGAGTGTGTGTCTGCATGTGCACTTTTAGGTGTTTCTATGTGTGTGTGTGTGTGTGTGTGTGTGTGTGTGTGTGTGTGTGTATCTACTCTACAGCTGATGACTCTGTGCCAGCCGGACGGCTTTTATACGTATTAATATTAATATGTGCCTGAGCTGCAGCCCATCACATCCCTGCCCCTAGGTGCAGAATGTCCGAGGGCGGCCATTATCATCCCAATCTGACTGTCAGTGAACCTGGAGGAAAGTAAGACAGGAGTGTGCCTGGGTCAAACAGTCAGGCTAATGCAGCTCAAACCAGCAGCAGGGTGGAGAAAAGTGTTAAAAATGGATGACTTGCCTCTATTTGTGCTGCAGTTCCATATGAAATGCCTCCTCTTATAGAGTCATGCATAAGTCCTACATTGTCATTCATGCATATACACAGAAATTTGAACACTTGCTCTCATATGCACACACTGCCATAAAAACATATACCATATGTGTGGTGTAGGAAAAAAAATCTGTCCTCTCTGTGTTTATCAGGCACCTTCCCTATGACAAGTACTATTCTTTTCCCCACTAAGTTGGTGTCTTGGTCCAGAGGGCAATATTGATGATAATGTTAACCATGTCCCATAAAATCAATCAATCAATGGAATATTAAATGTATATGTCTGGGAGGTTGTCAATGGAGCGCTCAGGGGTGAATCTCCAATAGCCTGTCAAGCTTTATTGCCTTTTATGGGGGATCCACCAATGCGCTGTTTCTGTGACAATACACCTGTACAGTATATCAAAGAGGCTGTGACATCACAGCTTCAGACAGAAAGGGAAGACAACCAAACACTCTTCATCTCTTTTCTCTTCTTCTTTTTTTATGCACACAGGCAGACACACTGCCCACCGCTGCACACCAAAATAGATGAATTTTTGCTCCAACAAAGGCAGTATGGTAATTAAATGTCAGATAAGGCCATTCAGAATGTCCGAGACTGTGCCAGGCAAATATCCTGATCAGCTTAAAATCAACCAAGTGGGACAGAATAACAAAAATCCAAATTGGTTGGTCTAGATCAGCTCGATAGGGCTTTTCAATATAACACACAACAATGGCCAAAATGAATAGGAATCAAATTACGAGAGCTGCGATATGGCATGAAACTGCACGGGGGAATTCAAGCACAATCACTTTTCAATGTGGCTTCCAAAATTGCAGCCAATCCTCGCACGATTCATATCCGATCACAAATAATGTTTATCACCCTCATATCTCTCTCCCTAATGGAAAAGGCCTAGTGTTGGGGTTTAAGGAGTGCATTCATTTTTAATGAGGTCTGGGCATTGGCCAGAATGAAATGAACAGGCTGAGAGAGTTTTGGGCTGCAGTACAGCAACGACCAGCAGTAAAAGGTCAATCCATTCTTTCTAATTTGACCGGGTTATGTGCGACTATAAGTTGCTTAGATGTTTATTACAGCCATGCAGCATTCTTACTTCAATGATACAGAACTGTTTAGAAAGGTGTAAAGCTCAGTTGCTAGTATGAGCTTTCAATAGGTTTCACCATGAAAGAAAGATGGAATACTACAACAAATCAGCAGGACTGTGTTTTTCAAATGAAAAATATAGAGGTCAACACTTTTGAATGAGCTTTTTTAATTGCTCTGTGTCATTTTAATTCCAAAACTCCTCCCAAGTATTCCCTACATTACATTATGTTCTTAACATCCACCTGATTTCACGCCAATAAAATCATGCACCAACTGCTTAAAAGGAAGCGATATCTCCAAAAAAAAGAAAAAAAGTGATTCTCTTTGGTGTTTGTGGGTTCAGGAAGACCATCAAATTTCATGTAAAATAAGCCCTCATGCAGGAGTAGACACTCATATTTTATGTCTAATTCGGGAAGAGAAGATGTATTTCCTGCTTCCCCCCATTCAGGAAGCATGATTGGTGTGTGACTGCGCGTCGTGACGAGATCACTTGGCGGGGGCTGAGGATAAAATGTCGCTTAGGATAATGTGATTGCCCTTAAGGTACAAGGAGGTGAATTATATTCCCTGATTTATAATCTGAAAATTAAAGACTCACTCATTTTCTAATTTAATTCCACCTTCAATGGAACAATGTTCACTCTGAGCCAAATTGGCGAATAATGTTACTAATTCAGATGCAGATGTAATTTCTATTCGGGGGGCTGCGGCGCGCTGTGATGAACGAGTCCCGGATGGATCGTTGCCACTCCTATCTCCCCGTCTCGACAATTCCCCAGCAGTTGTGATAATAACCTGAGCAATAAAGGAGGGAGAGGCAGTGCTAGCCTGTTCAAGTCATCTGATACTTCATCTAATAGTATTTCTGTCCTTTCCTGTGTCACTCTGTCAGCTGACACTGCGCTCTTCCATCGAGGAAAACAGAGTATAACCGAGTATCATCGATGTAAAACTGCATTAACACAAGGACTCCTAATAACCTGCATAATTACTGCTGCCTTCTGCAATACAAAAAAGTCATTGCAATAAATCTGCTGTTAAAAACTTGATTGAATGCAGGGTAAATGTCAAGGTAATTATGAGGCGCTGAGGGTTAAAAGCAACGTTAAATCCTCCTGCAGAGTGGTGACATTCAAGCGAAGGAGGAAGAGATAGCGAGGGAGAAAGGAAGAGGAAAGCGACAGAGAGAGTTTGTAAATGTATCAGCCAACACGAAGCTAACGGTTCCTCACTTGTCACACGGCTCTTTTATTTATGACTGCGAAGCATTTGAGATACGACCTCTGTATGACTGGTTTCTTCCTGCACGCTAATGGCTCCATTAAGAACAGAATTCATCATGGGAAAATATCATAATGACGCAAACATGTTCAGTCATTTAACAGATTCCTGATTTAGTTATTTTCCGTGTTTGCTCACTTGAACCCGGCTGGGTACACTGACTGAAAAACTCCCATCGCGGAAGAAGGTCAAATCCTGGACTTATATCCAAATTCTATGGATTAAAAATGAATCCATAGATTCTATTAAACTCATATGAAAGCCTTCTCATTCAAGCGTGGCCTTACACGCATTTGAAGGATGCGTGTAACTGGAACACATAACTCCTATTTTACAATGTAATGATGATTCTGTAATTAAAGTTACGAATCTCAAAGAAGTCTCGTAAATCTGAAGGCCGCTACAAAGTTGTTGATGCCTCGCTCTCTATCCCAGCCAATTAGGTTGTCCGCCAATAAGTCCGATTCTACTCAAAGCTTCTGCCTGTCAGGTTGAGGTTTGTCCTTGCCTCCAAGTGCTTGCTCATGCTGGGTCAAGTAGAATATAGGAGTAGAATCTAGACTTGCTGTACATGTTAAGTATCACGAGAGAACTGTTGATTTGAATCTGGTGCTAAAAACAAAACAGAAAATGAAGACAGATTGATTTATTGAGTATTAAAGTGGAAGCTTCCAGAGAAGCTTAAGATATCTTAACGGGTTCTCTTATTATTTGACAATAAACCCTCAACCTGAAGCTCAGGAGAATACTAAATTGACTTTTTATAACTCAGGTTGTGAAATAACATCTTTATGCAAGTCTTCATGCTATTACTAAATATGAATTGTTTTTGTTCTGTGTTTCTTCAGTTTTTCTTTGAAAGGTTTACAGCCTTATTATTCTTATTGGAATTCATATATTTATTTTTGCACCCATGTATCATTCATATGAGAAGGCTGGGCTTATAAATGAAGGGGCAGTATAAATATTTGTAGAGGCCAACGATTTGCTTTTGCATCCTCAGAATCAGAATCAGCTTTATTGGCCAGGTATGCTTAAACACACAAGGAATTTTACTTAAACTCCTGTGTTATCTATTGGAATGAAAGAGGAGGTTTGCCTCTTCCATGTATCTCAGCATCAAGCAGATGTGCAGTTATACAAGTACATATCAGAGGTACTGGCAGAGGTCAGGTCATTTACTCACCGTTCAGCCTTGGTGAGGAGCAGGGGGGAGGGGGGGGGTTGGTCTTGTGTGAGCGGTGGGTGCACAGCTGAGAGCCTGTGGGTGCTGTGTCGTGTGCCTCCTCTTCAGATCCTAATGATCTGCTGAACATAATGACCCCAAGACGACGGGGCCTCCACAAGCCTTGACTATAGGCCTCCTCCAGCCCTCTGCTCACACTCACTTCACTTCAGAAATAATGTGAAAGACAGGGTTTTTTTCTCTCGCTGTTTTGTTCTCCCCCATTCTCTCGTCCCCCTTTCTGCTCTCCTCCCTCAGCCACTGTACGAGCCAAGGCTCCATGACAAAAAGCCAATAGAGTTAGCTGCCAAGGCTCAGAGCTGTGAGAGGGATAACTGGCGCAGAAGGTTAAAGCAACAATGTGCTCAGCCCCATTGAGCTGCTCCTTCTGTGTGTGTATGTGTGTATGTGTGTATGTGTGTATGTGTGTGTGTGTGTGTGTGTGTGTGTGTGTCTAAGGTGTCAAGGGTTGTTAAAATGTATATGCTCTGATATATTTAAAAGAACACCTGTTCACTTGTGTATTCCTCAGCTTCCACAATAATGGGGGCCTCATTTGATTTCAATCAAACCTTAGTTATGAGCTTAAGACTTCAGGAGGAACTCAATGTGTGCATTCAGCGAGAAAGGTAAAGCACACACAGGCTGCTTAATTGCCTCGGCAGAAATGCTAATTATTGGCTCCTTTTATTGTTAGAAGATGTCATGACAGACTCTGAGTGAAAAGCAAATGTCTGAATTTTCAGATAACAAACGGCTCTCTCGCTCTTGCAGGTAACAATTTCAAGGCTGCTGCTTTTTTCCACAGAAGGCGCACGGCTACAATAAAAGGTGTGATATCCCCTCTCTCTCCGCACACCATAATGGTGCCTTGTTTGAAAATGACAGGTGTACGAATGGGGCCCTCTCTTTTCCTAAGTACGGCAAACCGTGGTCATTCTCTCTGCTTTGTTTTTAGCGTAATAGCCCCATTTACAAAACGTCGGGCGAAATTAATGTGGGACAAACGCGGCGGTAACCGAGCCAACTAATTTTTGCTCATTCAACTTGAATTATTAATAGGTGAGAAATATACCATATGCTTTCAGAGGAACGGCATACATTCATTTTATACAGAATTGCCGCTGTTTTGTGAAAAGTATAAGTAGCTTAACTGCTCTTTTCAAAAGGGGTGACTTATATGGAGGCCTTAATGATGTATAAATCAGCCGGTGTAATTACGCTTCCAGCTGCTGCCTTGGGCCGCGCTGAAACTATAGGCCCTCTGCACCAAGACTGCAGCCTTCATCACCTGAATCCCTTTTAATCAGCCTGCACTAGTTTTCTCTCCTCAGATCACATTATTATGAGTTATTGACGGAGAGGGGAGGGGGGAAGAGGAACTGTTCAGGAGTGTGTGTGTGTGTGTGTGTGTGTGTGTGGGTGTGTGGGTGTGTGTGTGTGTGCGCTTGCGTGCTCGTGCGTGCGTGCATGCGTGCGTGTGTGTGTTTTTGCATGTTTGCAAATGTTTTTATTCATATTAATCTGTGTACAAAAGCACTAGCACATTTATGAATGCTCCTTTCTTTAACTATATAACTCATTTACGCATTTGTATATGTTCAGATCTTTTTTTTATATAATAATATTAATTTTTCAGTAGAGGACAATAGGAGTAGCTGTTTCTTTCTATGTTCATCAACAACAATTTCCTCATATGTGGACATCTACTTTACAATAAACCCCTGATTAAAATAAGTGACAAACATGATCTGTCAAAGTTAATATTCTGTCACTCATATGTAAAGCTCTATCTCTTTGCTCATGTGCACATCATCATCATCATTGCAGATTTAGTGGAGAGTTTGAACAGAAAAGTACCACCGTGTGGTTTTTGTCTTGGTGAAGAGATGGGGCACCACCTAGTGCACAGTCACTGCCACAGCTTTGAGCCCTATCTCCTTCCATTGAAACCTTTGTTGATGGTTACATTTCAACACATAATACATTCAATTTATAGATTCCTGCAGAAGTACACTAACTTGGACTTCTACGTACAATGTTACAAATTCAATTTCAGTTTCATTCAGAGTTTTTCAAACTTTTTTTATGAGAAGTTTGGGTTCTGCCGTATTTCTTACTCCTACTTCAAACACCATTAAAAGCCACATTCATTTGCTATTGTATCATGATAACATAAACGCTCAAGAGGGGGAAATACTTATGTGAGGCACTCTACATGTAGATACCTCCAACCAATCCTAACACCTGCAGTGAAACATACCTTTTTGAGTCACCCTGTTCTTGGTTTATTGATCCTTGACTTTTTGTGCACATTTGTTTCCTTGTTTGGAAAATGGGTGACATATTTAGATCTATGCTTCAGGTGATGAAGTAAGAGTTTGACATCTGTACTTAGCATCTTCTCTTGTCTCCTCCATACATCCGAAATGATGAGAAAAGGATCATTGAACACAAAATCATGGCAGGGATTTCAGCAATCTGTCAAACTCTTCAAGAATCAGATTAGAAACACAGCATGAGCAGGCTTGGCATTGAGGAACGTGTCTGATATTTTCATATGATGTCCTATCTTTGAAAAGCCATACACTTTGCATAGACTCACTCTACTTGCTCTGTAGAGCTAAGACAGATGCAAAGCAGTGCGGTCACACCAACATGAAATGAGGGCGATGGAAAACAACAAAGGCCAACCATTGACTCACTGTAAATGTTCAACAATGTGTTTTGAAATGTCTGCCTTCCTGAGAAAAGGCTGGGTCACTGGGATTTAAATGGAATCAGTATCCTTTTGTTGTTTCAGATACTGCATCAGTTATCATTTACATGTGCCCCTCATTCTGAGATCACAAATATATTTTCAATGCAAATGACTTCTGTATAACCCTGACACATATTCAGTGTCAATGCTTGAGTAAATTGAAACAATGCTCAGGAGTCAGTGAGAAAACATGCAGAACGTATGGCCGCTTTGAGTTTAAATCGCCTTTTGATGGACAAGTGTCAATCTTGGAATAGACAGCAGATTTATTTTTATACTTATATGTATTTGATTGATTAAACTGTGAGTTTTGTAGCATTAAACAATTTATTATTAATAGTTTATCATGTGTAACAAGTTAGATGAAACCTCAGGATCCCTTGTTTACCAAAGTTATGAATTCTGGAAAAGTAGCCCCTTGTGTCTGTTAAAAGCTAAGCGATCTGCTATAATAATGGTGAATCAACATGTGTTACCATGGGTAAAAAACATTTCTATAAATTACAAAAGTAAAACTGGGAGGTTTTTTTATAATCTGGAGGAGCTTCATGGAGTTATTTAAAAAAAAAAAAACATCAGTAATGATCAATCAAGCAAAGAACGGGGGGAGAGCAGGATGACATGTACAAGACTAGAAATCCACATGTTTTTTTTTTATTTCTATATCATACCATAATTGATATTCATTATTATTAATGAAACTGAAACATCTGTATCACCTTTGTTTCTATTCACTTGCCCATTCATTTGATGGAGCACTATTCCCTGCAAGACTGACCATGATTTTACCAAGAAATCCCCCTCAAGACACAATTAAGTAAACAAGATTATAATTTTTATTTTATTTTATTCAAACATGCCAAAGAGATTTGTATACATTGTGTCTGCTTATTTGACACCCTTAGACATACCCAACCTGGGATAGTTGTAGCAAAAATGGACATCTTAACAGTGAACAGAGTGAATCCATACAGGGATTAATAACTGAGTGCCTCCTTGTTAATTGTCACATCAAACAAACAGGTCCTAATTGGCAAAGGTTCCAGCTCGGTGCTAAGTGGACACAGAGTGGGCGCTGCCTCTAGATCGCTCTCTTTGTCTGCTTTCATTAGTTGGTCAAGCCCCTGCATTAAGAAGCCCACACCACAGTCGTGTTTTCCTTGCCGGGTAATGAAACACACACCTGCTACTCTCAGCCAATGAATAGAAACTTGAATCTTATATCAGCATCATGTGGCTTCTATTAGTGATCACAATGCCTGTGTTTTGTGTGTTGATTTTTTTTTGCGTCTCTGCTGCAGTGTGTATATGCTTGTGTCTGTGTTTGTGCTGCAGTTTTAGCAGAAGGAGGACAAGCATAGAAAGAAGAGATGTACAGGTAGGAAGAGAGATAAAAGAGCGAAAGAGGAAGTGCAAAAGTGCATTAAAGCAGAGAGGCCAGTCTGGAGTTCAACTTCTCTCACAGTGTGCAGAGCATCCTCTCCGGCCTGCAGCTGCCAGAGGGAAGACAACAACCTATAGAAGTGAAAGTAAAAAAATCTGACATTTTATGATCTAAAACCTTCAGATTTCATTTCCTCCACATAAATATATGGATTGATTGTTGTTTATACCTTGGCAAAAGGAGCTAATATGATCATTTGTCTTCTGATACTCCTGAAATTGAACAAACTGGTGATAAAAATCAAAATGAGATTGGTTAAATTTTCCTTGCTGAATGTATATACATGCACACACATACTCATGTGCACACACACACACACACACACACACACACACACAAACATGCTGCTCCATCTTGAAATGCTAATTTATGATTAGCATCATTATGCAGTTGTGTAATTTCACAAAAGCCTTCCCACAGTGGCGCACAAAAGACTCATTCACCGCCGGAGCTGCTGCTCTGTGTGGGGAAGAATTATGGCACGCAGATGAATTCATTCATGTGGAGAAGGATTTATTCGATAATTATAGACCTTCACAGTTTTAATGCCACTTAATGAGGAGCTTGCATAGCGTGATTCCTACTCGAGCTGACGAATGGATGTTGGTTTTTTTTATTCTGGTGTTTTTTGTTTTGCTCCATACAACATCTGTTAGCCTTTCCGGTGTTGTGACGCCTGATTTTTCTCTCTGTCTATTTTACAATTAGTCCCATTAAGTAGGCTATTAATTGATAGGCTGGTGGTCAGGTGTGGATAAATATAGGCTAGTAGTAATAGTGCTAATATAAATACCACTCCCATACTACTTTAACATACAATCTTTTTTTCAACTGATTAAACTAATGTAATTATTAGTCTTTACCTGTGAGTATACAGTAAGCTGCGTTCACCTGTACTAGTACAGTAGCTGTTGATAAACGCAGAAACATACATCAGCTCTGTTTACCATACTGCCAGTCTTAATGCATCATAGCCATGTTGTTGCAGATCGGTAATTAACTTGCCAAAGTTTAATTGCTCAATCACCAGCGGTTAACAAAGAGGCGTGAGTGCCCCCCCCCCCCCCCCCCCCCTATACTTTCAACATACTATATTTATAATGGCTAACAATTATAGCAAGGGCCCTTTAGCTGGGGTAGCACTGGTAAAAAGCTGCTGGCACTAATGAAAAGCTAAAATCACTCCTCCCACAGCAGTTATTAGGAGCAAATTATGGGTCAGTTGAAGGGCTGGTAGTTATGTGCATTAAAATAAATAACACTGATGCTTGAAGCAAGTGCAGCAAATGAATGAGCAGCATATGTTCTTCTGCTTCTTTCCATATTGTATCTCAGGATTTTTTCCCTTAGATTTTAAAAGTGTCACCATTGATTATTACTCTTAAGTAATTTACGGAAGATCCTCATGTTTTGGAATTCAAATTATTTAACTATTTATGAAGTACTGAGAAAAAACTGACTCACTGTCCGTTAAAGTAAATTAAATATTTTGGTATTTATAACAGCCAAACAGATACCGGTACTGCTGAGACTTTTCTAGTCTGACAAAGCACCCACCTCCTTATGTAATATGGACTGCAACTATTCCTCAACTCGCTGTGAGGGTGATACATTTATTGTTGAACAAGCTTGATCAACATAGTTTTACGTGGGATCCTAATTCAACTATCTGTTCCTGCAACTAAGAGGTCAGTTTTGCAATTTATTGTCAAACTAATGGACGGATGTACTTTAAACTTATTTTTTTAAACAGTGTGTGTTTTTTTCCACTTTGTTTGTGTAGTTGTTAACCTTTTTTCTCGTACCTGCATATTTGAATTAAAGAATCCATTCATGATAGATCTCTGGTTAAGTGAAATGTATAAAAACGATTTAATATTTAAAGAAACATGAAAAAAATTAGACACATTTAAGCTTTTTACTTAGACCAACAAAAGAAATAAATTAATATTTAATTTATACAGATTTACTGAACATGAGGGAAAAGTTCTGTATTAAACCTTTCCCCATTTCTTACAGTTTAGACCCATTTTTGGACTATCATATAGCATTACATGAAGCCCAGCACTTCATACCTCGATGGCCAGACTTCCGGATCAATACAATTTTTTTTGCATGTAGAAGAATGCTGTGCAAACTCTGGAAATGCAGCATTACTATGCAGAGTGGAGAATACCCCATGTCTGTTCTTCACCCCCTCTCCCTATCCCTTTTTCTTTTTTTATCTCCTCTTATCTTTCTTTCAGTCCTCCTCTCTGCTCCTCTCCCTCGTCTTGTTTGGTTGCTCGGCCTGGCCCGATGGAATGCCACATCTCTTTGATCAAGTCTTCATTATCTGTGACTCTGTGATTCTCCTCTGTCGGGTGAGGAAGTGTGGCCCTCTGTGTGCAAGAGGCCTCTCCACACAAGACTGAGCAGTCGCCAGGCATCCCGCCTCGGTAAATGAAAAGCATCCCCGTCCATTGCGGTCCCTGGGCAGCCTCCACCAGGTGGAATGCTCGGCCTCTGTCACTCATAGCATTGCTGAGGGCTATTAGCAGTTCATTAAGAGACGGACTGAGCGCCTAGCTGTATCAATTAGGGGATAGTTGATATGTCTGTTATTGTCAGTCTGTTTAAGACTACACTGCTTCTCAATGACTGCTTCGGGTTTTGTGCTGAGGAGGAGCTGTTTGATTTGTAGTTTTTATGTTGGTGTATATGTGGTTATGGCAGGGCAATAACCCTTGAAATGATAATGAGTAGACCAATGAATGGATAAGTATTGATATTCAGATTAGAACACCTATTTTCAGCATAGGTAAAATATTTAAAATGTATACTAAAATTGTGTTTGTCTTGTTTGTTTTGGTCTCAGAAATCATTCCCTTTAAAAACTGGAAAAGAGACATTATTGCCATCTACAGGATAAATAGAGTACTGTCAGAATATCTTTTGATAAAAGGTGTCCTAGAGACTCTGTTTATTTAGATAAAGTTTGGTTACAGTTTTGACCTGCCTTTGTTTTATAAGAACACAGCCCTGTAACAGACCATTTCAACTGTCATTTGAGGTAAACAGTTACATATGGCTTTTAATGGCCCCAACTGGCACCTGTCTACAGGTTAATAGTTTATATTATGCATTCATGAGTTAACAGGAACAAGAAAAAACGACAAGTAGGCCAAATTCTAAAGCAATTACTGTAAATACTGTCACAAGGTGTTATACGGTATTTATCAAATTTGTTTAACAGCCACCAACCCTGCGGACTCGTCTGGTTAATATAAAATAACCCGAAGAGTTGACCGTTGTTGGAGCCAGCTAGGCAAATCTCAGGCAAATTCCTCCTGTTGTTCACAAACATGATTCCTCATTTTTCTCCATGTATTTAGATAAGAGCATGCTTCTTTGCATGCATATCTGATCATTTTGTATGTAGATTCAAACTGGGATGAGCGCTGTCACTGTTTTCACACAAGTGCAGAGGCACTCGATGGAGAAATGATTAAAAAAAAGCACGTATGTATTTACTCCACTATTCCTTATTTGCATTCATAGCTGCAGGCTTGGTTTGCTGATTTAACATCCCCTTTCTTTGATATTTCATAGTCAAGTCTGAGTGGTCGTTTCACTGTCATGCCAAATCTGCCAGTGACTTAGTTTTAATCTTGGGAACTTTTACACTATGAAAGATAGAATCACTGAAAGTCCACAAAATGGGTTTAAACTTGCAAAAAATAAGTTCTATAATCTTGAAGTTAATGCTTTGCAACAGGTTTTTGTATCAGAGGCCCTTATGTGCATTGGTGCTAATGTGAAAAGAAAAATGCTAATTGTGCTGTGATGATGATGCTACATATACAGTAGTTATTTCTAATTTGTTTTATGCCATATATTTAGATGTAAAAGTCAAATGTCCCAAAATCAACATTCCAAGGCCAAATTAGGAATTTTTAAACATTAAAACAACTCTATTTCACATGTCAGCATGTATTTTAAAAAGCTGAAGTGTTGTAATCTTTGGGGCCATTAATAGCAATATAAATTATACAATGATAAATAAATCCCCATGACGTTGGATTTTTGAAGCAAGGAAGTCATTGCTCTGATTGCAGAAAAGACAAGTAAGGGAGCATGCATAACACTACCAAGAAGAGTTGTTTAGGATGTTTAAAAATTGATATGTAAGCCCTGACATGCCAACAAGGTATAGGCACAAAAGGCTTTTGACACACCTTTGGGCTCTCTATACAGTATAGCACACTTTTATAGGTAAAAGTAGAACACAATTGAGAACTGTCAGATGTTGACTGCATCCTGATCAGAACGACAACATGAAAGAGCAACAAAAGCTACGCAGATGATGATAATGCCAATTATCACATCTCGCTCAGGGGTCAGAGGAAGCAGCATTGAACCAAGTCACCATTACCCGATAAATGGCCGAACAAAACTCTTTTCTCTCCTGTGAAATTGTTTGGCAGCCATTAGCAATGCAGTGTAATGCCAATGATTGACGTTGCCGTCTACTTAGCAGTGACATGGGATGTGTGTGTACTGGGAGGGGTCGGCAGCCTGCAGAGGGGGGCAGTGCAGGGGATTGATCGGGGTCTGCGTTGTTGCCAAACGGGGGGTGAGGGTGTATTGGCGCGTAGACAATGAGCCTCGGCCAGTGCTGAAAGGCCCATTCTGCGTATCCCTGTTAGCTGTCTATTATCCGCAGTCTCCAGGGGGCTACTAAATAGAGGGCATGTGTTAGGCAGACATTTATCATGTAATTACAGCACTAGGATCCGTTTCTGATGGTGTGTGATGATTACTAATAATTACTGTGCATTTCACGCCTCCAAAGGGCCCAGATGGGGTCCCAGGGCGTCAATACAAAGAAAGGGGAGGGGGGGGAGGGGGGCAGGGGAAAAAAACAGGATTGAGGGAGGTAAATGTGAAGAAATGGAAAGACAGATGAAGAGAAAGTGAGGAGGGATAGTGTCTAGCCTTAACCATTTATAGGTGCTCATTAGCTAAATGAATTGAACCATATGTGTCCAATTCCTAATTAACTGGAGGAAAGGAAAGGAAAGGGAAGGGGGGGGAAGGAAAGGAAAGGAAAGGAAAGGAAAAAGAAAAACAGAGGAAACAAAAAACAGGACACATTTTAAGTATCCATGTTTGTTTGCACAGGAATCTCAGTCTACAATCATCTACAATCCAAAGGCTTTTTTTTTAGTTTCTTTTGAGTTCACAGGGGCATTTATATTTGTTTCATTAAGCAATGATAACACCAAAAATCTAAATATACAACACTTACAATCATCATTAATAATAATAGAGGGACCCTGGTTAATACATGATTTTCTGTAGGCACCTAGCATACACATTTACACTATAAAAACTAGTTGCAAGGTATACTGTAGCTTGATTTGTGATAGCTTGACTGATATACAGTCATCCTCAAAAGGTTTCATATCTTTAAACGAATGGGCTGAGACTAAGGTTTAAATAAAAACGAGAGACAGTCTCTTATGAAAGCAGCCATCTTGGCTCTGTCAAGGCAGGGGAAAGGGGTCTGTGTGGTACGGGAACCAATGTGGGTGAAATACAGTGATTCACAGTTGTAATTCTGCCCTCTACAGGAATCTGGATAAATCAAAGAGGTCAAGCTGCCACTGATATGATGTAGTAAGGAAGCATTAGAGATGGGTTATGCTGCAGAGTGTATGTGTGTGCGCTAGTATGTGTGTTACTGAGACCTGCAGCTATGAAATGGAAAGGACAGCTCAACAGCAGTGCAACCATTCTCTGAATATTACAGGCAAGTTTTCATTGTCCCTCAACCTTTAGCATTCAGTGAACCTGAAGCCCCCCCATGTGTCCCCTATAAATACTCACATTAACCTGCACAGGAAATGTAGTGGGGGCCTCTTTTTGCAGCTTTAAGGGGTCCCGTAGTAAAGACTACAAGGTCTCCACCTGGTCAAGGTGAGCTTGAATGAAACCAACCAATTGTCAGCACAAAAGCCACCCAGATCAATATGGTTGGAGGAGGAGGGGGTTCGTTGGGAAAGATGAGGACCGTCCTGTTTAATAGAAACAAATTGCTCTCCACTTCCCGGTGACACAGATAGCGGACCATTTGTACCTGCTGGCCTTTGTTGGGAACAACAGAAAGGAAATGTACTCATCCTGGCCAGGGATAAAGTTCGGGGGCTTTTTGTTACACGCCAGTCACCTTAGCCTCCATGCCCACCCCCTCGAACAAGCACAGCGGTTAAGTAGTTCAGGTGCCTGCTACATTCTGTTAGATTAAAGGTCCCTGCTTCTGGTCTGAGTTGAATTGCCTCAGCTGCAGTTGAAGGGAGAGGAGGGGGAGGGGGTAGGTGGGGAGGGGCGAAGTTGTAGGACCATGGGGCATGAATGGACGTCTTGTGCATGCTCACAGAGGCGAATCGCTTTTGGACAGCGGAGCGGCATCTCTCTACACCGAGAACCTGAAAGAAAGTCTGTCTGGTGGGTTAGTGAGTTGGAGTGTGTGCAGGGAGAGGGGGGGGGTTACCCCATCCCCTATTCAACCTGTCTTCTTTTGCTCCCTCTATATGTTCGCCGACATTTCCCCCAGGTTAGTGGAAAGCTGTACATTTGTCTGCACCAAGGACTTGTGCAGGTGGGTAGTGGGTAGGATCTCAAAGGCCCTTTTGAAACACGCTGTTGCCCCAATGGAACATAGCCCTAAAGAAAATGGACACAATGCACATACAGGACATGAGGGAGGGGGTCTATGTAACTGTGCGCCAATGTGCACCTGTGCAACCCTTTCACTTAGACAGAGCAGCAGTGGGTGCAGGGGTCTTAGAGGAGAGGGTAAAAAACCCTGAGGACAAAGAACAAAGGGTGATTGACATCTGACACATAGCAAGTGTAACTTACTCGCCAATTATTGATTGACAGTTGTGTGTTTGATTACTTTAAATTCAGCTGTGTTTAGAGACTGTGTTTGGAGATGAATGTTCCACTATCAATTGCAGAATCATATCTGCTGTGGACTGACTCAATCATATAATGTGTGCTGTTAGGGTGTGTTCCCTATTGTCAGTTATTAAATCTATATCACTCCATCACGCACTTCTACTACCATCTCTCTCCAGCCAGGTCCAACAGATCAACCTGAGACCGGTCAAGCAGAGAGGCATAACAGAGGTTGAGCATGTCTGACTTCGACAAGCTCATTCCCAAGGTATGGGGTCAAGTACAAGAGTCAAAGGTGAAGGATTGGGTTACAGTCTGTTGAGAAGTACATCGGCAGAAGAAGGATTAATCCCACCGGTCCGAGGTTCTATGTCGAGATGTAGAGTACAAGCTTACAAGTTGGTAAACTAGTAAATTGTTTGATTTATAGACATTGTCATAGTCATTGATAAATATGTAATGCTTTCTCAACTAATTGGTGAAGCGCTGCACCAAGAAATTCTGCATCCAATACAGATCTAAAAAGACAATAACATCCCAATCAAAAGAATGACAAGTGCATCCCTTCCCTTTGGAGAGTTCTATCGTGTGTCTGGGCTAAAAGAAGATCAGGGTGCTGTATCACTTAATAGAACAAACCACATGCCTCCATCTGTGTGACATGAAGTAAATGTTCAGTAATCCACATCGTAATCTTGTGCCGTGCTCAGCGCAGCTTAAAGAAACCGATACTCCTGTGACTACTTTAGCGGCTGATTGTGTTACCTTTACAATTCGGCTTCTTCTCCTTCCTGTTTTGTACCCTTGGAATGCCCGATAAAAGTATCCCCACTGTGGCTTTCCACCTGCACAAGAGAGGATATGCCAATGGTCTGGGGTCAGAATTAATATGCAGCCCCATGGGGAATCTGCACAGTTTTACCCTCAAACGAGGATTGGAGTACTTGTCATTGAAGCTTTGGGTAGACTGTAACATTAAATAGGTTGGACAGATATAATTCAAACTAAAATATATGTGACTGGCATAAACAAGTATGATGAAAAATAATGCTCCATTATAAGTGGTCCTATGTATATGTGGACTTCAGATTTATAAATATATCATTTTAAATAAATCAAACAAAACAAGTGTTGTGGCATCTGACACATTTTGTACACAATTCTAGAAAACATAAATCGAGGAAACATTAAAAACAAATCACTTTTTTGTTGTGATGTGCAGTACATGTCTTGTGTTACTTTCTATACAATGACAAGTATTCATATGCAAAGACTGTGGTTGTGGTTGTCAGCAGACGGTAACATATTTCTTTTCTTCCTCTAAATTCTGTTTCATTCTGTGCAGGGGGGAGGCAATTTATCTGTCATGGCTTCCAAAAGAGGCAGATCACTTAGCCCCCCTCCTCCCATTTATACTGACAGCAGTCTTATTAGCCACAAGGGAAACCGGCCGCCACATGAATTCAGCCACTGTTCACCTCAGGGGCCAGGGCAAGCCTCTTTTTACAATAGTGCCAATGACGCTGAGATTTTCTTTTCAGTTATTAATTTGATAAATATATTAATTATGACCTGGGGATGACAGTCCAATCAGATCGTCGGGCGCCCAGTGGTGACCCCCACCCCCCACTTTGGTGATAAGTTCTCTCAGGTTTCTAGAGCTGTCATCCACTGGGCTTGGACTTCTTATCAGCACTGGGCCCATTCTAGGGATAATTTCCTGTGTCATAATTAAATGGTGGGTCTTTGATGGCCAGGGGCGCCACTTTTAAAGAAGGAAACCTCTTAACTTTTGTTTCTGTGGGGATGAGTAAGGATCGGGCAAACCTTTGATGGGGTCAACATGATGAAAGTTTTATGTGTGAACAAACCCCTAAAAGATTGAGAATCAGTCCTTTGTGAGATATGTGCCTTTGAAATCTGTTTGGTAGTATTTTATTGGTATTATTATTATTATTGGTTTAGAATTGTTCTTCCAAATAAGACTACTGTTGTATCTATTGATAAAGAAGCTGTTTGTCTACTGTTGGACATTGACAGGCGGTAATGCAATTGTAACTTTTCAAAGGGAGTTTGCAAACATGTCCTCACACAGAATAACATAAAAGCAACAGAGTATTGGCATCACTAATAGGAAAAATCCCTGCAGAGAGGTGTGCAAGTCAGTGTGACTAAACATTAACAGGCAGAAAAACCTAGGAGAGTGTTTAAGAAGGCTGAACATATTTATTGAGGGCTCCAAAAATGGGTGGGACATTTACCCTTTAAGATGATAACCCAAAGTGACTTGGTGACAAGCCATTAAAGCTTTCCCAACAGATTCACTGGGGGTGTGGAGGTCAAGTCATTGTTTAGATACCAAGGAATAGGAATCAAGAATCTAAATTGAATCTGGATGCAAGACTGCATGCAACTCTGGTTAGCGGTCCAGAGAGAAGCTTGAGGGGATGCTACTAATAAGCTCTAGTAGGAGCATGACAGCAAGAAATGAAGAGGGATCCGACAAAGCCAATGTTTGAAAAGAGACATCTTATTGCAGGATACAGTCTCTGTAAGGTCTATCATTGTACTATCAGTTACCAAGAACAGAGAGCAGGACCCAAATGCAGACTCACAATGGTAATAACTAAATCCCTTTTCACACAGGCAAAACAACTGGAAAATGTCCCTAACATTTTTGGGATTGGGATTCATACAATATATACTAAAATTACCACATTTTTATCACAACGTATTCAGAATTTTTCCCCCAACCCCAATGTAAAATGCTGCAAGTAGTTGGGGGAAGTCGATGACGACCGGTGTAATTGTGGTGAAACTGCTGCATTCTCTGCTATTCTGCAGGCCAGTATGTTCTTTTCCACTCATTTCTTGATACTAGGTCCAATTACATGTAGTATTAATATAAAGGCAAAAACTGTCATGATAGCGTCGGGCTCTGTTGCTTCATCCCCCCCCCTCCCGTCCAATCAGACAGGGAATATGGCTGGCCCGCTGCAAGGAGGAACGTGTGTAAAAAAGCAACTAAGGAAGATTTCAGGATGAGGCTCCATGAAACTGAGTCCTTTTTTTACTTTTTCAGTACATGTATAAAAAAGGCTAAACAGAGAAACACTTGACAAGGGTGACAAGAAGGCAGTTCAGAAACACTCCAAAGTACACTAGAAAAAAAGAAAGGAAAGTGAAAATGATGTGTTGTAGGCATAACCATGCCATAAACCAGACTTTGAATTGCCTTTTTGCTTAAATGTGCTTTATAAATAAACTCGACTTGCCGTGCCTGGTGACCAGATATTCTGGTTGTCCAAAAAATTAGTTAGGTTAATGCAAAGCATCAGTCAAATATAAAACATTCCTGATGCAGGTAGCAGGTTTGTGATGCTGTGCAGTACTGGGGAAGATGTGAGACTGAGCTTTTCATATTTAGTAGCCCCTTGCTGGAACCATCACATCTTCCCTGTGCTACTGGACCTTGTCTGACAGCCGTCTGGACTTTAAAAAGGGGTGATAACTTAATTTCTACTCATGTCAACACTACCTCAGGGGCCAAGGGGAAACTGTGGGCCTATTGTGTGTCAGTCATATCATCCTGCATTTTGTGGCCCCAAGAATGAAAAATATTTAAGTGGCTTTGATGTTCTGTACGTATCTTGTTGAACTGCTCTGATGGTTTGAAAGCATTGGGGTCCTGTTTTCCTTGGTGCTCGTCTCCCTTGTATCTTATCATTTATTCACAAAATTATCAAAAATGTTTGTGGTCACTCTTTGCATGTTGTTTATGCAACTTCAGCTGAGTGTGGAGATATTCGCACACAGCCAGCAATACTTCCATGTAGCCTCGCTGAGGCTAACACAAGTGCAGGGCTTATACTGGAACAACCCTGAGCTTAAGGGCGTTGACAGCAGTGTCTATCTGCCAATCTCCCTGTGGATATTGTTGCAGTACTGGCAGACAGACAGCCAGGGCTTGTGGGCAGACAGATCCCCTCTGTCAGCAGGTTATCATTTCCAATTAAACCCTTTCATCTAAACGTACAGTCAACTCCTTGGCAAGCCAAAAAATGACCCGAATAAGACATTATTAGTCTATTTCATCAGGTACTCTTTTTTTTTTCAACCTCCGCCCTGTAACAGGAGGGGGTTGGGCAATCTTTTAAAGCATTACGGTTCTAGATTCTTCAGCTATCTTGATCCAAATAGCTCTGAACTTCAGCCGTCTGCGGTGGTCACTTTGTGTTAAGAGATAAACTTTCAAAATTGCATTGGATTGACACACCGGCATGTCCTCTCTAACATGTGTACCAGCACAAGGGCCTTTTTGTTTAGCTTTGCTCTGTGGGGACCCACTGTGGACAGCGCTGTCCACCATGCAGGATACACAAAGGAATGCATGCAGAGCTCAGTGACTGTCTGTTGAAAAAGGCCTCACAACGTCTCATTTCCTTTAATAAGATGGCCTCTAAGGCATCCGGATGGGCCGACTAAATACAGATTAACCTTCAGCATCATCAGCAGTTACTCAATCAACATGACCGACTCACTCATGCCTGTGTGTGTAAAACATGCACACAACATACACTCATATATACATTCAATAAGAGATTTCCTATTTGGTGTACTTTAAAACACACCCTATGCTTTTTCAGAGTGTCCCAAAGTACACATTATGTTAATTACTCAACAGTAAGTTGGATGTTTTATAAAAACTCTTGAGACATCTAATATTCTTCACCTGAAGAGTGTAGTTTAGGTGAGATGCATGTTTCACCCATTATTTGCAAGTCTTTTAAGTATTCCTACCGCCCAATAAAGCCACACTGTGAAAAAGAAGATTCTCAACATCGAGAGTTCAACGAACAAATAACATGATGATTTTTTTTAAAACCAATGCCACTGTTTATAAAGTTCTAGCTTTGTACAATGAGGGTGTATAAGGTTAGAGGCAGATCATGGTTAATGCTAATAATCATCATACCTGTCTGTACAAGTCTTGAGGTCTCACACTCTACAAGGGAAGTGTGTAAATAGCAGACTAAATGATTAAACATAATCAACCTTGCTAGTCGGCACCAGAATTAATAGTTGGATAAACTAATGATTTATAATTGTATCAATTCAGACCCGCAATCAAGGTTAAATGTTGTGTGTAAGCAGCTGCCAGCCCGGGGCAGTAGTTCCTGTTAATGGCTCACACAAGACTGCCGTAATGCTCTACTACCTGGATGTAAACCAGCACAGTGGATGGATGGCATATCGCAGAGCAGTTTGGTATTATTTTGATTTTTTTTGTAAAACTGAGATAAAAATGCATGTAGGCTGTGTCAGGTTAAACTAGTGTATAACCACTCGATGGGAGCATGACCTAGTCAGCACAGGCATGTTGACGTCAATTTGCAAGGAGGACCGAATACTGGCTGTGCTAGCACTGCTAACGTTAGCCACACTCGACAAACCAATTTGTCATTGTTTACCCACAGTCGCTGTGATCCGCTGTTTTGAATAAATTGTTTTTAATTTTGAGTGTTTTCTTACCTTTAGATCAGTTCACTAGTCATAATTTGAATTTGTGTTTAATCAGCAGTGAAATTAGTCTTTAGGAACATCCCTACGCTCTACACTTGCATTCCCTCACTCCAACCTCCTGCTTATTAATTCCTGCTACTATATATCATAGCTTTGCCATGTGTTGTATTCTAGTGTGATGCAAATACAACAAATATGGATGTTATTCCTAGAGCAATAAAAAGGCTGTTTATATATACACAGTACCGTTACCATTCACACCCCCTTGTGAAAAATGTAAATATCCATTAACACAATTTCAACCGATTCTCACAAGCAGAATTGGCTGATTTTGACCTTTAAGATTTGACCCCTTTTGGTTTGCTGATTTAAGCAAGTAAAAAATGTGCCATCCTAAAGCTTCAGGGCAAAACAAGCTTCAGTACAGCTTTGTTGTAACCCCTACACCTACCTGTAGATCCTAGCCAAGTCTGCTGGCATGAGGGTCTGCTTTGCGCTTCGTCTAGTTTTACAAAGAGGGGTTTTAAGTGCAATTCAATTCACAATTTCCTCTTTTTAGCTCTATAGTAAGGTACACTTACAATGCGAAATGTAGCCCCTCTAACCCACACCAACTTCCTGCTCAGAGACACAGAAGTGTACACTTTGACCGCAGTCAAGAATTCAGATAAGTGCCGAATTAAACTCAATTTCAGATTGACTCCCTTTCCATCTGCTTAAGCTGCTTTAATCGGACAATAATACTTTATTTATCCAGAGTGGGAGATAGAGTTGTCCATTTGAGAGGTGGAGTGGTTTCAATTTTAAGAATTAAGATAACATAGAAAGTAATCCTTGAAGAGACACAAGGTTGAGGAAGGGGAATATACTGTTGAGAAAATAGGATAAAGAAAGTGAAAAAGCCAATGGGGAAAGACAGAGAAGAGAAGAAGGGGGAGAGAAAGAGAGCGGGGAAAAGAGGTAGAGTGTTATCAGGGCACCTGTATCTGAGGTAAAGAAACACTCTCAGAAATACTAGGATAATCCTCTTGGTTTTAATGGTTTTGAAATGCTATGAAAGATTAGGTAAACAGTGCATTTCATTAATGGGAAAAGAAGTCAATTGGCCATGGAGCGTGAAGCTGCACACAAAGCTCCTTTTATATCCCCGGTGCTTCAGAGAGCAGAGATGGTCACAGGGCTGTCTTGGCATGGACATGATTTTGTAAATACCTTTCCTGGAAAGACTACAGTCTCACACGTTTTCAAGTTTTGGAAACTTGAGTGAGCATGAGGAAGGAGTGATGTTTAACACACACAAACGGAGAAGTTTAAGTGGATAAGGAAATGAACCTGGAGTGATTAGGGATGATACCATTCCGGTTCTGATGACAGGATTTCATGCAATGCTAAATGATTCACTTACTGATCCCTGAAGTTTTGAAACAGACTCCTGACAAACTGGATCTCTGTGCCCCCCCCCCCCCCCCCCCCCCCCCCCCCAAAAAAAAAAACCTCACCCCCACCGCCCCTGATCCCTCTCCGTTTCCTCTCTCCAGGTAAAGGTCAGCTACCCCAGGTGCTTGCCCTCCACTTGACTCCTTTCCAGCAGACTGTGGCTAAAGCAGATTCTGCAGTGACCCATTCCAACTCAATGTCATCTATGCATGATCAAATCCCCCCAAAACAGCTTAGCTGGGCCCAGCCTACGCCTCGGGTCGGGGGCATTAGTCATATGGTAGTTCAAACTGATCAGGAGGGGAAGATAGAGGAACATGTAAGTGTAGTTATATAAAAGACTTTGTTTAAATCTTAAAATGAATACAAAGAAACAGATATTTTTGTACGGAAGCCTTAAGCAGACGTGCATCAAAACATTTTATTTTCTCTTTTTTCCACGTGATAACATGAAATAAATTACTCGTTATCACAGGAAAATGGAGTGAATTAAAGGTATGGATGTATTTTTGCCTATGGGCTTCCGTATTCTGCAAGTAAGGGGTGGGATGAAAATTAACAAGCACAGTTATCAAAGTCAGCCAGACACCAGAAAAAGACAAAATAATTTATTTTCTTCACCAACACTTTTGTCCGCTGTTGCTGTTTTTAAATGTGCTTACAGAGAAGCTAAGTGACCTGTTGGTCTTTGTATTATTTCATCTTTACCCTCTTCTCTCTTTCCTTTTGTCTGTGTTACCTTCTTCATAATTTCTATATCACATTCACTCACTTCCTAAATTCCCTTTAGTGAAGCTTAGGGACGCCACGCTTTAATGTCACTTAAAGTGCCTGTTTAAAATGTTTTAGAGATAATTGCTGCAAACAGTAAACAGTTAGACTTGTTTGGTTTGTTAGGACTCTTGACCTTAACCTGGGGCACATTCTTCACTGATGAGCTCTGAAGGAGGAAAAAGCTGCTGATGCATTAACCATTAAATGACCTTGACCACTTGTTTTTTTAAGTTTGTACATTTAGAAGACAGGAGGGCTCCATATTATGGGACAAACAACCTCATCATAGCTCATTTTAGAGGCTAAGTTTGTTTTTTTTAACACATATTTTGATATGAAAAGAGTTAAACAGCTATGACACAACATGCTTTTGGATACCAGAGAGGCCAATAGCCACTAATCCTCTCATCCATAGCCAGAGGCAGCACAAGGCAGCATAAGCTCTCCTGTCTTCCCTGCTATCACCTGCCTATTTTACTGCCATGCCATCCCTACGGCGCTTTCAGCCACTCTCCTTCTCTTTCTCCTTTCCTCTATTTCCACACGCTAATCCTCTTTAAGGACATTACCTGCTAATATATCCAGTCACAAGGTATAAAAGCCCCGGCTATCTCTTTACTGCCATCGGCGGTACGCTAAATAGGCCATTAATGGAGGGAGGCAAATGGGGGATATTGTGGTTTTGACCCCAAATACCATTCAGATCCTGGTCTATCTGAGTGGCTGTCTGTGGTGCAGCATGTGTTGGGTCATAAGGAGCTCAGGGAGAGGAAGGGACAGTGGTATAAAAGCTAAAGTGATGTTGGCCTTCAGTATTTGAGACATTTCAGACATTTAAAGGTTTTCTGTGTCAAACATGGGGGTTATTTAAAAGCACTCGGAATCTATAATAACTAGCCATAACAGCATTTTGTGTTATATATATATATAGATGTATTTTTTTTTTTACCAATGCTTACATATTATATGTTTGAGCCACATCTTGCGTCATTACACACTTGTGCCCCCAGATGGCAGACAGAGGTAACTGCTTGAGATAGATTTCATGTAAACTAACTAATGTGAGTAAGTTGCACACAGCACCAATTCATTTGTAGTTCATCCTTGTCCTAACTAAAAAGGGGCTTATTCAGTTCAAATATTTGTGATATCATCGCTTTCCTAATCAAATACTGTATATTTTGTGTTCTTTGCCCAAATAATACCATTCATAAAAGTAATTAAAACTTGCAACATGGAATCAAATTGATCTTTAATCTTTTTTGTCTTTTTAATCTTACCTTTGCCTGGTTTGATACTTTAATTGCTGTCTTGTATCCGTCTGTATAATACATCATCCTGCTTGAACACTTGAAACAAGAACACAAAAGGTGTTTTACTGTTTGCTGTGATATTCGAGCAAAAGTAGAGGGACAGCATGAGTCTCAAAAGTCTAACTTTACTAAATCTTTGATCTTGGTGCCCCCTGTGGACAAAGTGGGGCCTCTTTGCTGATCCTGTCTTGTACATGCATAAGTAGTGATTTCTAATTATAATGTTACTCTGTTGTCTGTTCTTTACATTTTGCAACACGTTTCTCCTGAATCCTGAATAACTAAACTAAATTGGCACCAATTAATTTGAGGGTAGCTGATAGACAGCTTCAGCTTCACCTGACTGCATCAACATGCTGTGAAAACACGGCCATTGTACCCAGCCCTCCTTCCTGCTGATGAAATGAATGCATGCTGATGGAAAAAGCATTGCTCGTTTATGTGAAATATGTTGTTGTTTTTTTATCGGGATGAATTACAGATGGTAGCCAATGCTCATATTTCAATGACAATGGAATTGTGATTTTTCTTTTGGTCAGAAGTATTCTGAGTCTTAGTCAGGGTAAATGTAAACAAAGGTTGTTTTGTGAGTCACTGATAATCATCCTGGCCTATGGCCCAAACCTGGTGGAGCATGCACAATTATTTAATAGAAATAGTCTTGTAGCTGATGGTCTGATTTTTAAAGGTTGTTGTACAGAAACATCAGTATCATTTTTAGTCTGTTTCATAAACTCCTCACATGGCCTTGAAGTAAAATGACCTAAATTTGAGTTTATTCCTTATTAAAGTCATGATTTAAGAGTTTGATTTGACCTACAGTTAAACAGCTTTGCAGACCATTTGATAGAAAATAAAAATTAAGAGTATTCTTATTTTTCTGACAGCAGTCTAACCTGCACACCTCCCTCACTAACAAACTAACAAAGTTCACTTGTTGACTCGGCCTCCGGGCACAGCAGCTGCTGATTTTACTGCTAATGCCTCGCCACTGACATCTCTTTAATGAAACGGCACTAATGAGTGTTGACAGCTCTCACCACACCGCACCAGCTCACCTCCTCCAGGTTCAGCAGGGAGAGTGATCAGAGAGCACAGAGCGCCCTCTTTTGGCCAGATCAGGAAATGACAACCACGAAGGCCAGAGGTGCTCTAACAAATAGGTCCCCTTGTCATTTCCCGTCTCTGTCACCTGTTGATGTGAAAACCAGAAAATGTGTTACTCGATGTATGTAGCCTAGTCCGTAATATTAAGAACTATCGAACATGGAAACCGATCTGTTTAATGACTAAAACAAAAACCAATCAAGTGACTATAACCTTACAGATAAATACAATCATTAGCTCACATCTACAATAACAAATAACCCTAAAGAATTGTATGAATTAAATGATTATAATGAAAGGTCTCAAATAATAACAACAGCAAGGCCCCTTTAGAAACAATATGTTTTTTTTATGATTTAATGATTTCCTGACCACTAGAGGGAGGCACTGTATCAGTGTTCATAAAGGAGGCGAAATACTTTGCAAGGTCATTTTTTTCAGTAACTATCTAATATTCAAATTAAATCAATTACTTCAGTTTATGATCTTGTCATTTTTCTTCTGAAAAGTGACTCCTAAATTACCTTATTATATTTACAAACATGTCAAAAACCCAGCTGTGTGCTCAAACAGCTGTACTGTATGTGAGTGTAGTGATTTGTAGCAGAAGCAGTCAGGGAGGAGCAGTGGACAAACACATGAGCAACATCCATCCACCCACCCGTCCAACCACCCACACCACAGACAGGACGGTGGTAATGATCGCTGCCACTGCTTCATGACAACAGAGGCTTCTTATCAAAGCGAGAACGCAAAGAAACACGACAGATCCCACTTTCATCTTTACCCACAAAGGATCTCAGTATCTTCCTCTGAACACCACACTGAGGCTTTTTTAACTTTTTTGTTACTGAGCTGATGCATAGCAGCATCATTCAGACAGCCTTATCATGTTCAGTGTTACGCTCCCTTTACTCCTCTTCACTAAAGCTTTTAAGGTCAGACGAAAAGATAATGAATTATATATCAATGTATCAATGTTTCCACAGCCTGCAAAAGAAACGTAACCAAGGTTCAGATTTGTATTCCTTGATTTTTTTTATTTGTCAATCTACCTGTATACAGCTAAATTAACATTCTGTATATAAATAATTTTCTTTCCCATTTTCATCAATTACTTCTAATGCTGTGTACACTGCATATATTAAGTAGAGAACATATATTATTATTTAGCATCAGCTCAAACAAAGATCTAACTCAGAATATATGCCTCTCAAAAGACTTGCCCTGTCATGTGAGAAAGAGAAATATCCTTTCACTTTAGGGCTAAAAACTAACATTTTATCTCATCTTCCTCAAATTTGTTGGTTGTTTTATTGATTAACCGATAAGTTCCTTTGTGTATAAATTGTACAAATGTCTTACTTGGTCAGTTTTTTTCAGTGTGGAATGAAAAAAAAACAGGAGAATATTAACTTGATAAAGGCTAGAACAGACACATTTTTACTTAAAGGCTTTATATGCGATTTTTTGATCCAGCAGATGTCGCCCTTGAGCACCAGCATGAAACCAAAACAACTCGCGCTGCATTGTTGTGTTAGCATGCTAATGCTAGCGATCTTTATTATGCTCGTATCTTCACACTTCATGTAAATTTACCCGAAATTACCGTGATTTAGAAACGCTTACATGACATTCAATTAAGCAGTGAGTACAGTATGTTATTCTTCTTTGTTCTAGTCCCTCAATTAAACAACTTTTATATGCGAGGGGATGAGCCGGCTGGCAGTCCCGACGATGTAAACAAACTGAAGATAGGACTCGGAAAACTCGGAAAACATCAGAGACAGTGGGACTCGGGTGTTACACCCATTGTAGACAGTCATACTGTCAGAGGATATACTTGTTTCTATTACATTTAAGTGTGAAAAATTGAAAATAAAAAGCCTTTAAATTGACATTTAAAAAAAAGTTCTAGATATTTGTGCAGTTCTTGCATGTAAGATACTACATAACAGACCCTGCATATAGCCCTTCATTTTTTTTTTTTTTTTTAATTACTCAGCACATCCAATTAATCAAAATATTTGCGACCGGTTATTAGAAATACTTTGCTTGCTAACTCAAGTTTTTGACCTTCATGGATTGTGCATGTACAACCGAAGCATCCCCTCCAGAGAACACACATTCACAAACATACTTGCACACTTATGATTTAGCTGTTGCTCTTCTGAGTCACCAAACCGGCGTATGATTATGATAGTATGAATCATGACAGGGACAAGCAGTCTGGCCGTGCATGTGGATGTGAATCGCACTCCACAGAAGTGAGACAGCTGTCCAAGCACAAACAAACAGAATAATATGAAAAGACAGCTTCGGATATTTCTGCACGAGCCAGTTGGGGCTGCAGCCAGGCGTGTGTTTATTCTGCCACAGGCATTGTCATCTACTGCTCTGCATCATGCATACTGTAAGGTGTTTTTCTGCTTATGCTTATGAGGACATTTCAATATCTAACTTGTTAGCCGATGGGCATCTTTGAAGAAATTATTAATATGTCTATCCTGGAAACTTGTAATTCCCACAATAATTGAAGGTGAGGCGCACTCACACATTTACACAGATCTGTAGCTAGCAGCAGCGGACAGAAAAGACTGGAATACAGCGCAAAGAAAAATGTCTCACACACACAATTAAAGATGAACCACGCACCTAGTGCATGATTTTTTTTTTTTAACTGGGTGCTGAATCCTGTCATGCTCGCATGCAGCAATGTCACACTCATTACCAGAGAAAAGACATCAAAGCAGATGGGCGAGCACGATTAACTGAGCCTGGAAAGGCTGTGAGAATGTATGTACAGCCAAGATACAACCCGCCAACTGAGGTTCAGTTAGAAGAAAAAAACAGAACACAGCTTTCAGAGCGACAGGAAATTCAAAATAAACATGGTTTTAGATCCAATAGGAGGAGAGCACTGAGTGTATACAGGAAGCTCTGTTTACAGTGACTCTCTTAAATGCCAATGAGAGATACAAACTGTAGACTCGAGCACCTTTCACATGTGAACTTCACTCCTGAAGTTTTGCCGAGATTGTCTGGCTGGGGTGCATGTCAGAAACCATTGGACTAAATCTGCTCACCCAACTAAATGCAAACTTTTTCCCTTCCTGGCCGCCAGTGTAATGTCAGCACAAAGTCAGGATGAGCTGGTGTGTGAATGCAGCAGGTAATGGTCTAAAACATTCACAACAAGTGAGTGAAATGGGTGATTCATTCATGTTGAGTGGAGTTTAACTGCTTTATATTTGTTACTGCTCACGTCAGTTGTCCATATTATGTTTTCTATTATTATGTTTGTATTGCGGAAATTGACTTTAACTTGTTGTAGTCCTATTAACCCAGAAACAGTTCCCATTATGGAAGACTGCTCCAACTTCTGCCTGAGTTTCACAGGCATGTTAGTCAGCCAGAGTATTTTGTGATGTGGGAGAGAATCTGAGAAATCCCTTGCTGTGAGGAACATGTGTGAAAGTTGGTTCCAGAAAATCTAGAAAATATTAAGAGTTGAGTTTTCCCCACAGAATGACTGTATACCTGTTGCAGGGATGGTTGTGTTAGGCGACATAGGACATACCATCAGGCATCTCTCTGCGCCTTTGATACCTGTAGAGCATGTGTCACTCGAGCAGCTTCTGAAACGTCTATAAAAGAGGAGAGATCATTTGCTAGTTTACAGATGGTGATCATATATGGATAAAAATAGGAAAAATGCTAAGACAGTCAGCAGATATACCTGGACAGCCTGCTCTGGTAAAGTCTATCTGAGGAAAACACTGTAGTGCATGTATGAAATACATCATACATACAGTATAAAATACATACTGGGCTCAGTTGGTAGAGTTGTCGTCTCTCAACCGGAAGGTCGAGGGTCAATCCCCGGCTCCTGCAGCCACATGACCGATGTGTCCTTGGGCAAGACACTTAACCCTAAGTTGCTCCCGCTGCTTTGCTGGCGGTGTATGAATACCTATGAATGGATTAGTTACTTCTGATGGTCTCACTACACAGCAACCTCTATCATCAGTGTGTGAATGTTTGTGAATGGGTAGGTGTGACATGTGGTGTAAAAGCGCTTTGAGTAGTCAACGACAATGGCGAAGGAGACACTAGTCTGACTCGTCTTTTCAAAACGAACAGTTTCAAGGTCTTGAGGTGCTGCTCAAGACACATGACACATTTTCACATGACTCCTTTACATTGTTTTCATTTTTGCTTGGCGATATTCCCTTTAATTAAATCGGACATTAAGCACACAGAGCCTCCTGAAACCCACCTAACTGACATTACAGAGGAAGTGTACTTTCATAACCTATCAACAATAAGCGCTGGTGAGAAGTGTTCTGTAACGGAGGTTGTGTGCGCTGTCAGTGTAAAAAGTGCTGTCTGTGGACACAGGCCCTAATACTGCTTTATTTTTATTTTTTAACAATTGCATCTTTCAAATTACATTTTGATTGTAAATCAAATTTATTTATTTAGTAAATTTGTGAAATTCAAGTGTTACTTTGAGACCATTAGTTGGTGTTAACTAGGCTCATCACTTGTGCTACAGACAGAGTCTTTCTGATCTGTATGTTGTACATGATATAACTTTAAGATCACACACACAGACTTTAACAGCAACAACAAAAAAATGAAATGAAAACAAGAATGGAAATTACTTTTGCCTTGCAGAAGCAATGTTCTTCTTTAGTTATGATACTGATGTGCCATGAAGAAGAGTTTTGAGAAATAGGATGTTGGATATTCATTTTCAGTTACTGCTGGGTTTGATCATTTCAAATATATGATATATTTGTAAAATGTGGAGAAAAAAAATACAACGGTCTGCAGAAATGTATCGAGAATTCTGTTAATGGCCTGGTGTAGCAGTTACCTTTCACCTCATTTACTCATACACTGAGGAAAGTGAGAATGACTTTAGGGGAGCACTGCAGAGACTTGATTCAGTGACAAACCAGCCAATGTAGTTTCACCATCTGTTCCTTCACTAGGTGGAAATTGCAGGAGTGAAAAACTTCTCTCTCCGTGGAATTAATTAGAAACTCTGCACAGACACTTTTGTCAATTTGTCATTACAGATTATTTATGGGATGGCTGGACAGCTGCACGTGTGTGTGAGCTGTTATAATACATAGACGAGATTCTCTTATCCTTGTATCCAGATACAAGAGAAATCTCTTTCAATTAAACACTATAGATCACTTTCATGCTTTAAATTCTGCTCCTGGAACTAATATGTGGAAATAATTTTCTGTTAATGAGTAATTTGAACTTTCATCATTACTAAGGCTGCCTCAGTGAGCTTGTTAATTTAGATTTTCAACAGGCTCAGATGTATGGTGGTCTGTGACAGATGTAAATGAAGAAGAGTTGAAAAGTATAAACTGCTGTATGATTCATTTAATATTATATAATTTATCATTATCATTTATCATCTCATTCTATTGGTTCTGTTTAGTTTACATTGTATATCCCAGAATGAACTACCATAAAACTTAACAGTGACAACAGAATGACGGGGGTCAGTACAACCCTTGTTGTCTCGCCTTTCTGCTACTAAATCAAAGTTTGTCCTGATCTAGTTGTGGTTCAATACAGTTAAAATATTCAGATTACGGCATTGAAATAAAATCCTACTACAGCATCAAATGCTTTCTTTACAATGTAGAAACTTTCTGGCAGAATCTGTAAGTCTCACACTGCTTGCATACTTGTTTACAGGCTATTAAATTCCCTTGAGAAACTTTGGCTTGAGACTGCTTGTACACACCCCTAAATCTGTCTGGTCCCTCGTGGAATGAGACTGAAATCCATTATCTGGAGGACAATTGGCAAAAGGAGGGGACAACAAATCTCCTCCAAAACACACTTTGGGGGAAAAAGTTGAAAAACTCTATGGAACAATGCTCTTGTTCTGTTGTTAAAAGAATTTCCCCCCAAACGTGTTATTTACAGAAGCCCTATACAGATAAGTAACCATCAACATCTTCCCTTACATATCTTGTTTCCCCAGAGCTGCAAACACAAATGTAGAATTAGGCTTATCTTACCTCATCAGTGTGGGCAATGTCAGCATGGCATGTCGGGGTCTGGCCGTGTTTTGTTTTCTAGATCCCCAGAAAATGATCCTGTCATCAAAAACTTGTGAAATGGAGATAATGACATACATTAATCCTTCATAATGAGAGAATCCCTCTGCACCTTTAAGAAAAAGCTAAAGACCCATCTCTTTCATGAATACCTACTAACTTAATGATGATGGTCTCGATGTTATTGATGATGATGATGGTAATGACGATGGTTTTTGTTTGATAGCGACAACTTATAAGATGGTTTCTATACTGATTAGAGCTCTCAAGAACTGCCGTCAATGTTGTGCTTTGCCTCTGTGCAATGCCTGTCAGCACCTGTGTGTCCAATCGAACTCAAAGCTGATCATTTGCTCTTACTGACATTGTTCCCTTTTTTCTAGATCCTTGCTTGTGTTGTACTTACTCTCTGATGTACGTCGCTTTGGATAAAAGCGTCTGCTAAGTGAATTGTAGATTGTAGAATAAGCTAAGTCAAGATAATGAGGAAATAACTTAAATGAACAGACTATCACAGGAAAACAAGCGTTGTTATTTCGAGACATTAAGATAAGTATGCGGAGGTCTCCAGAAAAGAACTGGAAATGACTCGTTATCGCAGGACAGTATAGTCAATCAAATGTTTGGGCACATATCAACTCAGTTCTTCTATAGTTATTAATAATATGTTGAGAAAAGTATTTTCTACAGGTATTCACTGCTAGGGTTAGCAATAGCATTGTCTATTACAAGATGTAGAGACTCCAGCTGAACATCACCTCTGGCTGTTTGCACTTTTGTAATTTGTACTAAACAGAATTTTCTCATTACAGGACACAATTAAAAAATCTTTCATCTTAAAGCTCCTGTGAGGAGTTTAAAACTGGTTATGGAAAAGACTGAAAATCATTCTGATAACACTTTATGTCCTACAAAAGCAAGAGCTCATCAGGGACAAAAGTGATTATTGCTATTTAGCTTCTTTAAATATCATTAACTGCTGCCATGGGGTAGGTGCGGGCAAAATGCTACAGCTTTTATTTACACTATTCACAGAAAGTATGCACAATGTAAGAAATATTTTAATGGTAAAAGGAATGAAGGCAAGATGTTTCTTCAGGAATCATATCTTTAACAATTGCACAGAGCTGAGTTCTCTTTGTAAAGCAGATCAGTATGAAGTGTGTTAAAAGCATCCTGTACCACATCTGACTTATCAGCAAAATTACACTGAAGGGTATGAAACACTGAAGTTCAATTAAAGCCACTCTTGTTGATGGATGTAAAATTTAAAAAACTTAAAAAAGGATATATTTCCTCTTTTCCTCCTACCTGCGTTTTCAACCCTGATTTAAAAAAAAAAGGCACAACTCTCAAACCGGCATGTTTACATTAAACTCCAAGTTTGTTCCCTCAAAAGGTGTGGGTGTAAACCAGGTATAGAGTCTCATCAGGTAAAGAGATCCAGTGGACAGGCAGAGAATCATCAGTCTGTGGTTCAGGCAGAGGGTCAGCCAGGCAGAATGAAAGCTTGAGAGCCCAATGGATGCACACATTGTAGCACGAAGGGCGAGTCATCACTAGATTTTGTGATTTTTGATTTTATTCACCTATCCTTAAACAGTACTCAGCATCACCTGTTGAATGATGGTAAATCGTTTTAAGTGCACTTTGTGTTCTCCAGGTGAAGTACATAAATCGGGCCGGACAGGAGACGCATCGCCTGAGGTTGATTTTTAAGGTCATCCACGACAACACTGCCTTCCTGATATTCTCTGCTTTTAATCAGTTCACATAAGGAGAAGTCAAGTTTTAGGCATTATCCTCCTGAAGGAAAAGGACTCCAACGTCCTTACTGATGTTGATAGACAAACAAATACAATTCACACTAATGTCAACCTCACATTTGTAAGTAGTGATACTTTCATTTTAATAGTGAGTCATGATTTGTCTGTAAATGCATCAGGATTGTCTGCATGCTGATAATCTGCTTTGTGTAGCTGATGGTATGTTTTTGTCCCTGCCTGATCTGAGTGAATTTTACAATATAGAATACAATAGATGACAGGATGATCAAATATTTTCCTCAACTTCATTGACGTTAACAATTTGCACTTATCCGTTTATTGATACTATTCTAGTTTGTTGAGTGCAGATATTCATGCAGTCCAGTCCAGACAACTTAGAAATGATGCCACGTCAAGTGTAATCAATATTTCTAAGTATTGTTGAAGTAAAAACTAATTCCTGGCTAAATCACATAATAATCTCTCTGCAAAGTTGGAGACTTTGGAGGCTCATCATGTCCCAAAAAATGTGCTACTGCTGTACTATGGAATAATTCTCTGTACATATTATGTAGTTATAAACTGCATATAAATAGACATAAAGCGCCATACGTTAAGCATTGAACTGATGATCTGGGTTTTCATCTATGTTGATGATGTCTGGAGATGTGCTAAACTGTTTGCTGCTGAGAAATCTTTAATGAGTTACTATGGTGATGTGATTCAATTTTGCCAGACACTGACTTAGAATAAAAACGTATAACATAATTTCTATTTTGATATTCACGAACTGGATCGACGTCTGTTTGCACAGCACATCTCATTAGCGGGACTGCTGTGGTCAACGTGATGCTCATGACATCAGCCTCACCAACAGCCACGCAATCGTGCGTCGTGCTTCTATTTTTACACCTGAAAGCTATTTATGAACAGGGGGTGTACACGTGCTTTCGAGATGGATGAGAATTCAATATAAGAAGCTGCAGAGATCGACAACTTGAATTATTTTAATGTCCTTCTCAACGCTGACAGCATGTCAGCGCGCAATTGCGCAGCCAGGAAAGCCTGAGCGGAGACCTACTGGGCTGCTTGAAAACTACCGCAGCGCGTCACCAGAAGAAACCTCCTGTTGTCACTACATTCCCATGAAACGGAATCCCAAATGTACGCATGCTTATCTGGGGAAGGTTCTCTCTATGATTTCGCTTTGACCTAATCGAGGACGCCGTTTGGAGCTAGGTTCACGGAAAACATTTGATTCTCGGAGAAAGTGTGCGTTGCAGTATATGGGAATGTACTGGCTGCAACTCACGATGACAGTTTGCATCAGGACTGCGGATGCACTCGTCAAAAGTGTGGATATTTAAGAGGGGGCACCATGGACGCAGCAGACGTAGCCGCTTCCGTATTGGTTTTGGGAATTATAATCGTGTCGCTGCTGTCCAACGTTGTGGTGCTGATCTGCTTTCTGTACAACCCGGAGATCCGCAAACAGGTACCCGGTCTTTTCATCCTCAACTTGACATTTTGCAACTTGTTGCTAAGCGTGTCCAACATGCCTCTAACTCTTGTCGGGCTCATCACCACGGGCCACCCTGGAGGCAGCGTCTTTTGTCAGATAGTGGGATTCCTCGACACTTTTCTCACCACAAACTCAATGCTCAGCATGGCAGCTCTCAGCATCGATAGGTGGGTGGCGGTGGTGTTCCCGCTGAGCTACCACTCCAGGATCCGGCACCGGGATGCAGTGATCGCGCTCGGATACACGTGGCTGCACTCTCTTTGCTTCTCAGTGGTGGCCACCTGCCGCTCCTGGGTCGGGTACCACCACCTTTACGCATCGTGCACCCTCTGCAATGTGAGGGCGAAGGGAGCAGGGATGCAGTTTATCCTTTTCACCGTGGCTCTGCACTCTCTCACTTTCCTCCTCACGCTCATCGTGTTGTGTGTAACCTATCTAAAAGTGTTGAAAGTTGCGAGGTTTCACTGTAAACGCATCGACGTGATCACGATGCAGACGTTGGTGCTGCTTGTGGATATTCACCCCAGGTAAACAACCATTACAGATAGCTTACGTTTATTTCGAGCCATTTGTCCTTAATTGCAATTTTCGTGTCTGTTCCGTTTGTTTTTTTCTCTTAAAGTAGTTTAGTGGGAGCATTTTGATCATTTGCATTTGATCAAAGCATTGAAGGTTAAAACGTTCTGTGTGGAAAAATGATATAATACCTGCTCATCATATCTCATTTATAGAGGATCAACAGGAGATTATGGGGGATTTTCTGTTCTTTGCATTGCCCAAACAGTGCTGAATCAATGAGATGATGTCAAACCATTTTCTGGCATTTGCTGCTGTTATTTGTTTTGTGTCATTTAACATTTACTATTTGAGGATAGGATTGAACAAGTACAACAATATAAAACATTTGAAAACACTTTAAAAAACTTGGATAATGGCCTATGATTCATATTTTTTACAATTCATTTTCAAGTTATTTAGTCAATTGAGGAAAAAGGGATTTTAAGATCAAATGGAAGTTGTTAGAAGCATGTTAAACTTTAATTTAAAAACATACAAAACACAAAGTTTTGGGGCATCCCTCTAAATGATTACAGGTGACTGGGAAGTAATAATGTTTGATCTCGCATCAGGGCAAGAGAGGCCTTTTAAAAATGCTTCTTTAAATTAGTTTTCTGTCTTCATTGAGCCAAATAATAAGCCCTAACTTTCAATTTCTGTCAATTTACAATACTAACATTTGTTCACGAAAAAACCTGCATATTAATCCTCAGAGTTTTGGCGCACAGTTCACTGCTTCCTCTACATCCAATCCACATGTTTTCTCTGTGGACCACTCCATATTGTCTGCGTGCCTGTGATGCTGCCTCCAGGGTAGATAACGCTACCTGTGTGCTTTGGCAGTGTGCGGCAGAAATGCTTGGATGAACAGAAGCGGAGGAGGCTGAGGGCCACCAAGAAGATCAGCACGTTCATCGGCACATTTGTGGTGTGCTTCAGCCCTTATGTCATTACAAGGTGAGAAGACGATAATGGTAATGTATATAGTTTTGTTTGTGTGGGTGGGGGTGGGGGGGGATATTTGTGAAATATTTAACAACATATATTATCAAAACGTGAAAAATGGGTGCTTTTTTTGAATCCTACAGCGATATTTCAGTTTAATTCTGCACATCTTGTCTCTGCCATGCACAAAAAAGGTGACATCTTCCTCGTTCAAATGAACAGAGCTGCTCTGCCAACACTATTTGACAGAGTTATTCTGGGCTTTCACTTACCTTCCTGTGGCTGCTCATGCGGTTTGTCTTAGCTTATCGCCCTCATATCGATGATGATCTTTTTTTTCTCTAATGCTGCTTTGGCAGGCTACACATTCATACTGTAGATGTTTAACTGCTCCCTTCTCCTGTGTCATAACTAATTGTTTCTACACACAGCTGTAATCCTTGTCACTGAGCCTCAACGACGCGGGTGAAGAGAGTGAGAGGGACAGAGACGGAGGGAGATAACAAATGAGTCAGTGATGCTATCACTGGCTCTCATTAGTATAAGCCCCAGTATTAATGGTGGCATCCTGTCAGAAGCTGTTAGAATAGGGGGTTTGGAAATGGAAAGAAAGCACAGTAGGAGCTGTGTGGTGTGGAGACCTGTTGGAATTAAGGATTTCACATTCATTATATCATGAGATTAACAGCAAAAGAATGCTGTCTCTTTGTCTTTGATTCAATTTGATGTAAAGAAAAATGATTTGTCTTAAAACTAAAAAAAGGCCTGAAGCAAAAAAAAATGCCACCCATCAGTTCACATTCAGCAGCACAGTGGTGACATTTCAGTGAAGTGAAATGATGACATTTTTACAGTATAACAGCACTGGGGGAGGGCCGTTTGCTTTACATTTCTTCTACTCTAATTACAACGATCTAAGAATTGGCTCTTTTTCTTTTTTTTTCATGCAATGTGTGTGACTTTTTGTTCTCCTTTTTGCTTTATTTGAGGTAGAATCGTCGAGCTCTTTGCTCCAGGGCCCATAAGCCCTCACTGGTGCGTGCTGTCCAAATGCTTGGCCTACAGCAAGGCAGCAAGCGACCCATTTGTCTACTCGCTGCTCCGTCACCAGTACAGGAAGACGTGCAGCCTGCTGGCTAACAAAGTCCTCAAGAGGAGTCAGCTCAACTCATCCTCCCTCAGGATTGAGAGCAACGCAGGGAGGAGCAGCAACAACGCAAACACAACCAACAACATCCAACCGCCCACCAACAAGCCAGCCGGACAGTGAAGGATGCTTTAAGAGACAAACAGGGTAATTTCTCTGCTGAAAGTTCTGATTTTACATCTGACACTCATGAGAAAAGGGGTGTGCTATACGTAAACTCTGTTTGATGGCGTAACATCAGGGTGAACAAGCCTAATTGTTGAAGGACAAGACTGGCAATATCCTGTATTTTTTTACTGTAAAAAAAAAAAAATCCATGAAAGACCAAAACCAAAATCCTAATATATTCCCTTCCTGCCCGTGGTACTCATGCCCAAGATTAGCTGATCCTACTGTGGGGACATAGGGAACAAGAAGAACAAATATCAACACTCATTAAAAATAGGTTAAAAAAATGTTATAACAGCTGGGTCCTGTAGTTTATTTCCAAATGTTTCTTACAAAGTAGAAAAGGTGAATTTTTCAGCTGCAGATCTGGTACATCAGGGTTCATGGGATTAGCTTAAAAAAAACATGGCCATGTTCATAGTGATAAAGGAACATGTCACCCAGTCAAACAGTGTGTGACTTATAGATGTCATTTTCATCTTTTACGATGAACACTGAGGAATATCATACATTCAGTTGGATACATTCATTGAGAGATAGACTATCAACAGCCTTATTTTAAATAGAATTGTATAGGTTTTGTGTGTATTTTGAAGTGTGCTACAGTTTTTTTTATCTGTAAAGACAGATATGCTCTAATGAAGGTTTTTGTAGCAGACTGGTTTGGTTCAATTTGGTTCAATTGGGTTCAATTGTTTCACCAGTGTCTGAAATTCCAATGAAGACTAAAACAATGTATTAAAACAATGTAATAAAACAAACCCCTGCTCCAAAAATGAGAACCCAGGATCCTTTTATGACGGCACTCTCTGCACCGAATATGCGACCACACAGCTCGGCTGTGCATTGATTTATTATGACCCCTAATTTAGAGTTACGTGCCATCTTATGTGGGCCATAATAGTTAAGACGTGAGAAAAATCCAAAGTAAATGGGTTTAGCTTGTATAGCGCTTTTCTAGTCTACTACTAGACTACTCCAGCCCTTTTTACACCACAGATCACACTTAGCCACAGATCACACTTACCCATTAACACCACATTCACACACTGAAGGCAGAGGCTGCTGTGGAAGTCAGGTGACATTTAGAAGTGATACAAGTCCATCAGATTCAGCGGCCAGAGGAATGGAAGTGTAATCAAACACAAGACTTACACCCAAGGGTCCAGTTACATATCTTTTTTCTGTGTGACAGTTTGCCCAAAACTTGCCTAACAAAATGTAAGGTAGACTGGACTCTCTTTATATTTGTACAGTGCATCCCGATAGACAGACACACTACTTTGTTTTCACTGAGACTCTGCAGGGTTATTTTTAAATAACTGCCAAGAATTTAAATTGTGCCACTAAACCATTCACTGAAATGTCCCACCAGAACCAAACAATTATAATTCTATATCAACATTCAATCATAACTTCTGACCTCAATATTAATGTGTTGGCCTTTAAAAAACAGTATAAGTGTTATGTAGGGAAATAAATGATTTGGATAGTCATATTGTATCAAGAGAAGTGCACTGCACTGATGGTCTAATTTACATTACTGTATGTTGTAGCTATGAGGCCAGAGTTCTTAAGTGCCTTTTTACACTTTGAGCTCTCTGATTCAATCAACACTCATCAGAGGAAACGACTGACATCGTGTTCATTTCTTGGTAATCTGTGTTGTGGTTGAGCGTGACGATAGAGCCTTTTCATGCAGTGAGGTAAAACTTAGGAGTAGTGTTTATTGTGTGATATTACAGAGTATTGTTGCATAGGGAAAAACAGGTTGAACTATAATTTGAATGTGGTAGCAACTGTTCTATGATGTGTTGTTAACACTCCAGCTCAGGCCATGTGAGCACGGCTGTGTGTTTTATGAGTTGTACAACTTATTCATTTGGGAATCTTTTCTATTTACTTTATTGTGAAAGTATGCAGCCTTTAAAAGGCATACAAAGTATTTATTTTTGTCAGAACTGTATTTGATTTTTGCTAACAACGTTTGTGATTTTATTGCAATAAATGCTGTGCATTTTGACATTTTAAGAACTTACAAGGTATCTTCTCAAACACTTTTTAATGTCTGCATGCATTGTTATATCACTTTAAAGGATACATGGATAGCAAATTTATGCCTGAACAATCTTCTACCAAAAGACAAGCCTGCCAAATCTTAACACCTTTATTCTCCCACGCTAATTAAGTCAAAGAGAAGGAATAATTAATTTGAGAAATCATTTTAGATGTGATCCACCCACCACTGCTGCTGTTGTTGTGGCAGCAGAACAAAGAATTTTTACAAAAGCATCAGGGCTGAGAGTTAAAGGCTTACTTAATTGCAGAGCTTCTAGAAGGAGTGGGAAAAGAAGAAGAGGAGGTAAGAAACAGAGAAGGAAGTAGGCACTAAGTCACCAAGTTGAGGTAGCTGTGGCAGTGCAGGAGATTCTGCAAAACTGCACCCTCCATCCTCCTAACCCTATCAAACCTGGCAAACTCTGTGTGCTAAAAACAATACCATTCTGTCTCTGATAAAAATAATTGTGCCTTCAATGGGTTTTATTTCTCCAATCATCACAATGCCAAAATCTCCTTTTATTGGATCCATGCATTCACAGCTCACCAACCAATTAGTTAAATCTATTCTGAAAGTTTGGAAGAATCCCCAGTCTTGAGGTGTGTGTAATCTCCCTGGGAGACTCAGTGAGTGGGTGAGAGGCAGACACAATTCTGCCATAAACGAAACCCTATGTGCAGACCTTGTGATTATGCCTCAGCATGTAGGAAGTACAAGAGAATGAAGCAGGAAGGCAGGGGAGATGAGCGCGGTGGCTGACCTCAAACAAACCTGAAGACAAGAGTTGTTCTCCCAGTCTTACAAAGCAGAAGTCGTCTGCATAAAATATGATCAAACACCGTTTAAGGTAAAATTTCTCATTGGAAATGCATTTTTTGACGCCTCAAAATAAAATAAAGATACACAAGGTACCCTTGAGCGTCCTTCTGGGAAACACCGGGCTCTATACAAACTGTAATGTAACCATTTCATGAAAATATTAGACACTCAAACTGCTAATAGAAATGAAGTAGAAATACAGGAAAAACCATCTCACTGCAGAGGAGATGGACAATGGACGGGCCAAACAATACTGAGCTTCTGACCAGAAATAGAGATCAAGTCCTGTCTGAAATGTTGTTTTTTTAAACACATTTCAAAATGTTTGCCCTAACCTTAACTGTGTTTTTTTTTTTTTAAACGTTACCAAACAGAACATTTGTTGTTGACCTACTGATGGGAGACATCAGATGCACTTTGGTTATGTATGGAAATTGACAGACCCTTCCTTCAGAGTCCGTAGGTGCTGCAAAACGATACATGGTACATCTGCTACACCAAAGGCTTTGATATTTGACGACCTGGCAATCGAGCGTATTTGACCAATGAATAGACAGTGGTGAATTTTCCCTTGTTTTAAACAAATTTTTTAAAGCATGTGCCTAATAAATCAGGACCAATCATTTATGAAGCAAAGAGAAATGGAGAGCTAGCTGTGTATATGTGTGTTTTTAATTGGCAATTTACTGAAGTAAAGAAACAACTGCCATATTGTCCTGATAGTCAACAATTTCTGATGTCACCCATCCATAATTGCTTCATATGGTCAGCAGCAGAAACACTAAGCTACATAAGAAATGAATGATTTATCACACTGAGAAAGCTTAACTGAGTGTCTAATTTTCCATTTGCCATCAAGAGAGCAAAAAGTGTTTACTGAATCACCCTTGTTAGCTCATTAATCATAATTATGGATAGTAGGTGAATCTTGATCACAGGCAAAAACATGACAGACCTCAATACTCATGTACTGCATAGTAGGCTTAATATTGTTTTTTTATCGTCTCATTTAATCTCAACCCGTTTCTTTAACAGCAGCCAGACAGGCTTGTTCCAGCTTTTCAACACAGGGAGCACAGTAAAGAACTGTCTACTGGTATTGATGTTCTGTGAATCATGGGAAAGTTTGGACTACATGTCATGGTATTCCCCATGCCCTCAAGCAAACAGCCTACACTGGGCAGGGGGGGGGGGGGGGGGGATGAAAAAAGACCATCTATTTCTGTCCAGGAATGCTGTGTTTTTTAAACTCTGAACTAAAAATTGTTTTACAGCACAGTCTTAAGAAAGGAAATCTTGTCCCTCTAATAGAGAGGTTAGAGGACCTTTAAGGACTTGAGTCTGGACTAAAGTATTTTAAATGCATACAATGGTTTCAAGGGCAAAAATACTAATGAAGATTACAGTCAGCAGTCCAATTCTCACCGAATGTCCAGACAGTCAGGTCCTGTTATTTTTTAGACTTCCCATTTAACTTTATGTCCCCCTAGAGATTGGTGTTGGACATGTAACTATTGGAAATACTCAGTTTAGGCTGGGAGAGGCTTGGAGGAGCTTAAAGGAGGAGGAGGAGGAGTCTCTCATGATGGTCGCTCTTTCTGGGTCAATATCAATGTGATATGTGAAAGGACAGCAATACAAACCCACAGCAGTAAACATTACACAGACAGTAAACAGTATAAAGCCGAGAAACTACACTTTTTGTGAACAACATTATCAACACACCGAGCTTGATGTGAAAGAAGTACCTGCTGAGTTCTCACACCCGCTAACCCAGACTTAATGTGAACTTGTACTAGTGTGCTGGCAGGAAAAGTCCAGAGAAACAATTTGTCGTTTTGTTTTGTGACATGCAGCCCGCCATCGCAATGTCAGAAGATATTCAAGAATGCATTGTGTATGAGAAAGTAGCTTCTGACCTTTTTCACTACCAATATCTTGGGGAGGAAAAACAACGTGTAACCATAAAAACTTATGAAAAGCTCAATGTCTATAAAGAAGGAGTCAGTAGCTTTCTCCTCAAAGATAAAATATAGACTTCTACAAAATGAAAGCCGCTCAATCATCACTTATGAGCCTCCATACTTTTGTGCTGTTGACTTGGTCTGCACAGACCCTTTCCTCTGCCTGTATCATTATTGATTTTTTGGGGGGCATTTTGGGCCTTTATTAGAGAGATAGGACAGTGGATATAGTCGGAAATCAGGGAGAAAGCGAGTAGGGAATGACATGCGGGAAGGGGGGCCACAGGTCGGATTCGAACCCCGCTTGGAGGACTTCATCCTCCATACATGGGACGTGCGCCCTAACCAATGCGCCACCAGCGCCCCTGTCTCATTATTGATTTAGATTTTTTGTTTGACTCCGCTACTCAAGCTGACAAATATAATGTATGTGGACCTAGCGGCAAAGAAGAGAAAATATCATCATAGTGAGGCAAAACGCCATGCAGATAAAGCACGTTCCAAAAAAGGGTGGACCTTGGGTTGGCTTTCACCCAAGGAGCTGGCCTTCCTTCTGTTGGACAGGCAGGTGCTAAACACCAGCAGATAGCTTGCTAAACTATCAGCATTTCCATTACAACAAATGTAACAACCTCAGGTAGCTTGCAGTGTAGGTACAGTCAATGTACATGCTAAGAGGGCGATTAAACAAACGTTAAGGCTGGGCTGCACATTTCGGATTATCGCATGTTCTATTGTGTTGCAGATGAGTAAAGCAGGTGTCAATCCAAATGTGATCAGCCATGCCTCCACAGTCTTGAGAAAAGGTTTAAGAAGCAAAAGTAGCTCTTTTTGGACCGGTTATTCTCCTTGTTATAAATGACTTGGATCATCTTTTTGTAAATGTTTGATAGGACTTTCAGCTTGGACATCATATAAGCCTCTGCATTTTACATATCCTTAAAGTCTGCAGTTAAAAAATGTACCTTTTGTAATATGTTGCATTTTATGTATGGTACTATGCGAAGGTTGTTTTTTTCAATTCCACTTTTGGCAATCCATTAATTTGAATCTATTCATATGCCATTTAGAGACGAAATGATGATACTCTTGGGAGACTCATGCATTTAATAATACACTAATGATCAGATTCCTCCCATTCTCCATCCACGCACCAATCATCACGTGCTGGTTTTCACCTCGGCAAAAATAGATAATCACCTGGCTGCACCTCTGCGCATGTCATTGTTCACCGCTCAAAGCAATAAAAGGTACTTATTACTTAACCCAATCTGACCTTTACCTGAATAGATTACACAGATGTCCAGCTATACGATCTGAAGAGACACCACTCCAGCATTAGCTGCAGAATAATAAGCAGATGGGTTTAAATATATGTATGTGAAATGACATGTTCTGTCATGATGACACCTTTCACACATTTCACATTGTGCCTCCATGTTAAAGATTGTCTTCTTCATATTTAGGCACTTTTCTGTACATGTCTGATATATTATGCATGAATGCGGTATAAAGAGAAAAAAAGACAGATATTTTAATAGTAAAGAAAAGATCAGGCTTGTTTGGGAGATATAAAAAAATGAATCTTGCATTACTCCTGCAGCTGCATCATATCTTTCAGTAAGCAGAAACCCAGGCTTCTCCTTGCTGCGTGTGTGAGTCACATCCACAGCTGAGTAATGCTGCCCTGAATCAAACAACAGCATAACTTCAGGGCAGGGAATGCTGCTTCACTTTGTGGTTAAAAATAGATCAGAGGATCATCAAAATTCAGGAAAAGAAAGCAGGCACATTAAGGTGTAACCGCAAGGCTTTTATTAGCATTTGAATACAAAGTAAATGGTTTTGCACTTAAAGGCGTTTTAGCATCAGGAATCAGAGGAGTATTTTCAAAAGTGTTGTCAATAGTATCCTCCATTGCCTCACTTACTATGCCTGGTGTGGATGCAGCAATGTTTTGGTGACTTGGCTCCTGAAGCTGCTCTGCATGCTGACAGTGAGTGTGACACGTGAGTGGCTTCAGTCTTCAGAGTGCGTCATTCAACCTGCAGCTGTGCAATGATCAGATTACTACAGCTGGAGATAGTGTGGAATTTAAGGTGAGATGGTTCAAAGGGAAACTCTTAGTTGATTTTTAAATGATTAAAACACCATGAGAGAAAGTCAGAATTTTTTAAAAGAAATATTTATTCCACTGTGTTTTTCAGTGACTATGATGGGTTTCAAGAACAGAGTAAACAATAGACTGCTGAAGTGAAATTTAGATCCCATGTAGAAAATAGGCCGTAGGATTTGATTTATCGAAGTTGATTTTGCTGGGCTTGTGTGGGAGGCAGTGAGATGAATATTCTGCTGCAGCATATCATATACAGGGAGACAAATAACTGTACTTTAGATTCAAATATGGTTTGGTAAAGTGTGAGAAATGCCTGTTCAAACAAGATCTGTTTGTGTAAGACCAGTTCTTAAAAAAACAACTAAAACCAAACAGGAAATGCAGCCCAGAAATCTAATGAGAACTGGGCTAAAGAGTCCTGATATATCACCAATAAGGCCAAACAGATATTTGCAATTGAAGTGCACCAAATGATGTCTGGTCTTGTCAGAGTCTTTTTCTACCTCCTTGTCTCCAGTTAGCATGCAGTCCATGTTTAAGAGTGCTGCACGGTATACAAGGCACATATTCACACAGCTGCCTCCCACTTCATTGATGGAGCCATGCACGCAGAATACCAACTTAAAGAAAAAAATCGATGAGCTGGACTCGACAGTGTTTCAATTGAAATGAATCACTGCTGAGTCATTTCTTTCGCCTTGTTTGAGCATACAAATGTGTTTGTTCTATAAGAATTGTTTTTTGATCTCCAATCCATTTACAGCTACTTTGCTTAGTTCCCCAATATCAAGCGAACACTGTGCGCCTTTGCCTTGGGTCATTTTGCAATCAAACCCTGAGATGAACCTCAGGCTATAGTGCTGATGCTTTGAAATACATCTGACAGGTGATTCCACCTTTTTCATTACCCTGCTGTCAGCCACAGTGAAGGCCATGTGTGATAAAGAAAAAGTGTGCCAAAAAGATCCACTCTGACATGAGATACCATTAGAAATCCCATCTGACAATAATTGAGAACGGTCACATCTAAACTGACACTTTCTTTTTAAAGGTGTGTTTGAGTTTAGAGAAGAGGAAAGGTAAAGACTCCTCTCAGGGTTGTGTTTTATTCTAAAGGATATCGTGCAGAGTTTAGTGACCAGGGAGAAAAACACAGAATATCTGCTAATGCTGAGCGGCACAATGTGTCGAGGAAAGGATGCACCAGGATGTGACAGATTATGTTCAACTCATTCAATACTTTCAGCCACAGAGGAAATCTAACAGAGAAATGCAGGGTGATTGTCATTATAGAACAGGGAGAAAATCCAATGGGAGGGATTGGGAATCTATCAAAAGGATAGAGAACACAAATGATCCTCGCAATTATTGTTTCAGCCAGATAAGAGCCTGTGGCTTAGGCAAAAAAAAAAAATCCATCAAGTTATTTCATTGGAAGAGAAAAGAGTTGCAGACAAAGGAGCCACTTTTCTGGAGAACGGTGGTTACACGTGAATAAGTCGCTCTTACAGAGGTCAAATGAGCAAGACAGCTCCTGTCCTGTGAAAATAATTACTGTCAAAAGAAAACACAGATAACAATTACAAAGAGGGACCTATTATTGCAGATTCCTCTCTTGTAATATCACTGATGTAAGAGCTTTAAGAAAAATATCAAACCAAAAAGAGAGAGGACCTGAATTTTAGACAACTCAGTTTAAAAGACACTATTTTAGAATACATTATAGTCATGTTTTTATTGCTTAAGAAATGATGCAAAGAGCCTGTTGATGTAGCTGCTGAGTGCAACTTTTAAAGTTGTCAACACTGGTGGAGTGTTGCAGTAATAAGCAATGTCACTGCCCCCTGAGTGTCTGCATGCTTCTGTCTGAGTGCCCCGGCTTCACAGCTCAAACACGTGTGGGTCAGAAGAACTGAAAACGGCGGGTGATTGCGTTGTCTATGTGTCACACTTATTAGACTGCTGACAAGTTAAGAGTAAACGCTGCCTCGACCCTGACCAGGGTAAGTGGGCACAGATAATAGGAAAATGGAACCACTTCAGAGTTTGAAAATGTCACCCTTTGCCAAACAAAACGGGTATTTTTGAAAACATCGCTTTATCTGTGTGTTCTGGCCTTTCATACACACCCAAAACTGCATTTGAGGTCACGATGCTGTCACTTTTTGTTTACTTGAGATTAAGGTATTTGCAGACGCAACCTAATGTGACCATTGCTAACTGGACTTTTTACAAGCCTATGAATACATGACACAGATGCTCTCCAGCTGTGTTGACAAGCAGAGGCGCCTGAATGGACTACTTTGTAAAAAAAAAAAAAGGTCATCGCAGAGGAACAGTGAGAAAATGTTTGCGTGTCATCGTTTTTGACTTGGCATTTTTATGACTGCTGTAACAGTGGGTTTTGTGTTTTCATGTGGGCAAAGATGTTTTTGAGATCTTTTTAAACGGAGGAAAAATACCTGCCTTCATGTGGACTAGGTGTAAGAGAAGGAGGATAACCTTAATTCTTCTGGAGTTCCATACAAAATTGTACATATTTAGAAAATGACATTGGCATCTATTGTATTTGGTAACAAATATTCATCGTCATCAGAGGAGCAATTTGGACAGCATTGATGGTCAGTTTTACTTTAGTGCCACGGGTAGATAAAATCATCCTGCATGGTTTCTAGACTGTTTATCCCCTCACGTTGTCTCCAGTATCACTACAAGGCTGACACTGGTTTTGAAAATAATGTTTCAACAACTTTGGGATGACTTGTCATAAAATATCATATGTATATGATTTTCGGAAATTCAGAGTTGCCAGTCAGATACGTCATCACAAACAAACCCCTGATTCGGAATTCTGGCTCCAAAACTCAGAGGAACTTCAGTTCAAATTCAACATGGCTGCTACGTGTATCCACAGTAAAGTTTGGGATAGTCTACACTAGTGTTAATTGGCAACTTAGTCTTACTTTAGTGTAATTAAATTGATCACACCGTTGTGAAAGTTTTATCTGTGGACATGTTTTAATGTGACTTTCGACCACCAACTATCATATGTGTGATGTTAAAACAGATACTCCTGGAGGCGCTCATGGATTCAATTTATTAAGTAAAACACAAAATACTGCATGTATGTCTTCACAAGATTTTTTTGGAGTACTAGATCTTTAAAGTCCTGCAGCATTTTAATCCACATTGTTTTAAAGTCAGAAGTCAGGTAGCTTTGCAAGAACAAAATGTAAAAATCTGAATGAAACAGTGACTTAATAAAAACATCTATTAAAAAATGAATTATTTCACACAACTTTTACAAAAAATGATCAATATTATTGCAGCTTACATAATCCACTTTTATTGCATTATAAGTTTGATTTAATTATAATTTGGGACAATTTAAATGATTGAGTCAGAGATGATAAAAGCAGATACGATCCTTACACACACACAGTGCTATGGTGAAAAGGCTGACTGTGGCTCAGGAGGTAGAGCGAGTCTTCCTCTGCTCTCACAGAAAGTAGTTTGATCCGGTTTCCTCATGTGCACGAGAGAAAGTGCAAAACAAAGAACCCCAATAGCTGCTCACCGTTGATACCAATGTCTGTTTGCAAAATGTGTAACAAATACGTATTTGGCCTTTTACACGAAGGTAAAGTGTGCTGTCCTGCACAACCTAAGAATAAAACATAACCTGAGTTGCCATGGTTACCCATGGTGACATGTAGGTGTACCAAAGGAGAGGTGTAAATTTGAATAACTACTGTTGTATTAGAAATCAGAGTAAAAAAAAAAAAAACGAAGCCAAATCTTTAAAGAAAATGTGAGAAGCAGCCAGGCAACTGTATGAGTTTGAGATATGATTCATATTGTTCGGTATTTTTTAACCGAGAAATCATTTTTAGAAAGGACAGCAAGGATTCAGAGCTTGTTACCTGGTGTACTTCTTATGCGTAGCACATTGATGAACAAGAGTGACTATGAGGAAAGTGAAAGTGACAAATCAAAAGTTAATCACACTGACATTAAAACTCAAACACCCAGACACATATTACAAAACTTAATTCCACATAGTTGTGATTTTAGGATTTCTTAATGAAAATGTTCCATTCCCTTAGTGTGCAACATTGTGGATATTGTGTTGCTCACTATATGGTGGACACATGTAGCTTTTAGCACATCAGTATTTACATAGAGGAGGAGGTATTTCTTTATAACACTGAAAGGGAAAATGTTCCTACACAAGAAGTAGAACAGTGTTTCTCTCGATTGTGCATTCAAATTAGGGCAGCAGGATGAGTTTCCTCTTGGTAAAATTGAAGCACATTTGAACCATGACTGATTGTGTTTGCTCATGCCCAGTTGTACACCGACATCACATTATCTCCATCACACTTTAACTCTGTGTGTCCCTGCTGGTTTAGAACCAGACATGTCACCTCTTGGTGTTGCTAATTGTTGCTGCTGAGAGGAGGAGATGTGGAAAGACATCCAAGTAGAGTCAGGCCTCTGCAAAACAAAAAGAAAAAAGGCTGCTTCAACCGAGCACTAGATGTTTGTGTTTTTTTCGGAGTCAAAAAAAACAAACAAATTGACATGTTATAAGTATAGCATGATTTTTAATTTTCAAACTCATGATAATCTCTTATTATGAAGAACAGAGAGAAACGATGTATGAATCATTTTTCTGAATCAGGTTTAATCACTCCTTCACACTTTGACAGCACCATTATGGGATTTTCACTTAATCAACTGTAAATGTTAAATGTAATACTGGAATTAGTGTAAATTATATGTATCTCTTTACAGACAGTCCTTTCCTTTACTCCCCTTTTATGTGGACTAAGATGTTAAAATCATCTATTTCTTCACTCAGACATTTCAGATACATTATGCATCAATGTTTTCAAATTCAAGACGTGTGTATTTGATGTTCTGGCTATACAATCAAAATTAAATATATAGAAGTTCAATCTGGCTGGATGGCTTTAATGAGTATTCACTAGCAGGCTGCTGCTTGTTCAGTCAAAGAAAATAAAATGGATTTTAGTTAGCCTCTGGAGTCAGTTTTTAATGAAGAATTAACTAACAAAGGCTAAAATACATGCAGCATGAACATCATCATTTTATGTCTTATAGGAATAACTAAAAGTATTAGATAAGTATAATGATAAGATTAAATCTCCACAAAACTTTCAATCAATCCTGTAACAAACAAAGAGGTGCAGTTTCTGCAAGCCCTTAGCCTCCTGGCAACCAGCTCACCTGTCAGTTAACTCAGCCACGCCCCCCTTGTTATTTAAATGTATGTGTAAATCCTAGCATTATTATAATCAAAACATGTGAGTAATAAAAGTGTACAGTTAAACCAATAAAGAAGTTAGCTATATGGACTAAAACAGTTGTTGTACCAGACTGTGAACAGCTTCCTTTTTTTTTTTTTTTGTAAAAATTTTGATATGGCTCTATAATTAGAGATCCCTTGAGTGGAGGTACAGAAGCATTTGGCACTCATGCTTCTTTTTTCAATACAAGAGGTTTCTGCTTTTCTCTACATATGTTATTCTGAAAAACATTTTTTTTTGAGAGTTATGTCAGTTGAGCTAACCTGTCAAATAGATGAAGGACCAATCTATGACACAATTAGGCAGAACATGAACTTGAAACAAACTTTACTTCAAATTTAAATTGAATAAATAACCCTTCAAAACTCTCTCTTGAGAATTATATACTATTGTGTGAACCATGGACCCATCCTTTCAAAAAAAAACTCAGAGTGTTTGTGGCATAAAAATAATGAGAGTGATTCAGAATCAGGGCTAATTCTGTCTGGTTAGAGTACAGGTGAATAGTCATATAATTGATTAATTGGCATGAGCACTGAATCATAATTCCAGATGTCTGCAATTTACTTTTCCCAGTAGAGCTTCTGTTGTTGTGAAATTGCAGATGCTGCATGCGGGACATAAAGTGCTTGCTAAAATATGACCTTATTGCACATCATAATTGTGGTTAGAAACGTCTTAATTACTTTCTATTTTTATCATAATCCACATCGTTATTGTTCCCTTGCTGAAACAAGACTTGTTTTTCTTGGTATTTTGTGCACGCCAACAGCTGCTGCAGTAAACTTGTAAAAATGGCGTAACAATTTTTCAGTGAAGAGCAAACAACATTGTAGCTTGCAGCAGCAACACATCACATAAAAACATAACAGAGTAAGACATGACAATAGTTAGGATGGTTTCCTGTGTGCGTGCGTGTGTGTGTGTGTGTGTGTGTGTGTGTGTGTGTGTGTGTGTGTGTGTGTGTGTGTGTGTGTGTGTGTGTGAAATTTTTCCCTTTTCATTTCTATTACAGTTTGCTCTTGTCATACCCTCAAGGCCAGCCAGTTTTAATTAATCTTTGCTCTTATTTTGACCATGTGTCGTCGGTGTACTTCCGAGGAGAATCCTTGGAAATAACGTTAATTGGCATTAAATTAATATCAACACTGAAGCTCACTGAAGTAATTCAAAACTGCTTTAATGTCCGGGCATTGAAACTTTCAAATCACTCGTCTAGCTGAACCTTGTGACAGTGCAACCCCTTGCTTCAAGAATTTACATTTATAGCCAACACTTTTTCACAACACTTAAGTCTGGAAGGGAACTAATTGTGAATTATGTTTACAATGAATACAGTGATTTAATTTTCTAGATATGTGTCTGGCAAGTTCAAAAAATGTCAGGCCAGTTCAAAAAACGACTTATTTGTGAAGTGTTAAATCCTTGTTTAATAATAAACAAACATCATGCTGGGAAATCTGTGCGCCTCAAGTTGTTGCATGAAGACAATGTTCAACATGACTGTGAGAGAAAGCATCAACTTTTCCTATAATATCTTCAAGGATGCTCCTTCTCCCTCGTCTTCCATTATGTCTTTGTCTCTGTCTGTAGCTTTAAGCTTCTGGGGGCCAAAGTTAACGATTTTGACTCATTGTGTTCTGTATTGATTCACTAATCAGTGAGCTTAAGATGCTCCGAAGCTTCAATTGCTTTTTATTTTCCAACAATTTCACAAAGATAATCTCATGAGCCACACAGAATGCTAAACACAATCCAGTAGGGAAATTCTCAAATAGTCACATAATTCCCGGGAAATGTCAATTTCCACCTTTCAAAGTTCCTATAAATTTCCCCCCAAAAAACCCTAATTTAAAAATTCAAACAATTTTAAAAGACTTTCCCTAAAAGAGTGATAAAAGCTACTTAAAACGCTTTGAGAAACACTAAAAGAGTTTAGCCTCCGAATCAAATGAATTCTCTGTTGACACCTTTTCAGTATTTACTCAGTGTTTTCAGAAAATTTGAGTTCAGAATCGAACACTGTTCCCATGTATTTATATGAGATGATGATGATGATGATGATGATGGTGATGGTGAAGTTGATGATGCTGATTGCAAAGATTATGATGATAGTTCCCAGGTGTTAGTTAAAACTGTGAGACAGTGTGTGAAGAGGAATGATGCTGCTCAAAGGAATGTGTGGGTGCTCAGTTAACTGATCAGTCAAGCTTCTTTTACCCATCCCCACACACATGCACATTCACACACTCTTATACACGCACAATATGACCTTGCCAATCAGAGGAATGTCAACCTGTAAAACCTGCACAAGATTACAGGATTACCATTGATATCACATGAAGAGGGCAATCAGCTCATCCTCACTACCTTTCTATTACAGCCTGCTGCTCATGGAGCTTTGTCAAGAGACCGATCACATTGTAAATGAATATAATCAAAACAGCTAAACGAGGAGATATCTGTCACAAGCCCTCTATGATCTCCTGTCTCTGATTGTTTGTTGACAATAAATCTGTGCATGTGTAATGGCAAAGGAAAAATGTCACCTGTTTGAACTGGATCAAAAAGAATCAGTAGCCATGAAATCGTGCACGGTGAGCACTTTATTTGATTTAAAATAAATACATGATTGAAGAAAATATTTTCTGTGCGAAACACACCATGTAAGGTTTCAGTTTAGGCACAACGTCTGATGAGGTTTCCTACGCTTAGTGGAACAAAATGAAATATCACCTTTGTTACAAATTAAAGGCAAAGAAGTCCCTGAATCAATTTAATGTAGATTAATATAAACCATTATATTTTATTTTTCTGATTTAAACTGATGGGGATCACAAAAAGATTAACCTAAACGTTTCCATTTCTCCCCTTTTTTCAACACTTCTTTGTATCTTCTTTGCAACTCTCTAACTCTTTGTGACATTTTCAACCCAGTCTGTAGATATTTGAATCAACGTGTTTTTTTATGCAGGGCCTGGGGCCGGTACTCAGAGAAGATATAAAAGTCCCAGAATTCACTCCTCCTCTTCTCAGCCTGCAACGGCGACCTCTCTTTATCTTTGTTAAGCTTTTCCTTTACACTTCACACATCCACACTTACTGTATTGATGCTACTTAGAACATAGTTCTGCAAACTTATTCATTAGTTTATTTTTCTTTGTTTTAAGAAACTATTAGAGATTTTGAGCTTTTGTAGTTCCTGATATTTTTACCAAAGGGTACGTTTTAGTTTCTATTTATTACAAATCTCAGTTTAATGTGATTCATCTTATATAATACAAACATATATCATCACATCATGTTTGATAAAAAAAAATGTTTTTTTATATTTCACCAGTTAGTTAAAACACTTAAACATATCCACAAGGGAAATCCCTTAACAAGAGAAAATCAGCTTAATTCAAGGGATCCCACACATACAAATAACAAATGGTTATTCAGTGCACATTTATACCCTCATCTGATACAGGCTCATGTTGTAGTGGACATACTGTTGTTTTACTGTTCAACCTCATCCAGAAGGATTTTTAATTTCTCAGTTTGGTGAATTGAAAATGTAGACAGTAGACATCATTTTATTCAAAGATATGAAGGGAGCGCTGATTACTCAGAGGTTAGTTTGTAATTTATATTTGTGTTATTTTCCATGTTAATACTTGCGACTGATTAGAGAAACATATCTCGATCACTGAGAGGAATGTGATTGTGGGGGTTAGAGACAGGTCAGCAGGGATTTCATCATCTGGTCTGATTGTAACCTTTTAGAGTTATGATGTCACCATTAGGGTTTGGTTTTACAGTTCTTGTTATGTTGAACCATAAATGCATTCTAAGTTTTATTTTTGCAATGATTGAGAATTTTAAAGACAGTATGTGTCCCAATCAGCCTTTAATCACAGCCATATGATTCAGTACAGGATGCTTTAAAATACAATGCTAATCTATCTAATCTATCTGTGACCGCACTGTATCCCTTTAATATTAATGTTAATTTATCACAGAAACAGCAGCTGGAGTGGGTGGTTAGATGCTGAGTTAGTTAGGATGGGTTCTGGTGCCCTCTTGTGGTTTACTCTCCACATGAGCATGGCGTCACTCAAACTCCTGAGACTTTTACAAAATCCTCTTTTATGTCTTAGTTTTATTTATTTTGTATTCATCTCCTGATCATCCAGTTTCTTCTACAGTTTCCACTCATGTATCTTTAACTATTTTGTCATCTTGATTCCACGGCAAAGCAAAATCATGAACTTTGTATTCTTTATATTTCCAGAATCAGTTGAAGCTATTAGTAAATATTTACTCTTTTCACTAAAAGCATGGCTATACTTTAAATCTACGTGTAACTGTGGCCCCTTAACCTTCTAACTGTGCATGACATTACTGGGATCATTTAGAACCTTTGACGCAGAACTTTTTTTAACTAACAATAATTTGGATTGCTTTTATTTTGAGGTGTTTTACTTTTCCTGCAAACATTTTGATTTTAATTTAATTTTACATAATGTTTTAATCCCTGAGGGATATTCTGGTTTACACTATTCTGGTTATTGAGAGACATGCTTCTCACAGGCCCGAAATACACACATGCACAAACGGGACCTGTGGACATGTTGAGAGATTTCAGAACGGGGCTGCTTCACAGGGAGCGCACCAGAGCTGTTGGGGGTTCAGTGCCTTGCTCAAGGGCACCTCGACAGTACCGAGGGAGTGCCCTGGCATCTCTCCAGCTACCAGGCCAACTTCCATATTTTGGTCCGCAACCGGACTTAAACCAGAGACTCTCCAATTCCCAGCTACTGCCACTTTTGTGGACAAAGTAAGATTTTCATAACTCAAAAATTGGCATAAATATATATGAAATATTTTACTGTACAAATGGGATGTTTGTGCTTACAAACCAAGTTCATATTGTATTACTACCACAAGAAATTCAAGCCAGCCGTGTGAGACATGAAGCAAATGAAAATGTATGAAGAAATGTAGTTCTGAAGTTGTGTGGTCCATAATACAGCAGCACAGGAATCACTTTAGAACACTGGAGAAGCATCAGAAACATAAACTCAGTATATTTTAATATCATCTCAACTTGATCATTCTTCCACATCACTGTAAAAGCAAATAAATATCACAGTCGAACCCAAAAATGTCCTCAGAGCTTCATATAATGCCACAGTTTATATACATCTGGAAATAAGTTCTCCCACTGTAAATGAATGATATCAGTAGGCATTCCTGCTTTAGCTTCCTGCTCTGGTTGTTCATCCACATTGTGTCCATGCTCATGTCCCATCAGGAGCTGCTCCAGAGAAAGGCCTTGTTGTCCAGCACACTGGCCAGTTTCTGGTTTAAAGGCTGGTGAAATTCCCTGAGGAGGTCTCTGGTTGCTGGACGCATCGGGCCCAGGTTTCTGTCGGCCGCCCGCCGGGTGTTAGACATGGCCCGTTTGGTCAGTGCTGCCTCCAGCTGCTCCGACAGAGGACCTGCAGGAGGGGGAGGGGTTGATTTTACCTTTAATACTGACGTGAAGGCCGAAGAAAGAAATAACCACACAAAGACACAGCCAAACAGATATCAATAGCGTTTTTAGATACGTACCTAAACTGAGAAAATCAAAGACTTGCTTTATTGTCACTTTCAGGTTAGCTGCGTAGTCCTCAAGTCGGAGAACAAGAATCTGCTCCCTTTGGAAAACTGTCAGCCAGTCCAGTAAGAAGATGATGTACATCCCCAAGTTTAGCCTTACCTGTGTGGAAAAATAATTAAACACGCACAAGACGTCCTGATAGTGAGTGAGTGAATATATTTTTTAAAAGGATAATAATGGCCTCACAAACATATTAACCAAAAGAAAGGAAGGTATTGCACAATAATTGTCTGTAAATGCAAATCCTGCTGACCCACATTGTTGCCCAGGGTGATACTTGAGTTCATTTGCAGTCAACACTCTAATGTTGAGGTATAAGAGATGCTAAAAAAAAACATGTGTGTGCTCTCCTTCAGTGTACTGGCAGAGGTGTGGGAAGCCCAAAACAAATATTTATAGAAGCTCACAAAAAAAGTTGTGCTTGTTTGTTTAAGCAAGTGCACGGTCTAAAGTGTTAAAAAAAAACATAACTAATAAAATTAATAGAATAATTGCTTAGATTTATATGGCGCCTTTCAAGGGAACCCTGTACACTTTACATGAGAACAAAACGATGAACATACAAAGAGAAGATACAACAATGGTAAATAGATCGAAGAAATAAAGAGTGGTAGTGATGTTTGCTGGGGACAACTGTCAGCCATACTGGGTGTTTTTTTTTCAATAACGTAAATCATAAGTTAAGACAAAACAACAAGAAACATTTGTGTGAAGAAAAAGTTATGTAACCGTGATTCTATAGCCATTTGGGGACGTTTGTGTTTGAATCCATCATGAGCAAAGTGTTTCAATTGCCGTTTCCTTAATGGTGAAATAATTATCAGTTTTAATCCTGATGCACTGGCATGTTATGTCCTCAGGGGGGCAGCAATGTCTAACACCACCAGTTAACACTAATCTATTGAACCTGTGCTCACAAGCTCCTCAAACTTCAACAGACTTCAAAGTGAAAACCTTCATCACATCTATAATCACACATCACATCTGTTATTTGATGAGATTAAGATGGGTTGTGTTCAATCAATCAATCAATCAATCCATTTTTATTTGTATAGCGTCAACTCATAACAAGTGTTATCTCGAGACACTTTACAAAAAGCAGGTAAAAGACCTTTCTCTTTGTCTTTTAACATTACAAAAGAGCAGGTAAAAAGACCTGTTCCTGTTCCAGTTGCTCATTACTTTTGACACTTGAGGTTTTGCTGTTGTACTGAATATCAGCACAGCTGTGATTATATTCAGCACTCTAAGACCGAATCAAAGCCGTGCTCATATTAAAGTACAACAGTGAATACAACAGCACTGCCACCTCCTATGTGTTATTGCTTTGACAACCCCTTCAAAGGTAGGAGGAAGTTCTAAAAGAAGAAATTAGATATCTGTTGTTACATTTACTCATTTGAACTAATAATCCTTCAAATGTAAGACGACCATGTCAGCCTACCGGCATTGCGTTGGACAGGCTGGTGTTGTAGACGCAGGACCGAAGCGTCCCCTCAGACAGACAGGACTGAAATAAGTGAACAGAGTCGATGACCTTCTGATGGAAGTCTTCTGCTGATTTGTTGGCCATTTTAAAGTACAGGTAGTCAGAATAGAGCCTGGGAAGAGACAGAAACAGTCAGTTGGAACTATTACAAGGTATGTTGCTGGATGTTATATCAAGTCAATCCATGATTTAATTTACTACCGTACCTCTCTACTGGATCTCTCAGCATGATGATGATTTTGGCACCAGGCTGAACTGTGTGGATGAAATCCTGGACCAAGAACGGAGGCTCTGCCACCTCCTTCTCTCCGTCAAGATAGCTCCACGCTTGGTTGTCCCACATGGTCGATGCACTGGCTTCACCTGTCAAGACATTCACAATCACAGCGACACCATTGAATTTGAATTTATTTATTTAATAGGGACAATGCAATTTAACATAATTTCAATACAAAGCATGAAACTGATGTGCTGCATAAAGAGTATATAGCTATTGCTAATTTCCAACTCGTGTCCCCAGTTGGGCCTTTGTGTAAACAAACAGATTAAAATGTACAACATTCAGTTACATAAAACCCCATAACACGATATGAGGATACATTAAAATACATGTACAACAATACAAATGTTATAAACCAGTTTAAAATGAAGTTTGAAGATATTAATTAAAAGTGGGTACAGCTCTGGCTTGCTTTGAGCATTTCACCTGTTTTGTAAAAGATTTTAAGTCCGACATTAATTTTATTTCAGGTGGTAATGTGTTTCAGAGTTTACAGCCTTTGATGGAGAAGGCTGATTGACCAAACGTAGATCTACGATGTTGTACGCCACAGTCTCCATTCACAGTGCTTCTCGTTACCCTGTTTCCGTCCTGTTTTCGAACATATCTGGAGAGAGGTTCAGGGGCCAGATTGTTGATACATTTAAAAACAAGTTTGAGGAAACATAAGTGCATGAAGCTCTCAAAACTGAGTAGATTGTGTTTTTTCAGTATGTGACAGTGATGCCACCGGACAGGTTTTTTGTCCATTATTTTCAGGGCCTGGTTGTATAGTGATGAGAGGTTTCTGATTGTAGAGGGTGAAGCTTGTGACCAAACTGTCATACAGTATGAGAAATGAGAGAAAATCATTGAATGCATGAACACCTGTGCTGCTTGAGTTGGTATGTAGTGTCTTATTAATTTAAAGCAGTTCAGGTTGTTCTTGATTGTTTTTGTGATTTTATTTACCTGTTTATCAAACTTGAGTTGTGGATCTAAAATGATTCCTAAGAACTTAAACTCACTAACTTCCTCTATTTCTCTATTCTGTATCTTAACGTTAAAACTTCCAGGGGAGCACTTTTTCCTAATGGAGAAACACATTGAAACTGTTTTACTCTGATTCAATACAAGATGGTTGCATTCCAGCCACCATGGGTGACTACTTTAATGGAGGGAGTCGTGCAGAAAGTTAGGAAAAATTAGCCACAATACGAACACCTTTATGAACTTTATACATAATGCCTCTCCGGAAATTGTTTGCCTGCACAGCTGCAAAATATTTTGATTAGAAAATGAACTTTTACATTTTATTGGTGACCATGCAAAATTCAAATACGTGAGGTTACTTTTGTCTCCATAAAAGCAGCAAAGTAAGCTTCATCGTCCTGTCCAGACATTAAAGCTAACTTACAAGACCAGGATACTTTTAATACATAAGATTCATACACAAATGTTTCTTTAATTCATCATTTATTGCAGGATGATTTGCTTTCATAGGGCGGCAAGGTTTCGGTCAACTTTGTTTTTAACCTCAGAGATACACACACAGAACAAGAAAAGTCAGATGTGATGGCAAACAGAGGCATTTGAGGTTCCTTGTTTACTTTTAAATGCCGCTGTAGTTGTCCTGAGGTCAGAGCCACTTGACTAACAGCATAACAATAAAGGATAAAAGAGAGCTGGATTTTGAATCATAGTCAGGATTCCATTGTCCAGCTGTTCACAGGAACCTCACAAAACACTACGCATAAAAGCAAAAGGAAGAGAGATTCTTCCACGTGACGCACAATGGACGCTAACAATACCAAATCCTTTACGCAGCCACATCACACAAACACTTTCACATGTGCTCACCTGTTATGAGCTGGAGTGCTCGGTGGTCTCCAGATGAATTTCCACTGATTACTTCTTGGAGTTTGTGGGCTGCCAAGTCAAACAGATCCAGGTAATCTTCCACAGGAAAATTTTCCTGGAAGCCATCTTTGAAACGTATATAACCTGCACCCGGAGGAACACCCAAAGACAACTCATTATTAACTCTTCTATCGACTTCTGCACCATTAAAGTCATTTGTTGGGTTTCTAAGCATGAATCTGGATGAGCTGTTACACAAAAAAAATATTGCAGTCTTTTGCAGGCAAACATGCGGACAACAAACACATGGTACAAGATAGCACAATACATCATTTTTCTTTTTGGACAACAACTACTGGTGCTGTTGATTAAAGCACTTCCTGCAAGAGGATGAGAATTAATAAAGCATTTGATTATCATGTACTGCTGTAGTTTGTCTCCAGATTTGGACATTCCCATAAAATGTGCTAAAAATTGAAAGAGAAGTCTAGCAGGGGAAAAAACTGACCCAGAGACAAATGAAATATGGACATATCAATATAAGACTTTTCACTGTCTGGAGATTTCACATCCCCAAAACCCTAAAGATCCCTGTTAACAGACACTTGAATTCTTTCAATTAAATTGTCCAGGATTGTTTTAGCTTGAAGTAAAACTTAAAAAAATGATGAGAAACAGAGATGCTGAGATTAGTTTTCCTTTGTTTGAGTAATTAGTTAATAAATAAATAGAAGGGGCTCTTTTCAATATCAGAGTATGTTCAGCCACCTGTTCATTTTCTTTGGATTGAGAAACTCATTTATATCTGTCAATCATCAAGTTTCCCCAGACTTTTTCCTCAACCATTACAAACGTTTAGAAACACCATCCAACTCCTGGTGACTCACCAAAGCGTTTCCTGGTCCACCAGTGAGGCTCCTTCATGGTGTTGAACTTGACCTCTGGATGCAGCAGCAGCCTGTGGAACAAGTCGGTCGTTCCGCACTTTGGTTGGCCGATGATGTAGAAGAACGGCAGGCAACGTAGACGAAACATTTTGCCGTCTCTGCGGTGTAAGTGCTGTTGAAAGTTTGTCCCCAGGTGGTCGCAGATGGTTTTGAAGCTCTTTGAGCGCAGGGTGAAGAGGTTCCTCCTGTATGGATCAGAGCTGAGTTCACCCGAAAACTCCTCGTACCAGCAAGGGCTTTTCATGTTGGGAAGGAAATGGCGAGGAATCACAGAGAACAGCTGCAACAAAAAAAAAGAACACAGACAACATGAAGCAATATAGAGGGGGGACAGAATGACAGAAAAAGCTATATAGGGCAGCACAGGCCTCTGGAACGTTGTGATGACAATGACAAATTATCTTTTTTTTTGTTAGTTTGTGATGTGAGTACAGCGGAAGTCCTTCTGCAATGTGCACTGTGAACATACAGCATCTGGAGCTGGAAATAGAGTGAAAGAATATGCAAGGTTCTACTTTCACAGAGAACAGCTGCAACTTTGACCTTGAATTTATGTTATTTACATGATACATACTAGATGGTCGCAAATTCTAATGCCATAAAAATGATCTCAAGATCTATTTTTGGGGCTTCTTATGCCTTTTATTTTAGAGATAGGACAGTGGATTGAGTCAGAAACAGGGGAGAAAGAGAGAGTGGGGAATACGTGCTGGACAGGAGATACAGGTGAGATTCGAACCCGGGATGCCCGCCCTTGAGGACTTGAGCCTCTGTACATGGGGGGCGCGCACAGTTAAGCTACTGACCCGGTGCCCCAACATGAAAAGTATTAAAACATCTATGCTGGGGCACATGACATTATTTTTTAGCTTAGCAACTAATACATCCCCACATACAATTTGTCAGTGGAATGATGTTGCTTAACAACCTGCATGTCTGCAGCTCAGAGAAAGAAATGGTTATCTATTAGAAGAGATTGGTGGTGTAGCTTCTGTGTATGCATCTGCATGAATTTTAACTGAAATATGACCCTTATTTTTTTTTGCTGGAGCCTGACTGATTAATCGGCCAGCTGATAATGTCTTTGGTGCAGCAGTGTAGGAATGTGTGAAAGGCTGAATGCTTTCTGGAACCCATCACCTAAAGTCTGACAACAGTTTGACCTCTGGGACCCACGGCAAACTTCTTAGGGCTTCCGTAGTATCGAACAGTTAGATAAATGACTTCCTACCAAGACTTCCTTTTCTCAGAATTTGTAAATCCAGATAAGCGTGAGTGTGACATGTAGTGTACAGCTCTTTGAATGGTTTTGAAGACTACATCTGTCCAAATGTTCAATACAAATGCATCCTTTTTACCATTCATATTTTTAACACACACCACTAATGGATATTCACCTTACTGAGCTCATGATGCTGCTTCTGTAATTATAGGATTTAAAGTAAAACTGTCAGAACCATCGGGTGTGTAACTCTTCAAAATGACATTGGGTAAGGTAAAGATGACAACAAACACCAACCACAAGAATATTTAGTACATTATCAAATTGTAAGAGCAGTCAGTAGGGCCTTAACAACATTTAGCAAGACATGTAACCTGCTATTAACTGAACAGCCTTATTAACATGGTGTTGAATCATCACCTCTGTCTGCCTCTATACAAACACCAGTTATTATGAGCTCCAGTGAACAGGCATTTACGGTAGCTATGCCAGTAATGTGTTTGTTGTTTGTCAGCTTCTACAAAGCCCTTTTGTCATAAAAAAAATATATAGGAACCATAGTGGTCATTTGCAACTCTGTTTTTCTTATTGCTGGGTCAAAACATTGCATTATTGCAGCCTGAAAGTGTAACAGCAACAACCTATATCTTTGCTGGTCTATTGATGTACATAAAAAACGAGTCAGACTGTCTTTGTTTTTTTCAAAGACTTACATGGGAGTCTCTTTCAATGACATCCTTTTCATCCGGCACCTTCCTGGGTGTGTATTCCAGTTTGGAGCGGATGCTCTTCACCAGCAGTTTTATGTCCTTTGAGGTCTTTTCAGAGGAAACGTCAGCGACTGCCGTGCATGTCGGAACAAACACAGGTCTCATCTGATCGGGTGAGGGGGTCAACAGAAGTCCTTTCTTGTCCCATGTCAGGGTGTAGGAAGCCATGATGAGGAACATCAGCGTCAGGCCCATCAGGAAGCTCACCACTTTGACTTTTGAGATGCTCCGCAGGTTAGTCAGCAACACCAGAGGAGACCACTTTGTATCCAGATTTTCAGGCGGGTTAGTGTGCCGAAAGTCAAAAAAAGTTCTGACAGGTCTTTTCCCATAGTTCTCACCGATGAGCAAGGTGTGAATGTAATTATAGTCCGTTTGTGTGATGTTCCTATATTTGTAGTCTGATAGTGACATACTGGAGGCATGTAGAAAAAGGACGCAGGAAACTATTTTTCTTTCAAAGCAGCACCCATAGGAGTGTGTGTGTCCTGATGTGTCCATCCATCATAGTTTTTCAAACTGCAAGTCATCATTTGTCTTCAGGTGGTTGCCTTGTCTTCAGCAGGGCCTCCTGTGAATGAGAAACAGTTGTTAAAACACGTTACATGTTTTTCTTGTCACCAAAAAAAGAAGTTTTTCTCGCCTCTTTGAAGTATTTCAGCCCCATGATTCCAAGAGAGGTGCTGAGAACACTTTTAATACCAGGGTCTTTTAGGAAGCTTTATTCCCCATCTGGGGCTTCACTACATGAATTTTAACTCTACAACCCTTAATAGCACATTTCACCTCTAAAATGTCTGAGGTCAGCTGCAGAGTGTGTGTGGCCTGCTCGGTGGAGATCCTTACTTTATGATGAGGGCCTTAAAGCACACGCAAAGACAAGCTCCCCCAAGAGACTCTCAAGGTCAGAATAATAGTTACTCTGTAATTCAAAACCAAAAACACACCATTAACCCCCGTTTGAGAAAAGTCCGCTGAGAGCTCTGTTTTGTTAACCTGGAAATAGTATTTTCAAGTTCAAGTTTTCACTGAGAGAACCAAGTTAGGTATTGATACAGGTGGACACTCAGTGTGGCGAGAGCACGCATTTTGTTTTCTTTCTCCGCCACATGTATAATAGAAGTCATTATTATTTCAGGTCCAGTGATCAGAATTTCCAGCTTTGTAACTGTGAAATGTTCTATAAACACTCTGACACTTCCTCAGCCAGTAGTGTATTTCTTACCGTTTGTTGCAGAGTGTTTGATTTAAAGTCCCACTGGAGCAGGAAATGAAATCCTGCACCAGTCTTTTAGGGAACTACATGAAGCACTCTCTTATTTTACAGCGTTTAATGCACAACAGGGGCCTGTTAGAGAACAAGCACAAAACAAGATGTGTCTCCACATGCGCCCACTTAAATCTTTAGAGGTGCAATTTACAGAATATGATATCAATTAATTCCTCTTAAGCTCAGATATGTTAGGCTGCATTACTTGATTTTGTTCCATGAAAAAAAATAAACAAATTCTTCAAAAGACATAAAAAAAACAGATTTCAAAAACCATGCAGCCACCCACAGAAGTAATTGGCAGGATGCCATCATAACTCAAAGACAAACCTATCCTACTGCAGCTTTAACTGAGAGCACATTCTTATTTTATTGGACAATGCTGTGAACTAGAGAGGTTTTTTTAAGAATACTGGATGAGTTGATGGAGAGCATCTCTTGGATAGCGTGGCCCAAACTCAAATTTATTATGGTACCTAACTGTCTCTTTTTTTAAAGTACAAGAAGAGTAATTAAATGTGTGCAATAGAGCACAAGAAGAAAACAATGAAATGTTGTCCAGTCAGATTAAAGGGGCCCTGCAGAGATTTTATACATCAAGTTTTGTTATTATAAGGATTGAACCTGGCTTCAAAAATTAAAACATTTTACCAAAAATCGAGCGTTTACACAGAGTTTGAAACACATGTTCCTTCGATAAGGTGTCAAATAAAAAAAAAGACTCCACTATAGTTGAATTATGGGAAATGTTGGAAGGTTTCTTTTAAGCTCTACACAAAGGACTTCCAGTCTGAGATATCTGAGATTCTGCTGCTTCAGTTTTAGTTACTGTGCTTTAATCCCATCTCTTGTAAGTGAAGAGCGCTTGTGTGTTATTTTCCCTCACGCTTCACGCATCTGTTGTTTCGTTTGTAGACTACACCTAATCTCTGCAGTAATGTTGTAACAGGTGTGTACATTTTGGGTTATTCAAACAAAGTTTTCATCAGTATGGACTTGCTGAATGTATCAGGCTGGCCTCAGCAAGTCCAAGAAAAAAACACTCAAACAAACGTATAAAGATTGCATTTATTGACACTGTCTCCTTTTAGAGGAGTTACTGGCCTCATATAGTAAATATCAGTATACATACTTTGTTTTTTAAATGCTAATGATGCATATTGTTAAATGAAATCCATCCACAGAAGTTGAAGTTGATAGAAGTTTGGGTTAAAGGGATTTGTTTTTCCTGCTTCTGCAAGAAATCCTTCTCCTCGCCTCACCTCTAAATGTCTTAAACGTCTGTGTTTATAACCCTTTTAATGATGTGAATCTTTGAATCCCTTTCAAGCTCTGTTTTGGAAAAAGCATATCAATGAACCCTACTGTTATCCAGTCTTATTTTATTCATGCCTCTGCATATCTATATTTCGACAAATCTCTGTAATTGCTATCCCCTCTGATCTCTGTAACTTGCCATTTTTTTCTCCCCTTTAAAGATTCATGTGTGGTTCGTGCAAAATTCAAAATGTGGCAGAAAAGAGATCCAGAATGTGACAGAGTACAAAGAGGACAGTGAGAGAGTCAAGGGTAAAGTACAGAGTGGAGAGGTAAAGCAGCAAAGATGAGCAACAGCAGCGTGAGGAAGAGCAGGAGAGACAGCCTTTAGACCCCTTCGGTGTAAAAATCGATCCGTGGCAGAAAGCAAACAGCAGGTGGGTTCGACTGAGGTGAAAACACATCATCGAAATCCTGCTGACTCAAAAGAAAAGGCAGAATCAATCTTAACATCAGATGCTTTTGTTGTGAAAAGAGCACAAATGTCAAGTCTGATCTGTTATGAAAGCCCAAATAGTGCAGGGTTGTTTACACCATGAATCTGTGTATTTAAAATCGGGTAGACTTAAGATTGCATTCTGACGTCATTTTCACCCAAGAGAGCTTACACAGTACAGTAAATACAAGCAACATATATCTGATATATTACAGGTTCTGCATATGATTATCTGTGCAGCTGTTCAGGAGACAGTAATCATATGGTATCGTGGGACAGCCCACGAGTCCCAGCCCTAATTGAGACGCTTAACCCAGATACCAAAATGTTCATTCTTTTAGGGATCTAGAGAGTAAAGGTCAGGGGATTGTGGTGTTATTAATATTTATACAAAAGATCATAAAAATAATATTTGCCATTCATAATACAGCTGTTGTGATACTTCAGTTTGGACCCACTGACAGACTGGTAATACCATCAGTGCAACCAACAAGTCTTAAACCCCACAAAGTTATCCTCATATGCACGCACATTTGTTTTTCTTTTCTGCAGTAACATGAGATCCAGCTGATAGTGGGGTGTAATGATGCTGATGTTGTTGAGACAGTTGTTCAGTCCGTCAACACAGATCGATATCTGCAAGCTGGATTTTAGATGAATTGGTCTCCAGAGAATAAGTTCTGATCTCTTTGCTAAGCCCCTGACCTTTGCATTAGTGTGCCATGATCAGGCCAAGATTCCCTATTTGTAGAGAAATGTAGAAATTAAATGGCAGACAGCCATGGAATTCAGAGAGCATAGCTATGCTCTCACGGGATTTTCAACAGAGTATTCCTCTTTCCTCATCTGCAAGGTCAAAATATCAACTTGAAATAATTTGCAGCCTACCATGAGATGTGGTGAATCGAACCAGGCTGTGTGAGTAAAACCATTTGGTTAAAACCAACTATCGGGTCAAGAATGCAAGCGAGCTGCAATTATTTTAAACTAACGTCTCAACTCTCTAAAAAACAACAACTAATATGCTATTTCATCCCAATCTGCTTTTGTTTACATAAACTGTCGAGCCCTGATTTTCTTTTAACCAAAGAACTCCAACTGAACATCAAACCCAGTCTCTCTGGACACCTCTACAGACTAAACCTCTGAGCTCCAGATAAATGGATAAAATACAAGTTTAAGTAAGATGTTATCGAAACGTTATACTCTTCAGGGAGTAAAATACTTTTCAAAAATCAGTGATAAGAACAAAAAAATACAACAACTATGAGAACGTCATAAGTTTTGCAGTTCCGGCACCTGATGAAGGCACTAAGTGAAAGACAAGGCAGTTGAAGAGACGATGATGTTTCTCCTCAAGTCAACCAATAGTTGTCACGATATTTTACAGTATAAATGTAAATGTATGTGAATGTATGTGTGTGGAAATCACTTTGATCAACCACTATTCATTGCGTTAGGGACTCTGTATATATGAAAGTGTTAAAAATAGATTCTCGAGGGACTTTCATTATCTCAAAGCAACAATATGTAACTTTTCAACCTTAAAATATTTGCTTGTAAGTCCGTCTAACAGCGTAATCACGTTCAACAGGAATAATGATGTCTCTCCGACGTCCGCACAGCGGCTCGCTGCCTCAATACTCCACGATGTAACTTTCTGACCGAGGCTCGCGCTCATCTCACGAGAGGTACGTACTGCTTTACAGAACTAGTTTACAAGTCCTCGGAGTTAGCCGAGACTTTAAATATTAGGAGTAAGCCCCTCTCTGTACTGTAAAGACAGAGTGACCGAACAAGAGACCGGACTACAGTAAATATTGAAGAGGCTTTTACACGTTGGAGAGAGCTTCGGGGAACGGTGGGCTGTAAGTCCGATACCGAGCTGGCACTGCTGCTGTTGAACTGGTGAGTACTATGGTCATTAATTATAAAAGTTGTGTCTTATTTCTTTGCATCATAGTTATCAGTTGCTTCAACACAAACCCATTCAGTCTATATCATATAACGACCAGAATGTCAGAATAACGTTACTGTCCCCTGATGATGAGTTAGCGACGCATGCTAACCTTATATGTCAGACTTCGACTGATGCACGGCGAGAAAAGTTGTCGACACATTAGCGGGTGGTTGAAAGCCAAGTCAGCGCATTTCTGCAGAAGTTTAGCCCGTAGCATGATAATATAGACAGCATATTGTCCCGGGTTCAGGTTGCGATAGCTCCGGCTGCTAATTATCTGAGCAGCGCGTATGCAAAGTTTCTCATGTGTTGAAACTAACGTTACTGTACATACTCTGCACAGTTGTATCAAGCAGCATAATGACTTCAAACTTTATTCCAGCTTTCTAAAAAGGCGATCAGTATCATCTCCAGCAACAAATGCAGCCTACAACCCTGCCAGAGTCTAGCAGTCAGGGAGTAACGTTATCTAAAAAAATACTGTCATTGAATGGTAAGATGTAATATTCTACTTGTCTTTTGATTCGGGAATGATGTGTTTGCTGTCAAAGGTGTTAAGCTACTGAATGAGGAAGAGGAGGAGGCTGATGTCTTGTAATCCAGGTAAATTTGACTTACATCTCAAACACACACATATATTTCGCAGATCACCTTCCAGTAATGCCTTCCCAACTTGTATCTAAGAAAGGCTGAGCCCCCCCCCTCCCAAGGACCCACACAATAATATCAATACATATAATCACAACAATCAAACTATTGGCCCGTGTGCTTAACCTTCCAGTCCTACCTGATTCAGACAAAAGACATGGTGAGAATATATTAAAACTTGATTGCATTTCAGTGTTCAAATTAGCATGTATTCATCTCCTTGATTCGTTCACTGACATTCCTTTTAGGGTTTTAAAGACTTGATCCTTACACACCATCTTCCTGTCTAACACCCTCTATTTTTTCCCTCACTACTTATTTGTGAGATAATGATGCCAATCAGCCTCAACCAAATCTGTGCCTCGTGTGCGAGGATATCAACTAAACAGCGAATGAACATCTGCCTCCCTGCAAAGCTCTTCCAGAAAGGGAATAATACATGTTGTATGCACAGCTCTGTTCAGTGCCAAAATTATAAAATATTAGCATGAAATAGCTAAGATCACCTTGAAATTAGTCAGTTCAGTTCTAAGAACCAGTACTTGGTACACACACATGTTCTTGCCTCTCCTGTAACATTTTTAATCATGTCTTCATGTTTAGTACTGTGTAAACACATCCTGACCTTGTACAGAGCACTTTGTGACTGGGACTTGGCTTAATCCCAGTGCTGAGAAATGGGAGGCACAAAACAAACCAACACCACAAAAGGAAATAGGAAAGCCTCCCTGTTGATGGGAGAGTCAAGCAAAGACAGATGAGATACCAAACTGAAGAAATAATGACACTTTCTCTACCTAAATGAAAAAGAAATCAGAAGTCGGAGCAATTTGAAGGACAGAAAACGACAAATACGCCCTACTAGGAGAAACTAAGAGATATATATTTTTTTTTCCCCTGGCTATTTTCACAGTCAGATAAAACCCTGGCAGGAAATCCAACAGCTCCCAGAGTGCACAAATGTCTCAGGAAGGGGACTTCATCGCTCTCTTAATCATGAATTAGTCTTCCCTTTTCTTTTCACTTTCCGCTAAGAGAAGAGATGAACTGGCTGATTTGCTGTCACTGAAGAACGATGTTTGCCTTCACAGGAATCTGAATCCTTAATCTGTTAAACAAGCAGGCTGCTGAAGAAATAGTACAGTCTAAACAAAGCAAGCGCCTGAAGAAAAGCACGTCAAATGTTAAACCTCTTGTTTAACAGTGTCTGACTTGATCAGCCAGTTCACCACAGTCCACCTTGACATCTGGAGTGCAGATGTGGTCCTCAGCTAAACTAAGTGTTTGCCCATGCATGCAAGTGTATATATTAGCATGCATATGTTTTTTTTTCTAAAAGCAGCAGGCTGTTTTCTTAAGCAGCACATTCAAACCAATGTGACGTTAATAAGCAGAGAACACCTGAAACATCTGTCCTACTGTTTATTGAGTTTTGAGGAAGGAGTGGGGAGACCCAAAGACAAAAGGTAGATCTAAGGTCAACCTATACGTAGATGGGCAGTGCAGCCTTTGTCACTTGGAAGGTTATTTATTGTGAGATTTGGGACTTATTTTCAGAGCTACGCCCACTGTTTTTTCCTGTGTGCTTAATTAGAACGATTGATTGGATCAGGAGTCCTTGAAAGTGGACAGGTCAAGAAACAGATTTTCTGACCATTGAACAACGCTTTTGTAATCTCACTTAAAGCATTTCTCTATTTGGTTGGGATTGAACCCAAAATGCTGTAATGTATACTTGAACAGGACATCTGACATAGCAATATTAAGAGAACTTGACATAACCATCCATTTCAATGAATGTGCCCAGGCAAAAAATGTAACCTGTAACCTGTATAAAACTATAACCTGTATATAAATATGGACAACTTGTCTCCATCTCCTTCTTTTGTACATAATTGAAGCCAAAATACCCACCCGCGCGATGGTTACTGACACAATGCGCTGGAGATGTCTTTTGAGATAAGACATGCACAGAAAGGATCTCGCAGGGGAGGAAGTGACGGCAAAGATCCCTGAGATCAGCACACGCTAACAGCAGAACATTTTCTTGTGTCTGTTTGAAGCACACACTCATGGCTATAGAAAGTTCAATGACTCTTGGGTTGTGGGATTACATTTCCTCTCATTCTTTCTTTTCTCCGCTAATTTGGTAGAGAACGCTGCAGGATTGGCGTTTGGCAACAGAGTTGTAAGTCATGTCATTACAGCCACTGTTTTTCACATCAAATAACTCATTCAAACTAAACTTCTCAGACAAGTGAAAACTTGGACATTTATTAGCATGTTAAGAACTATTATGACACCATGTCAAAGAAAAAATTATTGGACATGTGTTTTAATTTTAAAATACACGTCAAATGTGTTGACATGGACAAGGTGGGGTTTATGACCTATACTGCAGCCAGACAGCAGGTGGTGCTCCAATGTTTTTTGGCTTCACTTCTGCCCTGCTGTTATGCTGTCCATTCTTTATACAGTCTATGTTTTTAACTCACAGAGTTTGCACATCAAAGATCTGAGCTGAGTCACTTCACTGTACGTACACATATTAATCCCACTTTGGAATAATTGACGTGTATCGGTATTCAAGACTTGGAACTAATTGTGATAAAATAAGGAATCCCTTCCAACTTTCTGATGAATAGTCTTTTTTTAGACAGATGGGTTGTGCTTGGCAATAAAACAATCTCCATCCAAGATTGTGATCAAATGAATGTCTTTAACGATGAAAAACTCTGGAGTTTTGTAATGTAGTGTAGCAGTAGGCCTACTAACATACAATACATATATTTCTGGTTCCATATAACATGCCATGACCCATAGCAGATATTCAGAAGCAAACACTTAACCTTTGTTGGCAAGTTAAACTACCAATGACTTTATTTTATACTGATGCAATAGCTGAAACAGAAGATTCAACTTCTGCAATAATCTTGGTTGTTACTCAATATTCCAACATGACGTCCCTCTGTCAATTTTTAGTAGACTTTCCCAAATGAGATTTAAAGTTGTACTTGGCCTGATCAGGTCATATTGAACTGAGTCTGACTGTAAGAGGGGCTGAGATGTATCTGCCAAAGAAAATAAAAGATAACAGATTTGTTCCAATACAACAAGAAACCAAGTCCAAAATACTAAACAATAACTCCTACCTGACACTTGTATCTTCTTTTATTGGAACCAGGAGTGCTTTGGGCTGCCAATTACACTGATGGAAAACGCTTTAAGACAGATCCTGTCAGTACTGTTCAACTGCCGCAGCTTTTGATTTTGTGTGCGACTACCCAGTATAGTAAATCCTATTTGCACATACAAAACATTGCCACACGACATGTAGCAGCTTGATCGTGCTCATTATAGCTCTTGCGAGCCCAAAGCTTCTCACACTTTCAATGTGCATTTCAAAGGTTGGGAGTGGTGAAACTAGACTTGCACCTGTGAAATAAATCATTCCAGATCCAACTTATGAAACTCTTCTTGATTTTGCATGTACATATTCATTAACTTAATAATCACTAATTACTTCTATACCTTTCACTTTGAGTACTGCCCAGATTATAATGCTTTATTCATTCAGGGAAAATATTTGTCTTGGCTGGTGACCAAGGCTGGATCTGATTCAGGGCTACAGCATGTAAGCAGCTTAATAAAGCCATTTCTGGTCTGTTGCATTTCATGAACTTTTACTGTTGATTTTAGCTATTTGAAGATGGAAGGCGGTTGGTGGGTTTAAAATTAAATACATTATGGGTTTATGTATTTTTATATTGTATGGCCTTAGATTTTGACATTGAACATAAAACAGTGCATGTTATAGCTTGAAGAAAAGAACCAGTAAGGAGTCTTGAAGTCTGCCAGGAAGTGACCAGTCAACACTATTTAATGCCCTCCCAATTAAAGCAGTGAACCGTGCCTGATGTACAATATGACCATGGACATCGGAATGGATCCATTTATTCATTATTTCATGCTGAAAGAAAGTTTCTGTTGCTGTGTGAATGTAAATTCAATCAAAATCTTTATCGTCAAAGAGAAAGCTTTCTGGCACAACTGTGAAAAGGGGATGTTGAAACAACACTTTATCGGAAAGGAAAGAGAAACAAAAGAAGAAAAGTTCCAGTGAATAACGTCATTTATCTTGAAAATTACTCAGCAGCAGGACAGCTCAAGCAGAAAAACAAGGGAGTGACAGATGCAGATCAGAGTTTGACTACATTGACTCATCCTTTCTCCTCCAACTGAATTCATGTTTGATATAATACAAAACCAATCGTGCATTACTGAGAATTGTTGTCATCTCGAGCTTAAAACTACCAGCGCCTGAAATAGAAAGTGGGAGCTGTTGCCAGAGCACTTAAGGATCATGCAATCCTCCCACATTCCTAATGTGATCTGTTACAGAATCGTTTTCTTCCATTTGTGTTGGACCCCCAGAGTCCAGTCTAAACAATCTGATACAGTGCAACTCTCTCCCTCTCCCCTCTCATACTTGTAGCATTACCTAAGACGTTCAACGTTAGTCCTTGCCAAAAGAGACATGGCTCTGACATCTTGGAGGCTACACACATTTGTTCCACAAACTCGGGGGGGCAACCTAAAACCTTCCTGTGCAGTTGACCTGACAGACAGCAGGGCTGGGAGCAGCAACCAGTGAGGTTTAGTTTGAGTGTGTGCAGAATTATGGGGCGTGAAGAGGTGCTTCAACCAACTTTATCCTCCTTCGGTCACACTCAACTCCCACTTCTTCAGCCTAATTAACAACAAAATACAACTGCAGTGATTTAGAACTGCTCTGTCCACTGAGGCGGGTTTGTCCAAAGGTCATCTGCCTACCTGTCAGGACCTCCGCTCTGCACTCTGAGCAGAGCAGCAGCCCTTTCAATACACCAGAATGGAGAAAATGTCAAGCAGCTGGAAGTAGTTTATATATTTTACATTTCATTTTAATAGAGATATTTTTCTAGCCTGCTGCCAAATCTGATACTTATAGAGTTGATTATAGCCTATATCCCTATAATACCACGTGATAGCCTAAATACCTTTTTTAAATGTAGGACTATATTACTTTTTAACAGCTTTGTCAAACTTACTCTGTTTAAATGATGGAATTGCTATCAATTTTGTTTTGCCTGGCCCAGTATATTGAAGGAATAATAGTCTAAAAACAATGTGGCAATCTACAAACCAGCTTGTGGCCACTCGGCTAGCAGCATCTAATGACTTCATGTGTCTGATAAAGAGTGTCAAAGTAACCCCATTTTAAAAGCTAAAACTGTTGTCTTTTGTTTTTAAAATCGAATAATTTTCGTACTTTTAATTTAAAAAAAAAAAAAAACTTAAAATGCATTCGTGGGAAACATTGCTAATAAATTTCTAGCTAACGCAAAATTTCACAAAATACAGCTAATACTTTCAATGTTGTATAATGTTAGGCTAACATTTTATGTATCGTATTTAAGCGGCAACCTCCGGTGTTGAAAATGAAGCCGGTGCGGAAGTGCAAAAGCCTGAGCAACGGAAGTCATGAAGTAGAGATGAACAAGTGTAGGTTACAGCCTGGTTTGAAAATTTTCGGGAGCTGGTTTCCTTGAATGTTTTTAAAGGTCGTCTTAATGATCTGGAGGCAGAAATATCTGACTGTAGATGTTTTAGCTAACTCGTATTGCCCTTTTTGATCGCTTTGTTGCTGATGACTTATGACAGATTCTGATGAATGGTTCTTTTTGTGATTCCTGTATTTATGTTCATTGTTGTTAAGTGTCTTTATGTCTGAAACCCTGTAATTGTGCTGCTGCCTGTCTTGGCCAGGACGCTCTTGTAAAAGAGATTTTTAATCTCAATGAGACTTTTTCCTGGTTAAATAAAGGTTAAATAAATGTTTTTTTAAAAAACGAAACAGGTCTGATTAGCTCATGTCTCGATCGGCACACACTGTACGAGGGTGAATTTTTTGATAACATCTGTTTTGATTTTATGAAGCATAAGCGTTATTCAGAATAAGATGCGTAGCTGACCCGATTTTGAAGAGGGCTTAAAATCCGCAAACATTTCCTGCATGGAGACCGCCATCGATGGGACTCCATAGACCCCTGCAGTAACAGATGGTTGACGCATCTCAGGCTTCTTCCATTATTATTTACAGTCTATGATTGTATTTTATGTTATAATGCTGCATTGAGTGGAGTATACTACTTGCCAAAAGTTTTTTTATTTTATTTTTTATTTTTTGCGGGGGGGGGCTGCATTCTTTACTCATGTCAGAAAAAAATCTTTCCAACACATCACCACCTAGCACTATAATCAAAGACAATAATGAACTTGAGTCATGTCATAGTTTGTTTGTCATGATGCGTGAGAGAAACCATTGAAGCATGATGAAAGGAATTAATCAGGAGAAAACTGACAAACAACTTGATGCAGGCAGAACGCTCCAGTTTGTTATGTTACAGTAAACACAGACAAATAATTACAAGGCAAGTGAACATCGTGGGGAGCATGTGTACAAATGTTTTACTGCAGTTTATCTTTGCCTCATAACGCTTTTCTGTCTGTGGTTCAGACTCAAAAAAAAAAAAAGGACCAGTCTATAACCCCCCAGTGACATGACACTGAGATGTTCTGCAGCTGTTCAGCAAAGGAGAAAATAGAACCAGGAGGATAATAGTTTGAAGTTTAACAAAGCCTGTGGGGGACTTTTTTTTAATTTAAGTTCATTTTGGGATATTTTTTTGTTTTAAAGTAGCTTTTATTTCCCAGCCCCATATTTAAGATACATTTCGTCTCCTACTAATGTTACTTCCGTCCATTTAAAGACACATCTATAGTACTGTGAGCTACTCGGCTCTAAAATAACCAAAACGTTTCCTTTAACATTGATAGGTCATGCTGAGGGGAACTTTTGCAACATTTGTAGTATCAGGAGATTGAAGTAAACATGGGCCTATTTTAAATGAAGAAAAATCTCTATTTTGCCCTTCCCCTTTCCTAAATCAGAATCTGATCATCCAATATACTCACACTGGAGTTGAGTCGTTTTAATCCACGCGCCTCTCGTGAAGCCGCTCACGAGCCATGACGACCACCAATCAAGCTGATGAATCGAACGAGTTGACAGGTGTCTGTGGGGGTCTTTTGGTGAAATAAGTGCGTGTGTATCCTCAGCATCTCTCGTGCTCATGTTGACAGACACCGGCTGGGTTTTGTCGAGGAAATGAGCGACTTTCCGGAGTCTCCATCTGACTGAGCTCCCCCGCGCGCAACAGCGAGTGAAGAGGAGGGAGAGGAGAGGAGGGGAGGGAGTGAAGAGGAGGGAGAGGAGAGGGGAGGGGAGGGGAGGGGAGGGGAGAGGAGAGGAGAAGAGAAGAGAGGAGAGGAGGGGAGGGGAGGGGAGAGGACGGAGGGGATGGGAGGGGAGGGGAGGGAGAGGAGGGAGTGAAGAGGAGAGGAGGGGAGGGGAGACGAGGGAGAGGAGGGAGTGAAGAGGAGAGGAGGGGAACTGCGCGCAGGAAGCAGCAGCAGAACCAATCAAATCTATATTTTCAATCTGCAATTTCTTTCATCGATTAACTTTTACATTACATTGTGATGAATGAATTACAATTTAAAAAGCAGATCACAGTAAGTTTCTCCTGCAAATGTACCCGATTGTTGATGCGCCGAGGGGAAAAGAGTTCACCTGTTACCTTATTAAAAGTTATTCTTATCAGAGAACAGGCTTACACACTCATCTGTAAAATGAGCCGTATTAACTAAGCTATTATTTCACGCACTGATTTATTGTTAAAGGACATTAGCTCAATACATTGTTTTCGATTGGGCCTGATTTTAATTAAAATAACTAATTATATGATCATGTTTTATATCCACGTAATGACGTTCCAGTGACGTAACGGTAATAATCCAGAAGTTTAACTCGTGCAGCTTGATTAGTTGGTTGAACTCTTTCAAGTAGGCTCGCCTATTGATGAATGTTTGGGACAACAGGCTAACTGTAGTGACTTTCTAGTGTCACGTTTATTACACAAGTGGAATCTAATCATTTTAATACAATCGATTTGGGCTAATCAGCTAATTGTGGATTCTCTTATGTTTGTTAATGATTTTAAAAATACTTATTCCAGCAATGAGGATTTTGGGGGTAGCCTGGAGCCACCGTTTTGCCACAAATGAAGGATACTTCTGAAACACTTCTGTTGTTTTATGTTGTGCTGGCTATAGTTAGCTTTAGCTGGCTGCCAGCTGTTAGCTAGCAGGAGTTTGCTCTTTTCCCGTAGCAATGTAAAATGATTTTGCTTTACCGTACAGTTTTTGCTTTTAGTCCAAGTGTTTTGTGCATCAGCAGGTGATTTTGGTTGTCCTTAGCATTTTGAATGTTACTTTCTTGGCGCCTTTGTTTTGTTCAGTATTAATGTGTTGAGGTAGGCCTACTTGTGCCTGCTTTGTATGTTATGTAAAGAACATGTTAGTTTTAAACACAAGATAATTGAAGTACCTGCTACAAACAATTCCCAATCCTCATTTCTCCCCAAGAAACATTTTAAGCACCTCATTGCCCCTGGCTGAAGTTTTCTGCTTTTTTAAAATTGTAAAGCCCTTTCAGCTACATTTTATGTAAGAATGTGCTATGAAGGACATTAATAGAGTCAAAATTCTGTTCACAATGCCCCAGTGAGCTCATGAAATCGGTAGCATACAATAAGATGTGCACAATCTTCTTCAAACGGTGCCTTTTATTTATTTTGGCTAAAATATAAAAGGTTCATTTCTATGAACAAACCAGACTGTTTGAATGCAGCGTAGCACTTCAAGCCTTGAAATAATCCCCACTTCATTATTTAATCTCTGTGTGGATGTTCAGCCTTTGTCCACCTGTAAAAAGAGATGAAAAGGTATTGAAGCAAAGCACAGTATGGCCTTGGGCTAAATAGTGAATAGGTGTCTTTGAAGCTAACTCTCTATATTCCTTATGATACTTTAATTCTTTAAAGGTCCCATATTATGCTTTTTCTGGTTTTATATGCCCTGTAGTGTGTTTTCCAAGTGTCCTGTGCATGTTTAGGCACATCTATGTGCAAAAATTCAAAGTCTGCGGAAACGCGGCTTCTCCTACGTCCTCCTGTTAGCTGTAGCATTAGCTGCATGTAACGCTCGGTTCTAGCCCCCCCTCGATAAAAATGTGTCAGTGCGGCGTCATTGTCAGTGTGAGATCACTGATCTAAGCCCGTTGGCTCGTTGTGGCAAGCCCTGCAGCTCATGTTGAAATTTCCGAGAAGTGAGCTGAGCAACTGACCAATAACGACAGAGCGGATCGGCAGACCAATCAGAGCAGACTTGGCCCACGTGGGGCTAACAGTGTGGGCTCAACAGAGCGTAGCTGACGGACTCAGAGCGGAGAGGGGGCAAGGAGGAGCTGTACATGAAAACAGACACTTTTTTATAACTTTAGCTATTGTGAACGTACAAAAGTAGGTACATAGATTAAATATACGAACCCCAAAAAGGGCATAATATGGGCTCTTTAAAACATTGTGTTTGGTAGCTGACAAATGCAGGTGTTTTTTTAAACAATATAATGTAATCAAGGTTATGCAATGTTTACAGTTAGTATGACTGTAATAGCTGTGCACGCACATGCAGGTGAATATCACTAACTTTTGATTGAGGTTGTGTTGTTTCAAACTAATGGAGAATGTTTTCATCATTAGTTGTTATGACTCATTCAGTGAGTGGGAGTCAGCAGGGGTGTTTCACAACCTCATGCTAAGAGTAACGATAACAAACTACAAGCTCTGCTGAGCAAAGACTTTTTTTTTTTCAACTAAATTAATTATGCACACCTGTGACAGTTAATGTTTTTCTATCTCAGGAAGAGGACTCAGAGCAAATGTATGTGGTGCTCAGAATAACCTGGAAGTTATCAGGTTATTCTTGACCATCTATTATCAGTTAAGATGTGCAAGCAGCAAGCTAACCAACCATATTCTACACTGGATGGTGTCAGTCTGGAATCACCTCATTGTGCATAAACATAATATACATGTCTCATATGTTATTATCATTTGAAACACTTTTTGTTAAAAGGACCAATATCGACACTGGCAACAGGTTTATTTTTCCTCTCCAGTTGATGCCTGTGACTCACGCCAGGTTCACAGTGTCTTGTCTTGTCAGCAGTCAGACATTTATTGAATGATTTTTATATACTTGAAATGTTTTTACTCATTTAAACTGCATGGAAAAAGCTCTGTAAATTTGAAATGTGACATCACATATATATACCTATTTCGCAAACGCTGCTGTATAGGATTGCTGCAAACAAAGTTTTGTTGTGTTCTTTTTACAGTGACGATAATGAGTCTGTCTATCTATCACTTTGGGAAAATTGTTATTAAATTCAAACAAAACAAGACAGCCCAACACCATGTCCAAAAACGTAAAGTTTATTGACAGTAACAGTCCAAATTGACATGGATGGGTTCACCATGATGAATCATGAAGTAATAATATACAGTACTTAGAGCATATACAGTAAATAATAGAGCATTCTCTATAAACCCTGCCCCCCGACACATTTCCTCCTCCTTACAAGAAGGACTTTAACTATGTTGTTGAGAGCGATCTCCCTCGACATTCGTCATGACATCTGTTTCTTGCAGGAAATAAACACACAAAGAGTAAGAGAAATGAAATAAAATGTTGAGGGCTGCCATGATGTTCATCTTTGGGGCTCCCACCGGTAGCAACTTATACAACGTGAGATGGTTCATTTCTGACAAGTGAAAGAGGCAGCCTGTGGAAACTGACGCTGCTCTATAAAGATAAAGTCTCATTTGGAATAAACTGCCTTCCCTTCAGAGCATTTCCATATGCATGAGACTCTGAGTCTAATTGCGTATAATTCCTGTTAAATTGTTTGTGATTTATTCACATCTCTCAGAGAAGCACGAGCTGTGTGTATGAAGAGAGTCTAACAGAATGATTTCCCCACTGAGTCACCTGAACCAGTTCTCATCAGTTCAAGTATAACAACTGTGGTGCATGTTAATCAATGTACTCGCGTTCATAAAACTAACTTTTAAAAACTTTAGGTCATTTTCTCATGCCTGCATAATTACCAACCAAATACCTGCATAAGATATCCACTACATCCTCAGCTTTACTTGTTGAGTGCTGACTGACACTAACGGGTCACTTCCAGCAGTGAACAAGGGGAATATTACAGTACACCATCACAGTACAGTAATGTTGTTATTTTGACCATGTTAGCATAATCATGTTTGACAATAGTTTTGTTAAATGCACAAAATATCACTTGTTTTAGAGAATTCACACAATATTTCCTCTACTGCACTAACACTGGTTTAGCAGAGGAAAGTTTCCTTTTAGTTTCTTTATTTAGATTATTCACAATGACACTGTTTCGACTTAAATGTCAACGTGAAAGGAGTAGTATTCTCTAATATGAAGCTCATCATAGCCAAGGAGAGCTTAATTAAGGTGATAATATTTCCAGCTCAACCTGTTTTTTAACAGATTTGTCTGCCAGGCCACTGCAGCTAGTGTCTGCCCCCCCCCCCCCCCCCCCCCCCCCAGCACCTCTCTTCACACCCCCACCTCCCCTGACAACACCACCCATACTGCCACCAGGACAAAGACAACACCTCCCCCTCCCTCCACACTCATGGACTGTTCACCCCGTTTAACCCCCCCCCCCCCTCTCCACAGACAATTCAACCCCCCTCCCTCCCACCATTACCAAGGAGCAGGTGAGCAGAGAGCTGAAAAGACTCCGTCCCAGGAAGGCAGCAGGCCCGGACAGGGTGTGTCCAAGGATGCTCAAGGCTTGTTCTGCCGAACTGGGGGAGCCGCTTCAGCATGTCTTCAACATGAGCTTGAGGCTTGGGAAGGTCCCTGTGCTCTGGAAGACTTTGTGCCTCACCCGGGTCCCCAAGAAAAAAAAACCCAGTGAGCCAGGTGACTTCAGGCCAATTGCACTGACATCCCACGTCATGAAGACCTTTGAGCGGCTGCTGCTCCATCTCCCCAGACCCCAGGTCCACCATGCCCAGGATCCACTGCAGTTTGCTTACCAGGCGAAGGTAGGCGTGGACGATGCCATCCTCTATCTACTACACAGGGCTTACTCTCATCTGGACAAAGGGAGCAGCGTGATGAGAATCATGTTCTTTGATTTCTCAAGCGACTTTAACACCATACACCCCCTCCTACTGAGAGACAAGCTGACCGAGATGAGGGTGGACTCGCACCTGGTGAGATGGATCACGGACTACCTCACAGAGAGACCACAGTACGTCAGACTGAAGGACTGCACATCTGACACTGTGGTCAGCAGCATCGGAGCACCACAGGGGACTGTACTCTCTCCTGTCTTGTTCACCCTGTATACCTCTGACTTCCAGTATAACTCCAGGATGACACTGTGATAGTTGGTTGTGTCAGGGATGGACAGGAGGAGGAGTACAGGAGCCTGGTAGGGGACTTTGTGACGTGGTGCAGTTCAAACCATCTGCAGCTGAACACCTCCAAGACCAAGGAGATGGCGGTGGACTTCCGAAGGTACAAGCCACATCCCCTACCTGTTTCCATCGGGGGGGGGGGGGGGGTTGACGTGGAGGTGGTCAAGACCTACAGGTACCTGGGGCTGCAGTTGGACGACAGGCTGGACTGGTCATCAAACATGGACACTATCTGCAGGAAGGGACAGAGCCGTCTGTACTTCGTGAGAAGGCTGGGGTCCTTCAACATCTGTAAAAAGCTGCTGCAGATGTTTTACTAATTACAGATTTTTCCTCAACCGTTTATAGGTTCTTGTTTAAATTGCACATATATTTTTATCCCTGCACAGGTTATGTACATTTCTTGTATAATCTATTTTTAATTGCACAGTTTAAGTTTGTTTCATCTAGGGGGATTCTTTAAATCTTTTTTCAGGTTAATATATATGTATGGGAGGGGGGCATCGGTTTTGCGGTTTAATTTGTAACAAATGTTCATGTACGTCTTTGTAACCTGCTACTGGATGCTTTGAAATTCCCTCGGGATCAATAAAGTATCTATCTATCTCTATCTATTTGGTAGGTTTATCAATACACTCTAAAAGTTTAGTGGGACTGGAAGAAAGCTTCTGCCAAGATGTCCCCCAAAAAAGAAAATGAAATGTTATTGGCTTTCTGCCTGCTCAGTTGGGACCTCAATTCACTTTAACCTTTTTAAAAGTTGTTAATAAACATGAAACTATAGTACATGGTACCTAACTTAAATTATACCTCTTTAAATGATCTCTCTTAAAAGGCCATGTTTGACTACAGGAAGTTTTTTCTTACCACTTTAACTTTGCTAAATGTTACCAAGTGCTATGATGGATTGATGTTGGGTCTTTGTAATATAACAATGAGTAAGGTCTTTTACCTGTTCTTTGGTAAACTGTCTTGAAATAACACTTGAATTGGCGCTATACAAATACAGATTGATTGGTTGATTGATTGATTGATTGATTGATTGATTGATTGATTGATTGATTGATTGATTGATTGATTGATTGATTGATTGATTGATTGATTGATTGATTGACTACAGTCAACACATTAGAAAAAACTGGACACATCACTGCACAGGTCTTTAGCAACAACAAAAAAAGAGCTCTAAAATGCCCCCTGTACACGTCTTGTTAAGCACCAAACAGCTAAACTAGCTGGAACACAGTGGAGTATTTATTGTGTCTGTTAAAAAGCCAGATATGATATTCTGGGGTTGGTAGCAAAAAAGAGCTAATAAAGTAAATATTTGATGAAATGTTCACAGAGTGAACACAAACAGGACTCCAAATGAACTCCAAATTCTTATTTATCTTTCTCTGTAACTGCTGTTTGTGTAAATGTACTGTTCAACCATTTCTCCATCTTACCTCAAAAAGAGACATGTCAGTGAGATATGTCAAACTTGTTTCTCTAAAGGAACACAGCATTCAGTTATTGAAGCATCAACTTTCACATTTTAAACTATAAATCATGACTTGAAACCTTTTTGTTGTTGCTTTAAGTGTTTTACATGTGGCTGTTTTTACAGTCTATGGTTTAAACTAAGACTCATTCTGTGCTTGTTCTTAGGCCCACTTGAGGACAAATACTCCTCAGCTGTTTATGAAGCACATGCAAAGACATGCATTTCCTTATCTTGTGGACTACAACCAAACAACAAAGGCCCGGAAGCCTCCTCTGTCATCCCTGGAAAATGACACTCTCCTGAAAAGCCTAAAGAAGTAATCCACAAGGTAAAATATTGTTTCTAATACTGTAATTGTCATTGGAGATGCTTGAGGGAAACATGGCTCGTTAAGAAATCAGATGTTTTGCTCTCTGCACACTCCACCTCCACTTCTCAAGCATTACGTTTCGGATGTCAGCTCACCGAGATATCCAGGTCTCAACACTTAACCTCTGGTAAGAAGTTGTGCTTTTCAGTATGAGTGCATGCATGAGAGGTATAAGAGGCGGACAATCTGTTGGAACTCTTTTCAAAATCTAACAGCAACAACATAGTGCAGTCGGTAGTTCACTCTGCAGCCATACAGAGATAATACCTTCTAATGAGCTGTGTTTGTGTGTGTGTTTGTTTGTGTGTGTCTGTGTGTTTTGTGTGAGGGAGGATGAGCTCTCTTGCAGCACTGCGGTCTTTGACTTTGAGACAGACTGTAATTAACAGCGCGCTTCACTCCTCTGTGTTATTAGCACTGCTGACCTTTGAATGCATCAGATGAGTGAAACCACACATCTGGTAAAGCCGCAGTGTTTGGGGAGCAGAGAGGTGAAGAGAATTTTAAACAGAGATCTTCAATGAAAACAAGTTTTAGAAATGATTTCAGCACAAAATATTGTTACTCCTTCTTTTCAGGTCTCATCAGTACCCAGAGTTTGCTCGAGCATCATTTTTTTTTTTAGAATCTTCATCATTAATCCTCATTGAAATCCATTATATAAGACCTCATACACAATTTATCACAGAACTTTTTTTATACAGCGCGGATTCACCAGAGGATTTACTTAATGATGTCTCTGTCACAGGCCCAAGCTGATCACACAGTAGGATGGTTTTGTACTAAAAGGCAATCGTTATGAAGAGCAGCCTGTTTTAGGAGTGACAATTGGAAACACACTCCTGTCCGAACTGCTTGGGATCAGCCCAGAGTTCGAGTTGATTCAAGGGTCTGGAATCCCCCCTCATTTTGACTCGTGATTAAATCACATTACACTCATTTCCCAAGCCACAAATCCTTGTCCTTGGAAAATCTTTTTTCCTCCAGCCCTTGGCTTCCGTGCCAATGGTCTTGTAATCACATCAGCGGCCCAGTGTTAGCTGCATGTGCGCAAAGATTAGAACTTGTAGTGAGAAGATTTTTTTAAGGGGGGAGGAAAAGATGGTCCAGATGAGATTCATCGACGTACCCCTGCCAGAGATTTAGCCAAGACATCGCTCACACACTGGCATGCCATTTCCGGACTGTCTCGAGCAAAAATCCAAACTGGGAAGTTCTCCAGAAGTCAGGTCTGAAGTCTTGCTCTAAATCATGATTGCTGTTGTTTTAGCTCAGTGGGGTTGCGTTCATTGTTTCGCCACACACAGCTTTTTCTGTTTTCCGAAGTCCTCCTGTATAGAAATTCCTTTATCAAAACCAGCGTCTTCATCATAGCAAGGACAAATCAATGAGCATGAGGGGAAAAACAATCTGCAGGAGACAAAATACTGACTTTCTCTGAAAATCTGAACACACCATACTTCCTCCGACTATCCCAAAGACAACAAAAGGAAACTCTGATTTAATGTCGAATATGGAAAAGAGACTACTTACTGGCTCTAAACACTTGGAAATTTCTTTTCATCACAATATTTCCTTCTGGTGGTTAACAGCTGGAGAAAGCAGCATTAATGACCTCAGACTTGAAGCAGACAGAAGGAAGTGTTTGGATTGTCAAGCATTTGGCTGTTTCTCTTTCAAACAGAAGCTGTCTGACGTCTGGGTATTTTGTGTCGAGGATTTAGACAGACATACAGCTGGTGTGACAAACAGAATGTAAATATTCTGGCATGTGGTGTAAAATCGTTTTGCAAAGAAGTTTTAACGGGATTTATTCTTGGTAATGGTGCTGTTTAAGTTTTTATGACTTTCAAGGTTAGGTATTGAAATCCAAAGAAGGTAGCAAGCCCTCAACCCCCCCCCCCCCCCCCCCCCCCCCCCCCCCTTATTTAAACCTTCACCTGACTTTCACTTGCTACAGCTGATTAAAAGACCATTATTAAAAGTTGGCTGCTTTTGCCACCCGACTGCCGCTCGGTGCTGAAGAAATCAGTTTTTATCTCTTTCTGCCTTTGCCCGTGTCCCTGCTGTGCTGAATGATGCAGCTGAAATACAAAATAATATCTCTGAGAGATGTCGAGCAGAACTCTTCCAACTCAAGCACAACTCTCCAGGACCGGCTTATTTTTCTGCTTATCCTCATTATTTCTTGGCCTGCATAATACGCACTGCTAAGCAGTAATGCTCCCATCAGGTTGAGAGATAGTTACAGTTTGTAAAGGTACTTGATTCTACTCTATGACACCCCTCGATACATAATGTTGGTGAAGTTGTTTTTTAAATTAATTTGACAAAAGCCAGAGCTCAGAGAGACAGTTAAATATTGATCGTTAAATAGCATAACAAAAAACAAGGGCAGTGTTCAAAAGTTGATTCTAACTCTGATTCTTGAAAGTTTATTTTTTTACAGGCACACTCCTCAGATTTTACAGAAATGAGCTCGGATCAGGTTTGATCAGATTTTCTATCTGTTGAATTGACTTCCCTACTTTATTCTGAGGCACATTGAGGAAAATACTTTAAAAAATATATTCTCAGAGCAGTATACGGCCCACATGCTTTCCTCAGAACACCCCGCTGTAATAAAAATGTAAGATGTTCAGAGAAGAAGAAGCAGAGTTTTGAAAATGTGGTGTTTTTATGTGTAGGTTGCAAATTTGATCTGCTGCCATATTGGCTTATAAATAAACCAGCTTTCTCACTACCACTGAAGAAGCTGCTCTGCATATTGACAGAAAGATAGCCTACAAGAATACACTGTTGTGTTGCTTAAATGATGCCAAGCATTTGTAATGCTCTGAATGTACAGCGTAGGTTTGTCATACTATTTTGATTTTGTTTTACTTTCTTTGTTAAACAGTAAACCATCTTCAATGTTAAAAAAAAATGTACTAAGAGGGATGTAAGTCGTTTCTATGACAACCTAGTAAAAATGAATCTGCTCCATTAAAACACCAGAAAAAAGCTGGTCAGAGGACAAGGAGGTTTATCTTTAAGTGGGTTTGTGTGTGTGTGTGTGTGTGTGCTTGGTGGGGGGGGGGGGGGGTAGTTAATCCTACATCTTTTGATGTCTAGTTTTTGAGTATTTTAATGTTTTTCAGCATATTTTGTTTTGGTTTCACTGCCAGGGACTTAAATATACTGTAAGATTTAGTCTCACTGCTATTATGAGGATTGTTTTTTTGTAAGAAGTTTTCAGTGAAAAACTCTAATAAAACCTCTAAACCTACCCAGCTAGTGGACAAAGTTGAGCATTTAACTATCATGCACTACTTTGTGGAGGCCAAAAACACAAAACTCAAACTTTAACCAAGATCTTGCTCTTTGTTTGGTGGATGGATAAATAGGCAGCTCTTTGCGCAATAGTTCACCATATTGACTTTTAATCTAGATAAGCTTGTGTTAATGCTGATTTAAGATTTGAAATGCAAATAAGCAATCAAGGCATATTGCTAATGAACATCTAATATAAGTAAGCAATTATTAATAAATGTAACTTTAAAAAAGTTCCTACTTGAATCCTCTTCTTTCTGTGTCGCTGTATCTCTTTTTACCACTCAGCCCACAGCCTGCTCATCCCATCTGACCTGTGAACCTCAGTGGGAACGATACTAGTCCCTGTGGGCCACCATACCTGAAGATAACACACACACACACTTTCTCTCTCTCTCACACACACACACACACACACACACACACACACACACACACACATACCAGGAAATCCTCAGCAGCGTTTTATTTATTCAAGCCTCCTACTCCTTTCTCTGCAAAAGATAAGTAGAGCGAACAGGGGCTGTAGATGGAATTTTCTCCCCATATCACACCTCACGCGCACACACACACACTTGCACACACGTGCACACACATGCACACACATGCACACATGCATACAGACATGAAAGCAATGCTGTTACTATTAACATCTGACCTTGCCCCAAAGCATTTCCTAACATGAATTTTAAACATGCGTCCTCTTTCCCTGGACATAAATGACCCGCTCAGATACCTTGCAAAATTATTCATCACATTGTCATATAACTTTTGCCTCGAGCCAAAATACGGAATGAGCTCCTTATGCCGGATTTTCCTGAGTATTGATCAAAACTGTCAAATTCTTCAGCTGCATGCTAGGCCTTGTTGGAATGAAAAATATCTCTGAACCAAAGTGCGGGACATTCATATACGCCAGTCAGAACAAACAAATCCAAAAGCACATATTCCAGCATGTGCATAGGTGGGGGGTAAAAGGGGGTAGAATGCTAAAAACAACAGTTGCAGCTACACAAGCACTGCAGCGACAGGTTGGCATTAGCTGGGTTTTGACAGCAGCAAGAAAATTCCATCTAATTGAAGGATGCTTGTCAGCCCTCGAGCCGTCAAACTTATGTCAGGAGAAAATTGCCAACCAGTCATTCTCAGTCTGCTCCTCTCCTGTCTCTTCCTACAGCTGCACACTGTCTGCAGATATACAGACGGAAGTTGCTTATATACCTGGATATTGTACGACAAAGTAAAACATAACACGCTCCTGTGAGATGTCAATTAATGACATTGGCTTAACAGTGTTTGAATGACTTCAATTCCAGTATTCTGGTGTTGTACCAAATCTCTATTTTGTCTTCTTCTTTCTGCTGGCTGGTTACTACTTTGGCTTTGATTAGCTAGCGTAGCATGACACTTCTAATCAGTCATGCACACCTGATGCACATGGAGGCAGAAATTGATGTTAATGAAGAAGAATGGAAGAATGTATTCTCCATCCTACAGTAGTCACGACAATGGTGCATTGATTTGACAGCAGGACTGCAATGAACTGTGACTGTACTTTCATGTTGGTATAAGTTCTCTCTGTACGTTTTGTCTCTGCACAAAATGTCTAACTAATTTTAATATATTTGCCATTTCTTCTTCATATAATTAGCTTACTTTACATGCAGAAATTAAAGAATATTTTATATTTTACCCCATTTTGGACAGGCCTCACCAATCAAATATTTGGAGAATTATTTTAATAAAGCAAAAACAGTTGAGTCAGTTTTAAAACAGGTGACATTATTATGTGCCTCAGACAGTAAGTGTGCAATACAAATCCTCGAAGATCTTTCTGCATGTAAACTTAGAGTATGTCGAAATAAAGGAAACAGTGACACTTAGTGGATGTCTTGTGTAAGTGAAGATAAAGACAGAATAACCATGCTGGAGGAAGCACTGCTTATTGAGTGTTGAGCACTCCATTTAAGTCTTTTATTTAAACGTTTACTCAAGTTTAGAAAATACATTTAAAGTGAATTTTCATGAAGACTCTTTATACTAATACATTGATTTGTTCCATTTTGAATACGATACTTAAATACCTTACTTAACCTTGTAAAATATTCATGAATTGATGACTAATGCCTAATACAACTATTATTAACCATCAGTTGGTCAAACTTTTGGCTGCCAGCTTGTGAATCATCCTGCAGCCAGAAACGTTTTGTGAACTTTTGATTTTCACTTTTTCTTAAGTTCAGTTACAAAAGTTTTTAAGTCATTAGTACATGTTGTCTCAATTTCTCAGACACAAGTGGAAGTTAGTAGGTGCCCTACAATCAAGTCTACATTTTTAAATATGTTAATAAATCACTGGTTTACTTCTTCTCCATGCAAAATGTTGTTGAACGGGTTGTCCTTGGGTCACCCCTCCAGCCCCACCCACACCCCAAGACAAAGTAATAAACTAGCTGTGAATATGTGTGCTACTTAAGTAACTAGGAGATAGCAGAGACAAAAAGAGAATGTGTATTGGACTCATCCGATGTACACAGTCACAACCGGTAATGAAGTGAATGTTCTTTGTCTGCTTGATAAATTCATCAGCGGCTCATAACTGATCTATTAACTTTGGGTAATTGCTTTATTACCCATTGTCAGATGTATTTTTTTTAAAGCTTACAAACCTTAAAAACAGTGTATGTATTATAAAGTGCCATGGTTAGTGTAACACAGTGCATTGTACAAAATCAAAGTGTAAAGTAACTTCAGTTGGAAATACTTTTCAAGCTGCTCAAACTTCAAATTTCAATCGCTAACTGAATGTGTTGCTGTGCAAAAGCTGAATAATATATACTTGTTGTCTTGTGTCTCTTTGCGCTATAAGCTCAGCTTTGTTGCCAGAAGTTAATGGCACTTGAGTCTCATTTACTGGTCCCATTAACAGGAAGGTGATCTATCACGATTACAAACCTATTACTGATGTCACCATTAGCCACGTTAATGTTAAGAGGAATGCAAAGTGTCTCGCAATCCATCCTCATTGAAGTGCTTTTGCTTTATAATACAGGAGCCACACACAGATGTTTTATGTTTTTTTAATTAACTTACACTGGTAATATTGTATAAATGGCAACAGACATAAGCTGTGCAGAAGCACAGTTGGCTGCTGGATGGTTGCACACAGTTTGAGGTGTAGAATCCATACACAGAGGCAGATAATGATACAGTATGAGCTGTCAAACACACAATGTGAGCAGGTGTTTCAACCAACATGATGATCAGTGCATAGGGGTGCAGTCTTTGACAAATTGTAAATAGTTATTTGGCTCGGTCACATTTGGCCTTTAGTTACGGGGTTCAAGTTTTGGATGATTTGGTTCCATGACAAAACATTGAACACTGACAACCTCCAACCTGGAAGTTTTAAACTCCTTTATTGTACTGCCATCTTTTCTTCTCAGTTTGAAGAACATGATGTATCGTTAAAGCAACAGTTACAATAAATCTGGATCGTAAAGTTTTAATTGTTTGTTTGCCGTAAAGTACTGTCCAGATGTATCACCAGCTGCACAATTCAGTCTTGGCTTCTTTCATAGATGTGGATTAAAATAAGATGGCTGGATGAAACCACTGGATATAAAGGGATGCAGGAGCCCTCCGGTGGATGAAAGTGGAACTGCACCGGCTGTGTGGAAGATCACATTCCCAGAACTGAAGTTGGGGAAAGTTTGATGATAGCTGGATGAGCTTGACACACATGTGGGCGGGTTTGGACTGAGGTTGACCAGAGGGTTGGATCCGCCGGGCTGCAAGGTGCTGTCCGCCCCGGGGTTCTGTTTTTTCCATTTTGTTCTCCTGTTCTGAAACCAAATTTTCACCTGCGTCTCGGTCAGACTCAGAGACAGCGCCAGGTTGAGTCTCTCGCACACGGACAGGTACCGAGTTGTGCGGAATTTGTTTTCCAGGGCAACAAGTTGCTCGTAGGTGAAGGCGGTTCTGGCGCGCCTGGGTTTGGCACAGGCCTGGTCCTGTCGCCGTCGTTTGTGTGCGGGAGGGTCCTGCAGGGTGACCACTGACTCCTCATCGTCCTGATCCCCCGGGAGACAGGACTCTGGTTCAGCTTGTGTTGAGAGCAGAAGGGGGTTGGTGACAACAGCATGATGCCTGGAGGCTGGAGAGGGTTCATCTCCTTGTTCTTCCCCTGTGAAGAAAAAATAAGAATTAGGTCAGATCCTGCAAAACTCTTCAGCAAACCCAGCTCCAAGGGGAAATTTTAGGGAATCTCTAGGTTTGGATAAAATTAATGTTTCATTCGAGCACTGACTATTAAGTTGCTAAGACACTTATGAGCTATTTAGAGTGAGATTCAAAGCAACATCAACACGATCCTTCTTGGATCTCAAATTGTAAATGAAAAATTAACTGAATATCCAATAGACTGAAGTGTAAATACAGGCTACATAACAACTACTGTATACAATGGAAGGGGGAGCTTTTGACATTGATGTGTCTGTGTTTTCACTATTAAGCAAAAGGCCTCAAAACTCCTGACTGAGTTTCTGTGGTGCTGAAAAGACAGCTCCTGACAAGACAAGTCAATATCATCTTTCAAATCTGAAAGCGCACACCTGTCTAAGAAATGCATCTTCATTGTTCAGGGTTGTTTCTCTTTGTCCTGTTGTGGCTGCAGTTTAAATAGCAAACACAGGAGGCCTGAAGTTGACATCTGTAAAGTGTTTGATTAGGATCCTGAGGTCGCTCGAGCGGATCGGAGCGTAGATTCAGAGCAGAGAGGGGAGACTCGGTCACTAAGCCTTAAATAATTTATAAAGCACACAGCGCCTCAAATGTCATGTTGCGGAAAAGAAATCCCGTTTAAATCCAGCTCCGCCACCTCAGCCGTGACGTGCTAATGGAGTTTCATATTTGCGGGCGGGTCGATAAATGTCATCTATTTAAAGGGAAGTTTTAATCGAACGATATTTAGGATCAGACATGGATGGGGTGTGAAGTTTGTACCTGCAAGGTGCTGGAGGGAGATATGCAGGATGCAGTAATGGGATATCGATCAAAGCGCGCGGAGGCATCCTCAATGGGACGATTTAAACAATTATCTGGCCTGCCTGTCCCAGTGCCAATCACACACCGGGGCTCTGGGAGCACAAGCCTTTGTGGCTTTCTTGAAAGGAAACGCAGCCTTGGAAATTAAAGGAAGGTCATACAGAGATGACAATAACTATGATAGGAAATCGCGTCCTACTTGCTTTTTTTTTTTTTTTTTTCAACTAAAAGAAGAAAGTTGCATTTAATATTATAATAAATACTTTTACTCTTGATTCATGTTCTATGTTTACAACATTTTGATGTGGCAGCAGACTAGGATATATGGGTACACATTTGTTAATGACTCCGCATGTTTAAAAAAAAAAAAACATTGCAGGATATATTTTACGTAAATGTTTCATCCATTGTCTGAATAATACACAAACATTGTCTGATTTCTTTACCTGCTTTCGTGCGCTCAGCTCTGAAGTCTCCGCCTGCTCCGCTGTTGTCCGACTCCACACTCGCTCCCTCTATATTTTGCGCAGGAAACTTCTCCTCCACGAGGGAAAGTTCGTTTACTCGTCTGCTGTTGAATTTGTTCGGATCCAATATATCGATAATAGAAAAGGAAATCTTATGAGTGGACGTCATTGTCACTCCACAGTCCTTGGGGTCCAGCATCCTTTTACAGAGCTTTAGAGATGAAACAGGGACGTGCGTAATTACGCGCGTGGAGAGGAACTTCTCATCGTTAAACCTACTTCTTGTTTTCAAGCCTCATCTAACCGGATAAGCGGTGCAGATCCCTCCGAGTGTAGACTCTGCTCCTCTGCTCCTCTGCTTCAGTCTGTTTGTCGGCGTGAATGAGATGACCAGCGCGCGCTCTTTAAATCGTCTGTCCGCCCCGTCTCTCAACCCAGACACGTGACACAAACACTATTAGTGTTTCACACGACCACCTAATGGGCTCAAAGCATTCGTCGATAATCACCCATATCATTAAATTCAATAATCCAAAGAGCTGAAAGGAAATTGGGCACAGATGGCACTTGGTCTGTATCAGAGATCACCCTGTCTCCCCAAATCGGACTCTTTTAAAAGAGTTACAGTGGAGAGCTGCAGGAAAACTTTTTCTTTGTCTCAACCAAACTAACTTAGTGTTTAAACTGCCGCCTTTTCATAAATGTTTGCATTCCAACTCATTATGGTGCATTAATCAGAAGAAAAAGTGCCTTTTGTAATAAATTGTTAAAATATGAACACACCTAAATTTGACTTTCTCTTTCACTAACGAAGGCAACAGTGATCATTGGGCCGATATTAGCAGTACAAATCTGATATTTACTTGTTTTCTTAAATATTTAAGAGCACACATATTGTCATTACTTCAGGTATTTTTGATATCTAGCATTTGATTAATCTTTAGACTTAGTGACAACTCAAACTTTAATCAAATAAAGACTAAACTGCTAATGCAACTCCTAGAATCACTCGTATTTATAGGACAGAGGACTCCATTCTTTTATTGAAGAGAATTATTGTATATTCATAATTTCAGGCACCTTGTGTTATGATTTTATATGGTAGCAAACCACTAAAAACAGGCTTAAATTCTTAAAAGCATGTCAAGCAGCCTTTGTTTTACCTCCCTTTACTCTGCAGGGATGAGCATGCACTTTAATGACAGAAAATACTCCTTGAATAAAACGCTTTGTTTTGTAGAAAATGGCTTATGCCCTATTCGCTTGTATTTGTATGTTAAGAATCTATACCAAATGACACACTCTAAAATAACACTAAATGAGAATGTGTGTTTAGTACAGACTCTAAGAATCCATTTAGAATCACTATTTCTCCTCTTTAAAGCTTTTAAAACTAAATTGCAGTCCTACAATGAACACGGCTGATTGTTTTCTCACCTAAGCTGATAGATTTATATTCACAATCAGTCGTCTCCCTGGTCTTGGCTATTAGTATTCAATATATAGTGACATGAGGTTGTTTAAAGCTTGATGCCGGCTGATGGCTAAAATGGTGAAACCAGCACCGGATCAATATTCTCAGCAGGTGTCCAATACAGATAAAACCTGATGGCTACAGACAGTCGGTTTGGATACTGGAAGGCCAAACCAGTAACTGAAGCAGCTCACGGGGGCTTCTTTGAGTTTCTTTTAAGCCTTCAGTCCTTGAATGACCTAAATGTTTCCTCTTAAAGTTACTTCTCCCGTTTTATTTCTTCAAATGAATCTTTTTACAGAATCAGAATTTGCGTTAAAAGCGGCATTTTCTCCTTCACCTTTGCTGAAGTATCTGTTTTTATGTTTTCTTCTTGTTTGCTCCATACGTTTTTTTGCATTAACATATTTTCACATGTAAGCCTGTGAGGTCTGCATTGTGTGCAGATGAGACAGAAGGCACAAGGGCCGGACCTCTGTCTGTACTTCAGTCTGGTGTGAGTGACGTGGGGGATCTGGTCATGTTTACACACTGTTTCCTCTCTACACAATTTCCTGTGTTACTCCTGCAGTTCAGGGTGATTACTTGGCTACATGGAGGTTTCATTGCTGCCTCTGTCATAGTCTGGCAGACTGACATGGTCCACAGAAGTTACATAGTCAAACATTTGTTAAAGCCGCCCCTACAGGGTGTCTGCGTGTCTGCATTTGCATGTGTATAGCACTTGCACGGCCATTACTGTAGTCCCTCCATATGAATGGAGCCCGCTGCACACTGGAGGTTTACAACTTCCTACGAGAAGGCCCAGTGGCCGCACATCTGTTTGTGTGTGACAGCAGGACAAAAGGGACAAGCCCTGAGGACAAAGACGGCCTCAGGTGGATCTTAGAGAGCGGGAAGAGTCTGTACGGAACCAGAGCAAGGACTCAGAGAGGAGGAGAGTTCCCTGTTAGACACAGCAGGGGGGCCAGAGAGACACACTTCCATCCAAGACCCCCCTCCAGGGTCAATAAAGTCATCACTTCACGGGGAGGCTGCCCCCAGTCTGCTAAGCGTCAGATAATTTGTCTAATGGCAGGAGCAGCATTATGAGCTGCAGCTCCACTCAAAGACTGTAGTGTCTATTGTTTTCTCTAAAGTCCTCCACTGCCTCCCAAACGCTCCTGTAAAGACACACTCATACAAAAGAACAGCAAGTGTCCGGTGAACCATTAAGTGAGGCCGTTAGATCCTCTGTGACAGATTCCTCAACTGTTTAGTTCGCTTGGTTTCTAAGATACAGAAAAACTAAGTCACAAAGCAGCAGCAGTGAAACAGTCTGAAAATTTGACCCACACAAACAGATTGTGTACAAACACGAGTTCTCCATTTTTGTTCCTGGAAGTTGCACGAATCCTTCAGGGTGTTTTTTTTTCAGAAGGTTCTCCCTTTCTCACATTAGACCATTTTTTTTGTCTTCCGTGAACCAGAAGTCAACTTTGAAACATTATTTTGGCTCAAACTAGATTGTTTCCCCACAAACTGAACCGAGGAGTTTTTGGGCCTGTTACGTTTTCTTTTCACGACTTTGACTTCACATATGCACTTCTGAAAATGTCTAGAGGATTTCAGGAGCACCAGAAAATATATATTTATTAAGAGATCCCAAAAGTCCCATGCATACAGTTTATGACTAAACTCATTGTTTAGGTTTAGAGAAAGATCAGGGTTTCAGTTGAAATAAGCTACTGTAAAGTGAAGTCAAGCTCTGTTTAAGTGGTTATTGCTGATTTTAAAAAGTCTACTTTGACTTATGTTGTCACACAGGACACGGGTACTGGTCACCTGGTTTCTGTCTGCCTTTATGGTTTGACTTTCAGAAGGAAAACTTGATGCAGGCACGGAATAAACTCTTAATGAAACTACTACCTACCTTATGACTATTTTACAAATTTGTGAGACTTCGTTTTACAGATACATCTAGATCTCTGAAGGACACACTGATGGTTCTCCTGTTTTAGCCCTTTTCTGTTTGTTGGTTCATAATAGAACTCTCGACTTAACCAGACTTATTGTTTGCCTCTATTCATTTCAGTGTGTGATGAGTATCACACTACAGTATTGTAAAAAATAACCCATCTCCAGTTTGAATATTTATTGATTCCTGTTTCTGACACCTCACCCTCCATGTTTTTATTGTAGTAGTTTTGTACTCTTTATAACCTGCCGTTGATTAGGATGCTGCGCATGATTGACAGCTGATTTGCGATTCCTGGGCATTGCACTTTGCAACTAATCAATGTTCTTTACCAAAACAGAGACCACTAAATGAAGTTAATATGATTCCTACAAAGTTTTGGTCCCTGGTTGATTTCCTGTGTTGATATGTAATCAATCGTTTTAAACTACAGTTTATGTTTGTTTTCAGAATTTGTCAGCAGTAACACGTATGAAACTTGTACTCAATGGTTTCATCACCTCCAGTTTAGACATCTGTATGCTGTGTTTAACAAGTAAGGCTATTTTTTTTGTATACTAAGCAGAACTATATGCCTTCTAATTTTGCGCTCAGATGCAATTTGAATTGATGTTTGCTGGTTTAGATTAATACAGAACGATCTTACTTCAAGATTCCCTCGTTTTGCCAAGACTCCGGTCTACAATGCACGGCTGTGGGTTCAGCTTCCAGGCCGCTTTTCAGTCAGACCTGTGTGTTTGTTTGACTCTCTCTAACAACAAGGTCAGTGGCATTGCCCAGTAATTGTCCTAACGGCCTGTATACCTGTTGGGTGGAGGCGAGTAATGAGAGTTTTTCATTATGGGCGGGACGGGTGAGTGCGCCTGGCAGATGCTGACAGGCAGCAGATGTGTAAAGTTGGGGGGTGATTTGTAAAGGGGTCAACTGCAGCACAGAGGAGATGCGGGGCGATGTGGTGCGGATGTGGGGGGGGGGGGTAAATTATGCTGAGGGACGTTGTCTGTCATACTGAGCCCCTGTCACAACAAGGTAAAGGTCAGTTCATACGTTGATGTCGTCAACTCACAGCAAAGTGTGGTCATGTCTGCAAACTTTCTACCACCGTTCTGACCAGGGATGTTTCACTTGGTTGTTGAATTTTTAAAGCCTTTGTTTTGCAATTTCTGTGAATAATAATCCTCCTTTTAGCATGATGAACGTGTTAAAAACTTTAGCGTTCAATTTTATTTATACATTAAAAAGTAAAAGCAAGTTACTTTTGCAGCCCCTGTGGACAAAACAGCACATCCTATCTCTGTGTGATCATTTCCTTTACATGCATGTATACAATTATCTGGCTAAAAATATCCTCCTACTCTCTCTAAAGCTAATGTATTATTCACTGTGTAATCGTGACAAATATAAAGACAATTGATTTGACGGACCACAACATGGACAACAAAAGTCTTGATCCCCGGGTGTGGGTGACGGAGCGAGAATCAGAAATTGTAAATTTCCTTTCTAAAAGGCCCTCTCTTTTGAATGTATACCAGCACAGATCAACGATTCAAAGCAAGTCAAACCATAAATAGTAATAGTTCAGATCACTCTTTCCTACACAGTCACGTGACGCAGCATCATTTTGTCTTCCAGGAGAAGCAAGCTAAGCTACCTTGGCCAAGCACCCTGGTTAAGCCTTCCAGATTTACAATCTGTAATTTCAGCTACACAGACGTCTTGGCTGGCTTTTTCCTCTCCACACAAAACTGCAATAGCAGCCAGAGTGTTGTGGTGTCTTAAGGAGAGTGTACAAATTGCGAAACACCAAGAGAAAACAGACTGAAGTGCTGTAGATTTCCATTTTCTGCTGCCACGAGGCCTGATGGTAATGGCTCGGTGGTCCCTGGCATGTGCACGGAGCGCACTGTCACTCAACGTGAGCATTGATTAGCTATTGTTCTGAGAAGGTCACATCATAATTCATTAACAATAATTAGTCCCGCAATGCCACCTGCACTCCTTCTCCGGATTGGCCTGTTAAATTACGAGCGGCCATCACTGTTCACACGTGGAACAATGAAGATGTATCCACAACGTAAAGGCAAGAGCTATTAGTTACATTATTTAAATGGACCCGTTTAAACCTGGGAGCTGTCTTTATGAAGGGCAATTAGGCTCTAACCGTAATTGATAATTCGTGCTAATTACGATTAGGAAATATAAATAGTGGGTGTGGGATTTATCATCATTGGCGTCGCGGTGCAGGCGGCAGGGTAGGTGTGATGGAAGGCAATGGATTATGCCCCATTCATCTCCATCTAGTGCAGAAACAGCTTGTGTTTGTCCCTTTATATTTCTCCATTGACCATTATCTCCTTTTTGTTTCTGTGCCCTTGCCAAATAGTCCATGAGGCAGTGAGAGTGCGAGGCTGTAGTTAGTGGGAAGCAGAGTGAGAGCGCAGTGGGTCTGGAACAGTAGATGTTACTGGGAGTGCTGGTGTCTTTTCATGCATCCCCAGCCTGAAAATAATGACAGTAAAGGCAAACACAGGAGCTCGGCTAGATAATGAGAAAGAGCCTTGCAGAATTGTTTTTCCAAATTTGAAATATGGTATATTCTTTATTTTCGTCCTATGTTTTTTCGTCATGTTTATAAGTTCAGTATGCATTTGGCTGTTTTGATTGAACACAAATTCTATTTTTTTCTTTTGTACTTCACACATTTGATTAAGGAATAGATTCTGATAACATTTTGTATAATTGACCCTAAATATCCCAAATTGGAAATGTTGTTGTAAATATGATAGTGGCTCTTGAGTTGCTCTCCGTTTGGACGGGAGTGAGTGGTGATCATACAAGGCACAAACGTACCGAGAGAAAAGAGCCAGAATGTCTTCTCCCAATTATTTGATATTTGAAAAGTAGAAATAAGAAGAATTAACTTTTTTCACTTTTTTTTTTTTTTTTTTTTGCCTTTATTAATTAGGACAACTGAAGAGAGACAGAAAATATTTGGAGGAGAGAGAGTGGGGAATGACATGCAGCAAAGGGCCGAGGTCACTGTGACAAGGACTATAGCCTCTGTACATGGGATGTGTGACATAACCACTATAGGCTGTCTGGCGCTCCAATTTTTTTATATATATATATATGTGTATATATATATATATATATATATATATATGACTCTTTATTTTTAATTGTTTTGATTCCGTAATGATTTGTGTTTTATCTATTTCAACTCATTGCAATGAAATAATGTGCATCTTTGTTTTTGTTGAGTTCCTTGTTTTCGGCGCAGTCTAATAACAGATTCAGACAATACTTCTCAGATGAAATCTCTGACCTTCACCTCTTAGATGAAGGTTTTCCCAAGGTCACCTCATACGACCTTTCCCTTTGATATTTCAACCACAGGGATGAAAATGTACTCTAATCCAGAGTATTCACTCCCAATGCCTGACGTGATGAGAGGTTACCATTTATCTCTCCTTAAGACTTTCAGGTTACATTTTGTATTTTTGGTATGCAGCTGTTACATTTAAACCACATACAATGTATCACCATAGAGCATGTAAAGGCATCCACGCATGTGACAGTCTACTGCATTGATCAATCAACCTACATATCAGTTGCCTTACAGCGTCTTTGGTCTGAGCAGAGACAGCAGTGTGATTTAAATATAAATACTGAGCTGTCTTAGCTGAGCAAACAGACCAATGGAACAATCAAACCAGCCTCTGTGGTAGGTGTGTGTGTGGGCATGTTGACTCAGATGTGCCCCCATTAGACTTTATTGCTTTATTCACCAGGGATTTGAATTAATCATTGTCATGTGTGTGTGTGTGTGTGTGTGTGTGTGTGTGTGTGTGTGTGTGTGTGTGTGTGTGTGTGTGTGTGTGTGTGTTTGCCATTGACAAAAAGAGAAAGATTTCTTTTTATCCTACACAGTCACATGCGGATCCCAGGGTGCTTTGCTGCATGTTTAGCTGTGAGGCCAGAAGTTTTCTAGTGAAACAAATGAAATAGATGTATACGAGCAAATCCAACCCAAATTAGTGATGTTCTTATGCTTCATTTTAATATAAAAATAGCCAAAGGCTAACACTCTTGCTTGTTCATTTGTCAAATAAAGTGCTGAAATGTTTCCCGAGCTCCCGTCTTTCACACTGAGGTCTTCAAACCGAGAAGCCCCCACCGGCTGGAGGTAATTGCTACAGTGAGGGTTTGATCGCTGGAGCTGCTCTAATCAATAAAGTCTTCATCAGCCATTTCCCCTGATGATTCTCCCTCATTTCTCCCTTAATTGTTCTTTTTCATCAAACAACGTCTGTGCCGTGACTGTGTGTGTTTGTGTGTGTGTGTCTTTGTATGTTTGTCTGCTCCCGGGAGCTAGAGCTATCTCTCGATGGACTGCAGCTAACAGATTGCTAATGGAAGTTTTGCTGAAAACATGCAGGGGGGAACCTTTGCCTTCTTTAACTAGACTGTGACCTCCATGGGAGGAGGATTACTGTTGATCCAGGCTCAGGCTTCCCCAGAGCAGCTCCAGGCCTGACACTGAGCAGGACCACTGACTGAAATAAAGATCTCAGTATGCTGAGGCTACAGCTCAGCTTGATTGTCACCACATATAGATTTGAACTTCTTTCTGAACAACACAGAGCCTCTCACGTGTTATTTCTTGATTTTTAAAATAGAATTTCATTTTTTTTTTTTAACTTTATTCTATTATTATAAAAGAAAAACTCTGAGTTTATGTCCTGTCTTTTATTTGGCTCCCTTTATGATGCACTGTGAAAGTCAGACTTTAAAAGGTTAATGTTTTAATCATATTATATTTATAAATATACACTGGCATAAGTGTTATCTGATGTTGATTACTATTAACCTCAAAATGTAAAGGGCCTGTTCATTTTTCTTTTCTTTTTTTTGCAAACAAAAAGTGATTTCTTTGTTTTATTTTGTGGTAAATTCAGTAAAATTAATCCCTTAAAGAAGCACATTTAAGAATGGGGTTGTACTTAAAAACTGCAACAAAGAACTAAAAAAGAGATTAAAATTAACAAGACATGTGATTAGCCGTTTTCACATATGCACTCCGGATAATATCTAGATAATTACAGGGGGACCGCTCCGGAGATTCTCCCGAACTAGCCGTTCACATATGCTCCTCACAGTGGGGGACCTTCCCTGTCAGAGGGGAGGGGGGGTCGGGGGAATTTCCCGACACAAGACGGGAAAAAACGGGAAAAAGACGTAAAAAAACAACGCGGAAGTAGCGGCGGAAGCAACAGAGTCCGCTACACGACGCTCTAATGAGAATATTTGCCTTTATATCAATGCTATGTGTAATCCAATGGAATGTCAACATCCACAAAAGAGAGGAGAACAACATACTGACAAACAGAAAACATAATGCAGACGTTTAATTACGTGCACGGAGATCGTAGTGGTCGCGTGCAGACACTTTAGACAGTCACTGTATATAAACGTCATTCTCTTTCCATTGGCTCAAACTGAAAATCTCCGGAGTATATTCGGCCGCGTTCAGACATCAGCTCCTCCGGATTATCTGCGGAAAAAATACTAGGGGTCTGGCCGGATAAACTCCGGGTAATATCGGAGTAAAAAATTCGGCTGTTGCGTTCACACATACAGCTCCTCCTGGAAATCTCCGGAGTTTTTCAGGAGATTTCCGTATGTGTGAAAAGGGTTTATGAAACGTCCTCAATGCGTCTGCTGCCCTGTAACCTTCATCCTTCTCTCTTTTTCTCCCCCCATGACTGCCAAAGAATCAGGGAAAGATTGGGGTATAATTGTTGTCCTTTAGCATTTATTGCCCTTCTGTGCCATAACCATGCAGGTCCTCTCCAACCCCGGGGGGAGGAGTCGGTGTCTTTCATTAGGCGTCCTTCCATCCCGAATATCAGGCTGTGCAGGCTTTGCTGCCCATGTGGTGCATCGAGCCGTTAAAGCACTGACCCTGGTTCAGAAGAGAGGGGGGGGGGGGGTTCTCAGTTGAAATGGCACTTGTGTGTCTTTCAGGTAAATGAAGATAATTGCAGTGACACTGACTTCTTACATTATGAAACCTTTTTTTTTTTTTTTTTTTGCTGTATTGTAAAAACTTTAATCCAGATTCCAACAGTACAATTTGTCCTTTATGTTATTACTAAATTGAACCGAGAAGCTGATGAGCTACTAGAAGAGAGTAAGGAGTTTTAAAGTCAATTCTCATTAAGAATTCCTCACTAAATATTCAAATTAGCTGTCACAGATAAACAAGTCTTGCGAGTTGAAATGGGAATCAGCATCTGCAGGGGAGAGGGGGAGGGGGAGGCTGCAGGTCATTAAGTGCTCATTATAAGATCAAATCAGACATTTTCTCAAAATTAAATCCAACTGCCATCTCTTTAACCTTATTGATTTCACATTTTCAGCAAAGAAAATAGAATAAAGCTTCAAGTTCACAAGTCTCTTTTTGTGTGTCATTTTATGCAATAGATTCTGAATCATTATTAATTCCACATATTTACCCTCAAAGATCAGTCCCTGAGTTGTTTTTTTTTAATATTGTGTTATTGTTGCAGTTCTTATAAATCTGACACGTATCCACTCAACACATCAGCTAATTAAGGGATCAGGTTTTTTTTTTTTAAAAACACTTTAAATACAAATGGATTCCCTATATTTTTTAACATCAATTATTTTCCTGTCAGTTTTTTTTATCAGTTTTCTCTTTTACAGTAAAAAAACAACAATTTTAAGTAAAACTACCCAAGCCTTCATTAATCATAATTTATTGGACTTTAAATTAACTGTGACACTGTTTTCAAATTAAAAATGTGAATAGAAATGGACATCTTGGGGTGCCCGATAGCCTAGTGGTTATGTCATGCGCCAAATGTACGGAGGTTGTGGTCCTTGTTGCAGTGGTTGTGGGTTCAAATCCAACCTTGTCTCTTTGCTGCATGTCATCCCCCACTTTCTCTTCCCAACTATTCATCGCTTCAGCTGTCCTATCTAATAAAGGCAAAAGGATCAAAAATATAACTTTAAAAAAAAGAAACTTGAGGTCTTAATTAAGTGCAGAGTTAGAATATCTTAATATGTGATTGAGATGATGTACATGACTTGAGGAAACAGCTTATTTGCTCATTAGAACAAACATAGTGAAAGAATTAGTGCTCTCTTGGCGCTCTGCCGTAGCAATAAATACAGTCCTGATGAATCTGTCTGTATTATGACTTATGGAGCCTTTAGGGTCGTTGACTTACAGGCCTTTATGTAGAAAATTAGATTTGAGTTGTCTAACAGCCGGGCCACTCATCTCCTCAGTAAACTGCTGTAGATTGTGCCGCCGAGGGTTTTATCGACATTTCCCATTACTGAACTCTTCACGTTTTATCACCATTTCCATAAATCCAGCCTGGGACAATCTCCGCTCTCGGTGGGGCTGATGGAAAGACCATCTCAGGGGCTGTCGTTTGACGCTTCAGCACCCTCGCATACACACACTCACACACTGGTTTATATGTAATATGAGCTGTGGGTCTCTATCTCAAGATCAGAGATGCCCCTCTCGCTCTGTGATGGAAATCATTCAGACTCTCCCAGACATCAGGGCAGAGGACGCACCGAGTGTTGAATGAGTTTACAGATGATGAGAGTCTAAGTTCAGGTCAATCTGTATTTACAGCTCAATCACTTAACAGAGCGGGCCTCTCTATTAGACCTCTATCTATCTGCCAGGGTGACACTCAGCAGTGAACAGGGCAGTAAAAGGACCAGGAGGGCAACTGATAAGACCTCAGGGAGTCAGAGAGCACTCTCAGGGGGGTTTCACTCCGCTCTCCTCCCATCCCCACTCCACTGTTAATCCATTTATGGCCAACATTAGGTTGATGATCAATTATAGGCAATGCCTTTAATTAAAAAGGATGGCTTGGTATGGCTCAATTGTCCTTTTAGCCAAAAAAGTTTAGAAAAAACGGCCAAATTATATCCCGGCTGGGTCCAGTAATCTCTGTTAATTCAACACAATAAAATATTGACTCATACATATGGACTTTTATGGTATAATGTTTGTTCACTTGAAAGAAACCTTGTAAATCAGTACAGCGTTTTTTTAAAGAGAAAATTAAAAACATGTCTAAAATATACACATGGAAACTACAAAAAATAAATCGGTCCAGATCCTTTGTTAGGGTTTGAATCAGCCCCCTGATCCGAACATCAAACATTTTATTTCCTTCTTGTTCTCTGTTTCTAATGGTTTCTATGCAGATTGTTGGCTCCACCGTGGAGGTCCCGTTTGCTATGACATTTGTTTGTTTGGATAGCAGAACAACTACATGCCTGAATTTCATAAAAATGTGTTGGAGAATGTATCATGGGAAGAATAGGCAAGCTCTAAACAGACTTATACTGTGAATTGAAATACAGTTTTTTTTGTATTTCCTACACAAGAATAGAAACTACTTCTAATTTGGAATTCCTTGATAGATTGATAGAAAAGATGCTGATGCCTCAGAAAGAGATATAAATATTCATATAATCTTAAGGTGCATGACAGGTAACTAGAAGCTTCTTCTAATTTGGTCATTATTATTGTGGTAAATCATTAATTTAGTTGCTTTGCAATGAAAATAATTGTTAAAAATGACGCCATATTGAGCTACGGTTATCTCCAAGAAAACAGATCTTAGACCCTGAGTAAAAAAAAAAAAACAGTTTCAAAACTATCTGGGAGGCTAGATACATCGAGATGTCATTGGGAAGAGGTATCAGTGGATGAAAAATTGAACTCTTAAGGTCATATATCTCCTTTCTTCAGATGATCGATTTGTTTGAATCCTGAAGTGTTGAGGCTCCACTGCAGAAAATAACAGAATGTAAAGACACTAGTTATGCTAATGCTAATGCTTCACTGTCCTGCACAGTCCTAGTATTGATAAATGTGAGCATATTGTTTGGTTAAAATCTGAATTGCTCTGCTTTTGTTAAAGGCATACAGCAGAGTAAAATCACACTCATATCAAATATTTTATTTCTGACCCTACTCTCAACATTGCTCTTATTGACTTGAATTCTCAACTTTTATTTTTATCCCAGCCAATTTGATATATATTTCTTACAAAAAAGGCACATCCTCCGTGTCACATTACTAACTTCTGCATCAGTGCGAGTGAACTGCAATATGTTCTGTGTCAGAAGAGGGAGCAGTGAACTCAGAGAACGGCACCATGAGCTTTCGTCACAGGATGTTTCTCTGGAAGTCTGCATGCATGTGTTTAATGAGGAATAAGGAACAGGATTGATTCATTAATACATTATGGTGACATTATGTTTATGATTGTAACATTAAGCAAGCCAAGATTAAATTCTATTCAAAACAACAACAAAACTCTCACTTTTAAGATAGCTGTATAAAGTCACTAATTTCAGACACAGTCACTCTGCTAAATAATCTTACTAGGAATCTGTTTTTCCATGAAACTGCAGAATCGAATTGTTTATTTAATTTAAATTCTTTGGACTGAACCATGAATCCAATATCTCTGCACATGTTATAGTGAAATGGTGCCACCTGCTGGCTATGCACTATAATGACATGCAGGTGTGTTGGCTGATGTTTGTTCCAGCCAACAGGTTCACGTGATTTTTGTGATTGCCTTTAATTATTCTGGTCATTGGATTTAGTCTGAACATGTTCTGTGTTACTCACTCTCTTTAAACTATCCAAGCCCTAAAAATGCCAGAACACGAAGTGGTTTGTACACTCATGTTTGCGTGTGTCTGTGTGTGTGTGTGTGTGTGTGTGTGTGTGTGTGTGTGTGCGTGCGTGCGTGCGTGCGTGCGTGTGTGTGTGTGTGTGTGTGTGTGTGTGTGTGTGTGTGTGTGTGCGTTTGTGTGTGTGTGTGTGTGCGTTTGTGTGTGTGCATCTTTCTAGCCCTTGATAACCTCATCCTGACCTTTCTATCAGAGGCTCATCTTCTAATAGTCCTTGTCAGGGGCCGGTAATCATTTCACACATTGTTACTTTCACACACACACACACACACACACACACACACATACACACACACACACACACACACACACACACACACACACACACACACACACACACACACACACACAGACACATACACACATACACACCCTATCAACTGTGTTTGTTTACATCTGCAGCATTATTCTGGGTCATTTAGAATTCACACACATACCTTCCTACATCACCAACAGAGGACAATCACTTGACCAGGGAGCTGTATTGAAGGCCATTTTGTTTAAACAAAAGGAGAATAGAAACATTTCTTGTCTTTTTTCATCATTCTACTGCAAGACTTCATTGTTTATCCCATAAAAAGGATCATTTAGCATTAACGATATAAACATATAATCACATTGAATGATAAATATTAATACACTTCACTTTTTCTGTAAATCAGCAGGAGCATTTATTTCATATTTCCTTTAGTTGTACCACAATATATTTTTCTTTCTTCTGTGTTGTTGGTGGTAACTTTAAGGATAACACACACACACACACACACACACACACACACACACACACACACACACACACACACACACAGCTGCCATGATGAAGTCGGAGCCATGTTGCTCCATCTATTTGCTCCCACGAAGGCCCCGCTCAGGTTCAAAGCCACAAGGATCGTTCCACTGCATATCCCTGACAGCTGCCTCTCGCCCGGCGTGTTGAATAATCATCTCTGGGCTTATTGGTTTGGTTATGGCTTCTCAAATTTCCTGTCCTTCTGCTTGATAGGCATCTAGTCTAGATGGCTTTCCCTGGAGCACAGTGTAATAGAGTGACATTCCAGGTAGGGCTTTTATATTAGCTGTGAATATGGTGTGCCTCTCTATTGCATTAACATTGTACTAGGGGTGAGTTTTTTTTGTTGGTTAAAGGCCAGATTCAAAAGCTTTGGTGTACAGCATGATTAGTTTTGTGCTGCCTAACCCAAACCTGTTTTTGCCCCGTTGTAGTTTTCCAGCTGTGAACTGCTCTCTCAATTACCATCAGTGTGTGTGTGTACCAAACCTGCAGGGTCAGAGCCATTCATTAGTGTGCAGTATTTCACTAAATCAGGAATTTAAAAGCAACTTCAGTTTTCTCCCTATTTGCAGAATGTATTTGCTTGTTTTAGGGTATCAAATGGTGTAACCACTTTCAAAAGGGAAAGCAAATCTTGGGGGATTATGAGGGAGGTCTTAAGGTGGACAAATTTGCTGAACCATCTCTGTATTTGATTACCTGATGATCGGGGGGCTTTGGGATGGACTGACCTCAATCTTTTAGTTGTTCTGAGTTAAAGCCTTGTCCATATGTGAATTTCAGGGGCAAACAGTTCATTTTGGGGGTGTTGCTGCTCCAGTATTGTTTGACATGTGTGACCTGTTAACTCTCTCGCTCTCAATATTTTTCTTATTTGTGCTTGAACATCAGCCATACTGGGACCTTGTGATTTGTAACTCTTTGGCTCAGTAAGTGAAACTGGAAATATAAGGAATTGTTGGATTGACAGTTGTACACAGAGATGAAATCCAAAAGTTAAAAGAGAATACAACTTCCAAAATATGTCACAAGGATCATCAGCATGACTGTTTTTCCCATTGGAGTGACTTCAAGTTTATCCATCTGTCGCTGGATGTTTACCAGAGTTTTTTTTTTTTTTGAAAGTTGCAAAAGACGAATCAAATTTAACAGATTGTATTATCCCAGAGGAGCTCAGATGGAGTTCAGATTTATTCAAGATTTCCTAAGGAGGTTTTCTGAGCAAGATAAACAGCATGAAACATTTTTGTTTTCACTTCAATTTCTCAGTTTTTATTTGACAGCATTAAAAATGTTGTTTCTTATACCCAAACTTGAGTTTCATACAAATTGCTTTAACAATCAAGCATAATATCTGTCTGATGTGTGCCCTAATTTATCATTGCAGTATGATTCTACAATTCTAAAATTCACTTAGTAGACGCTTTTATCCAAAGCGACGTACATCAGAGAGTAAATGCAACACAAGCAAGAATCTAGAAAGGAGACAACAACGTTAGTAAATGCAAAGGAAAAGCTTTAAGTCTGATCGGACACACAGGTGCTGAGAGGCAGTGCACAGAGGCAAAGCACAACTGTTCTTGAGATTTCCAATCAAATTATCAAACAAAACCATCATCAAAATCATCACCATCAATATCATTAAGTGCGTAGGTGTTCATAAAAGAGTTGGGTCTTCAGCTTTTTCTTAAAGGCGCGAAGGGACTGCAGATCGGGACTGTTTGGTAGTTTGTGTCACCACCAGGGGGCGACAGAGGAGAAGAGTCCAGTTAGAGACTTTGGGCCCTGTTGTGAAGGTTGGATCAGACTCCTTTTGCAGTAATGATTGTTATAGTCTAGCTTAATCCTCTTCACATAACTTCATCAGCATTACATTACCAGAATTATTAACGACAGAGGAGTTACACTTATTTTAACAAACCAGCAGACTTCAAGTTTTTATTTTTGCGACTGTCTCTCTGTCGGGAAAATGTAATCTGTTATAAAACTTCATATTTAGATGCAATCCATAAACAGTGGAAAACTACTGCTACTGCTTAAATGTGTTACTTTCACAATATGTGGATGTTTATGTGTAACCTCAGGGTTAATTTAACATGAAAAATTCTGTGGTGAAGCATTTGTGTGTTTTGTTACAGGAAAGGCAGATACTGAAGCACGAATTACAGTAAACTTGTGTTGTGGTTTTTTTTTCCAGTTGTCTCATTAGATTTAGCTGTACTCTGGATGATACTCATCAGCAACCCCTCTTGCATGTCATCATCAGGAAAACACACAAGTCAGCCAACCAACGGTCAGTATAAACGCCAACATCCTCTGGACCTTGACACCCTCACCCTGCAGACTGCATCCATCACAGTTTCCCACACGTCCTGCACCAAGACTGTTTTCAGTTCTTTTGATTTGTAATTGCACAATGATGACATTTATTTGAAAAGTTTTATGAAAAAAACCTGCATGGTTCTGAACTCTGTGCCCTTGTCCTCCTCCTCAGATACATGCTGGCTTCCTATATTGTTTTGCCTGCCTTCCAGGGTCACTCCGTCAATTAGACCGCACACAAGGAACCACATGAACACAGAAACACAGAGTGAGGGATGTTGAGAAGAGCCACACAGTAAAAATATGAAAGTATGTTTTTGTATTCTTCCAACAACATCATCACCAAAAAAAAAGATTTAAACCTTTGCCTTAGGTGTGGGACAAAATATCACTGTAACAACATATCGTCATCCTTAATCTTTTGATACAATTATTGAGTTGCTTTTTGATTTTTGATATTATCATTAAAAAAAACAAAAAACACTGTGCTCAACAGATTTCTCTGCCAATTTAACTCACCACGTCATCACATGATGACTCCTCACAGAGGAACTTATGAAATTAATGAGGCAAATGTGAATGGAAGTTAACTGCCCACAGAAGAACTTGATAGCAGGATAAAAGAAGAAGAAGACAGCGGGATAATGTCAGATGGCAGTAAAAATAACTTAAAGGAAGAAGAGTGATAAGAGGTGAAACTGACACCGACTGACCAGGGATTTTTTTTTTTATTATTTAGTAAGTCAGATATCATGATGCATCATGATATGATTTTCATACAATATAAATATCATCGCAGATCTACTGTAATATCATTACGGGGGGGGGCAGTAATTTCATATATTGTACTGGCTGCGTTTCAGGTATCGTATGGTATTGTAGCGCCACTTCAGCCCGCTCCCTAAGATCCTCCTCCTCCATCCACCTCACCGTGCCCTCTGCCCGCCTCAGCACCATGGGGGGCAGAGCTTTCAGCTGCTCTGCTCCCCAGCTCTGGAACTCTCTGCCACCTGACATTCGCAACATTGACTCTCTCCCCATCTTCAAATCCAGACTCAAAACCCATCTGTTCAAGATCTCCTACTCACTCTAACATTTTAAACTGCAATTACACTGTCCTATATTTCATTTCTTTATTGTATGCTGTTTTTTGGGGGGGGTTTTGGGTTTCTTTATCCATCGCTGTTTTTAAAATGTTGATTGTTGTACAGTGTCCTTGTGTGTCTTGAAAGGCGCTTATAAATAAAATGTATTATTATTATTATTATTATTATTATTATTATTATTATTATTATTATTATTATTATTATTATTATTATTATATCGTATCAAGTTCTTTGTATAGTATTGTAATGTATCGTATTGTAGCCGTTTTATCGTATTCTCAGCTTGATCCAAAGGCAACCGGACTGGTTGAAGATCTTAAAGACGTTTCACCTCTCCTCAGAAAGGCTTCTTCAGTTCTAAACTATGGAACCTACAAATATAAGCCTCTGTGTATCATTAGCATGCTAATGATTAAGGATAACTCACATCATTCAAGATCTTCAACCAGTCCAGTTGCCTTTGGATCAAACTTCAAATTTACCATGACCTGGATGACTGAGAACCTACACAGACATTTGTATCGTGTTGTATTGTTTGCATGGTATCATATCGCATTGCGTTGCATCACATCGCTTCCCATCACAATGCATCACATCGCAACGCAACGTATCATTTCTTAAGCTGCAATCACCAGCCTTACTTTGCATGCCATGAATTATTTCAATACACATAATCAGGGAAGATTATACACACAGTGTGTCTACAACAGTAACTCTGAAGGTAAGCTTGAGAGTGAAAATGTTGTTTTGTATCCATTTAGATGGAAACTTTCTGTGCCATTCTTTTATTCATTCTCTATCTGAACTGTTTTTTTTTATGTTTTCATATATGTGTCAATCTGCCTCATTATGCACCCATCAGCTCACAATCAGTCTATGAAAAGAAAAGTTGCCTGCATACACATGCTGTCATCAGTCGCCTATTATGACAGGGGTTTGTCTGGTTGATAATGACAGCCCTGTGGCTGCAGGGAACACAGACAGCCAGACAAACAGTGGCAGAACTAGATTCTGTGGCGTTGTTTCTCAATGGCCGTTATGGGCGCCTGCCAAAAGTGGAGCATGTGAACACAAAGTGATGGAAAAAACACAATCTCAGGCTAACACGACCTTAGCTGTGTGTAATATCACAGCACATGATATACACACAGTAAACATTCTCAGGCGAAGGTCATACATATGCACACACGCACGTATACGCACACATCTACTGTACACAAAGATGTGCAGTGAACATGATGTTACCACAGGGATTTACATGTCATGTGTCGTCTCTGTCAGTCTTTGTTTTGTTAGCAGAGGCCAAGATATTCCCTTCAGGGAACAGGACGTGAGTTCAGTTTGTCAAAGCATGAAAACCTGACTTTAGGAAGCTTCACCTTTGAACACAACTTACATCAGTGCCGAGCTAGACTTTCTTCATTCCTTAAAACTCCCTTATGTTCAGCAGAATTATACCGAGGTTTCATCCTTTGTATCGACTCGTTCTCATGGCGTAACTCATCCCTGTGACCCCTTCAAGTCTCGCCTATAACCCCTTTTCCCCTTTCTTCACCCCTCCTCCCACAGTCAGACCTTGACTCATGCATCCCAGGGGCCACCCAATGCCAAAAGGCAGACGGCCCATCCCCACATCTACTCGCTCATGACCCCCTAAGACCACAACAGGAACCACATTCTTTCCTTTGTGGCTGGTCTTTCATCCTTCTCCACCACCGGAGCACCAGAAATAAACTGCAAGGAGCATTGTATGGTCAAAAAACGGGAACCTTTTGTTCAGGCCGCGCCACAACATGCTGATAGAGTAAACACACCACGCTCCTGCTTTCTTTGTGTGTCTCTAAATACATAAGTGTGTTTGCTAAAATGCCTTTTATTGCTCATGTGTGGGAGTGACAGCTGAAGCTGGAATACTTTAGCCAAGGATATGTCCTTTAAGAAATGTTATACTGATTTATAGGTATGTGTGCGTAGGGAGTGTCAGTGTGTCTTTCTGTTACCTTGAAACGAAGATAATTGTGTGTATTAAGCACACATAGTCTCATAGTTTCTCTGCAGTTTGCATGTGGCTCAAACATGAAAGAGTGCTGCAACAGATTGGATTCTTTCAAGACAATTAAAGCTGATCCTGTTAGCGATTTAAAAAGTCAGGTATGCCTCTCCTGTTGATCCAGAGGCAGCAGCAGCAGCAGTCAGGCAGAGTGAGACAGGATCTGACAGGAGAAGACAGTACGAGGTGTGGTGTGTTTATCTTTTAGTTAGGCTTCCTTCATTACGCACGCACTTCCTGCATTACAGATAATGGAAGTGTGGTAAACAGAGTCCTATTTTTGCACTGTGGTTTGTATCACGATGTACCCTTTAAAGTTGCCATTTGAACAGATACAAAGTTTGACATTTAGAAAAATTATTCTTTGCTTTCCGGCAAATTGATAGATGAAAAGATCAATGCCACACTCATATTGGTCTATTGAGTATGGCTACATCCCAATCTCCACTCTAACGACTTTAATGACGTCATGCATGCAGTCAGTGAGGAATTGGGATGGGGTTAAATGGGACACACTATCAATACATCGTACATGCCCACGTCCAGCATTTATGTTTCTTCCAAATTTGTTGAAAACCATCAAAGGTCAGAAAATCATCAACCACAAAAGTGATCCATTACATGCCACCATCATTTGAACTTATTTTCAGTTTTCCCTTCATATCCATGCCTTTTCTGGTTGTATGTATTTTTTTTAATAGTACTGCAATACACAAAACTCTGTTTACATTTATTGGGGAAGCTGAACAATGATATCATTCACTTCATAGAGCTCACAATTAATTCTGAATTAGTCTCAAAGGAAAGTGGAAAGTCTACAAAAATGCAGACTCATGAAAAGTGGGCAATTTGGTGATGTGAAGTCTGCATCAGCACCCTCACACACTTGATGATTTGACAATTGGATAGCCCTAAATACTCGCAAAATTACCTGGAACCTGAGTCCCTGAGTCCTTCAGATCTGACTTTTGGATTGGGCCTGTGAGGCTACAGCTAGAGGGCAGTTAGCTTAGCTTAGCAGAAAGACTTGACACAGTGAAACGGCTTGCTAGAGATCACAAAATCCCTCAGCCTCCTGCGCTTTATAGAGCACATTCTTTTGGTTAAATCTATACAAAACATACTTATTTATTTATTCAAAAATGACCTTTTGCCAATTTATAATGTTGTATATGCTAACATATGTCATGTAGTTACGATACATACTTAACCTATTTGTGCAATTTTTGAAGTATTTGTTTAAAACGCACAATATATGAACTGACCAGAACAGAGCAGGCCACCAGAAACAAAGATTATTCAATTATTTCTAATATATTCCAAACAGTACATCTCAGAATTGGAAAGTCAGACGTAATTGTGCTTGTCATTATAACGTTTGGGCTTTATTCTAACAGAATTATGACCTTTTGCATTTACATTACATTAAATAACTGAGACTCCTCTAAAAATCTTGTATTTAATGCAAATCATCATTTAAAATAATAGGAGATTAGAGTCATGCATTCCAGCAGAGGGATGGCAGAAACTTAACTCCAGTCTGAAAACAAGTACAAGAAGAGTAGAATTCATCCGACCAATTTGATCCAGCATGTTACTTTTAATCTGTCCTCATCAGCTCTGAATTCATGAGGAAGATGATTGCCTTGCTGCAATCTTTCACCGACACATGACGGTTGAAAGTTATGCAGAGGGAACCCTCCCCTCAGGATTTCACAAATGAAGGAAGACTGATGTTTGTTTTGCATGTCAGATCACTCCCTCTTTCATAAACCCACAATTTCCATGTAAGCCCTGAGTGTCTTTCTCTGTCTGACACTCTCTGTTGGACAAACACTTTGAGTAATCCAGCAGGCTTGGTGCCAGTACTAAACAGTGTTCAGGTTATTCCAAGTAAAACATACAGCACAGGGTTAGCAGCAGGCCTACAAGGAAAGTATCCATGTAGTAACAAAAAACTGTGTCACAAGCCTGGTGTCCATCTAGTCCGGGAATCATTGACAAAATCCGACAAATCCAATCATAAAAACAGATTTTTTTTTTTCAATAATTTAATCAAGATGAAATTCAGCTCTGGATTTATTTTGTTAGCTTTAAAGCAGAGAGTAGTGTGCGCCATACAAACCTTCATTAAATATCCCCCGACACAACAGTGTGAGGCGTCACTAAGTGGTGACACAGTGAGTCAAACTGGTAGGAAAATCTGTTAACAGCGCACTACTTTTAATTTATGGAAATACTGGTACTTGGCACCAGCAATATGAATATTCTATCATACGAGTCAGGACAATAATTTATATAACATTATTGATATTTTGTCCTTTTACCTACTCATAAACTAACCAGCCTGATGAATTTGAAATAAAAGTCATATTGGAGCATTTGGCAGCAAGAGTGGAGACATTTGATTGAAAAATATTACAAAACATCCATGAGATGTATAGACTTGGATCCTTAAACTAATGCTAATGCTGCTACTTGTCTGCTGGGCGTGTAAGTAAGAAACTGTATGCTAACATGTTCTCTAAAACAACCTAAAAAGTTAATAACATATTAACATTGAGTACAGTTTTTTGTCAGCTAATGGCCAAAAAATAAAAATTGCAAATTTAAAGGTCATGTGTTATACTCCTTTTCAACAAGTTTAAATGAGTCTCAGAGCTCCCCAAAACATGTCTGAGAAGTTTATTATTAGAAATCCACTCTGATCCTGTATTTGATCATGCCTATAAACCCCCTTATTTTAAAGAACAGGCTGTTTCTGTGTCTGTAGCTTTAAATGCAAATGAGCTGTGTTTGACCACGCCCTCTCTGGAAGGGGATGTGGCTTGGGCTCTCTCGCTCCATGCCCTATCGTTTTACTGTGGAAAAGAAGACTCAGAGGATAGAACGAACGCCTAGCTGTGGGAGTGTCACTTACATAGTGGAGGGAAATTTGGAAATTTCCAAATGGCCCGTTTGAGAACACGTTTTCTAAAAAGGGGAGCAAGCAAAAGACTGACAGGCTACGAACACAAATTAGTTTTTCGAAAACCATGGTTGAGCGTTTCTAGCATGATGTGTGACCTTTAAAGTTTTTTTCATTCCTTCATAAAAGCTACTGTAAGGAACTTTTATCATTTGCTGATATTGGCATCCCCTGTGGACAAACAGTTTCTTTGATCTCTTTGCTGATCCCATCCTGTACTACATTTTTAAAACAGAAAATGAAATTGTTTCCTCTACAGTCAAAGGTCAGTCATTGTAATTCTTTGCTGTGGAACACATTATATACAACGGTTGTTTCGACAGCACTGTAAATCCCCTCTTCTGTAAAAGCCATTAAAAATTGTTTTATTAGAAATATTCAAGCTTGTCACTTATGGTCTGGTTTACTTTTTAGGTCATATAAGTCGTTTTCACAGAAGCACGCTTGAAAATATCTAGATCATTTCAGGAGGACTGTTCCGGATATTCTTCTGCAAGTTGTTGTGTCCAAAAAACGGTGCAGAAGTAGCAGACGAAGCAACAGAGTCCACTATACGATGCTTTAATGAGAATATTTGCCTTCAGCTCACTCGGAGTTGCTGCAGAAAAAATTAATACTAAGGGTCTGGCAGGAGAATCTCCGGGTGAAGTCCGAGCGATAAATTTCCACTTACAGTTCCTCATTAGAAAACTATAAAACACTATAAAACTCCACACTAGAACTTTAAATAAAATACACAGAATGGTGAACAATAGCATCAACAGCTTGTATCTTAACATCGGCCTAGATGCAGCTTGATGGCTCACATCCTCACAGGATTACCTGCCACAATAATCGTTTCAATGATTGGCCGCCCTCCAAAATATGATGCATGGCCTTCTGTTCTGCCCATGATATCGTCTGAATTGGAGGAAGCTTTTAGTAAATATTTAGACACGGCTAAGTTACAGATATGTTAAGATCAGAAACAGATTAACAGTGTTTATATGTTCATCTGTCAAAAAAAAAAAAAAAGTGCATGCTGTTGAGCATCCAGTGTCATTCTGCCTTCATGTTACTGTGGTCGTAGTTTTTTAAGTGGTGAGACGGACCATATGACACAGATTTTAAAGCACTTTGTGGCCGCTTTGGCAGCTGGAAATGCCACTATAGCTTCCATGGTATGCACCAGGGGAAAGATAAAATGGAAGAAAGACGGAAATTGCTTTAAATGAAACCTCCCTTTTTTTCTGCAGGGAGTCTTTGAGTCCACACAGAGCTGTAGATGACTCCATGCTGGCTTAGATTGGTGAATTTATGTTTGCAATTCTTCCCAAGCGGAGTTAATTAGAGACCTGGAAAACAGAACCAGATAATCTCACTCTACAAAGATAAAGCAGGATCTCTGGGTTGGTGGAGAAGGATGTAAAAACCCAAAATTCTAATGTTGACTAATTTGAGCGCCTTATGAATCTTCAAACAATGTATTTTTCTCTCACTGCTGCACAGATATTACTTATACTCAATCAACACGTGAGGTTTTCCTTTTTTTCTCTCTTAGATTTATAACAAGCGGAAGAAGAGAGGTTAGTGGGAAACAAAAAGAAGTAATAGTGACTAATGCTGAAAAAAGAAAGTGGGGCTCAAAGCTCATAAAGCTCCTTCCTCCCACCCTCCTGACACCCAATCAATTTGCTCCTGACGTCCTGCACTCTGCACAGGTCCACCCATGAATACAAGCCTTTGCACATGGTAACCATTTTGTTCTGTCCAGGTTACGTAACAGTTTGCTATAACACAGGGACTGGATGTCACAAGAACTTTGATGGTTAACATTGTGCACATATAGCAACGTCAGTGTGATTTGACGTCAGTGTAATTAGCTAGTATGGAAGTTTTATCCGAGGCCGTATGACTACTATAATTTAACTGTCAGCATTGGAAAGCTGTTACCCTTTCTTTTATTCCCATTTATGAATATGAGTGGAAAACTCAACGTGAAAAGGCCTTCAGGCTGTAGTTTTATGCCATGTACTACATCAAAAAACATCATGCCAGTGCTTTAAAGTATGTATACTTTACATTCAACAGATATTTACAACAGGACACCTAGAAATTGTAAATTGATTTCCTACCTTACACACAAATGTGACCTATGCTGTATGCCGAAAAATGCACATGAATTGTCTCACATATATTTAGCCTTACACTGAGGTTGGTTAATGATCACAAAAAATGTCTTCTTTGTGTTTATTGTTGTGTTTTCATTGGCTTAAAGTGCGAATTGAAGCAGGGACCACTTTAGGATGTCATCCTTTTTGATGCAAGATACATTATATCCAGGATGTCAGGGAAAGCAAAGTTTGATGCTAAGATGTTAGTTTTTGCCTATTACATGAACGCTACATGTTATTGGAAGTATCAACAGTTAAAACTAAAAAGTGGAGCAGAGTCGAGTATGAAGATGCTGCATTATGTGTACACTGCTTGCACAGGTCACTCGCTGGTTGCATGATGTAAACATCGTCACCCCTCATGCGGTGACATTTCCTGACTTTTACATGCTGCCTTCACACATTGACACAACCTGTCTTCACACGGAAACTGAACCTGGGGGTTGGCAGGAAAAAGTCGAGGTGAAAAGTTTGGTTTGAGTTAACACATGCAGCTCATCCTCAAATGTTTTTGATTTTTTTGACTGACTTCAATAAACCTTCAAAACCATTTTTTTAAGTCAGTCCTAATAAATCACTTAAAATGTCCTTATTTACAAATGAAAGGGTCATAGGTTACTGTAACTGTTCTTCCTGCCCACTCATACAACAAAATGATCCTTTTTTTAGTTCTCATAGTTTTGATGAGATAAACACCAAAGTGTCCACAGTCTTTTTAAAGTTCAATCTGAGTTATTGGCTTCCTGCTCTGTGTAGCTAGTTCTCTGCAGTGGCCCTGCATCGTTTGATCAAAAGTTCAATAATAACAGATAAAAATATCAGAAATAATAAGGCATTTTCTCTTTTTACAGTAGGAAACTGAACAGTACAGTAGTGTTTGTCATGGGATATTAAAATTCAGGTAGAAATCTGTTAAAAGCAGTCATCTTTTTAATACTGAGCATGTTATGATAACCTAATGGGCAGAATAATGCAACTGCATCATTTCCTAAAGTCCTCCTTAACTTGTCTGCTTGCAAGCCCATAAAACAAATGTCCTCCTACTTGTGACATGTCACGACACATACAGGGGCCAATTCAACATAACCCATTTTTCCTTTCAGAGTCGTTTGAATCCTTCTATTTATTTTATTTTTTTTGAGTAAGGTTTTTTGGCACAACTTCATAAACTAGGGTGAATGGAGCGTGAAAGGCTTGAAGAGTTCCAGTAACACTTGTAGCATGGAAATCAACTTTATTATCTTCATTAGACCGACAAGTTTTGGCTTGTGGCCTTCACCGGGGTCTTTCAAATTGTACCTGAACTGGTTAAAATACACATTCACAAGAAAACGTGAAGACTACTGAAGCTGTATTTTGTGCAGCAGAAACTATTTTTGCACGATTTTCTTGGACTGTGACACTGAAGTTTATCTTGTGACTTTTTTTTATTGGGGTCTGACTTACAGGCTTCAAACTCACTGACCTCTAAATTAATCAATTCAGAAATGTCTTCTCTGCAGCTGTCGTGCAGTTTAAATGAATGTGTGCTTAAAGTCAGTCAAAGTCTTAATGCGTGCCCATGTGTCTGGAAACCAGCTTTTGTCGCCTGCATGTGTTTTCTGTCTGCATGTCTGGCAGCAGCACCAATAATCGAGCCCGTGACTTGTCTCTCACGCCTCGTGCCAAGATGTGTTTTGCCTGCTGACTGTTTTCTTCTTCCCTCCTTCGCCTCCTCTATTGCGCCTGTGTTTTTCTTCTTTCATGTCTCTGTTTGTTTACATTTTCAGTGGATGGAAATCACAGACACAGGAAGATGCAGCCAGGAACAAGGCCGCTCTCTCCCTTTCTATGTCCTTTCCTTCCTCTTTTCTTCCTCGCTGAAAACGCAGGCGATTTCAAAACAAGCGTCTGCGTTTGAGGGGGATCCCTGGAGAGGAGCCCCGCTATAATAGCCGGGTGGAGTGGCCTGGTGAGGGCACGGGGAGGGAAAATTAGTGCTACGGGGCTTTCCAAACCCTAAACTCCCTACAAGGCCTTTGTGAATGACACTGTGCTGAATGTATCCGTATTTCACAAACCATGTGATGAAGGAAAAAGGTTGAAAAATGTTTTGTGGCCAGTTTGGCTTTCTCACACTCATGCTTAGAAGAAAAAAGCTGCAGTCAGGCTCGTAACACTGTGAATTTGCAGAAGAGAGCTTGTTTAAATCTGTGCTGTTTGTGCCTCTTCACTATATTTCACAACTCATCCCTGTTTCCTCTTTTCTCACTTTCTGTAAGAACATAAATGCTGACATGATTTGAGCGCCTGTAGTATGTGTGCATGTCATTGCTTATGCGTTTCTGCACGTATGTGTGTGCATCACTCTTCGGAGCAGCCTGTGGATTCGCATGCAGAGGAGTCGACCATGCTGCGGCTGAAAATCTTAAAAGGAAGCAGATAAATTGGAGCCACAGTGACAGCTCTGACTTCCTCCCCTCAGAACCGACTTCGCTCCTTAACCTAGAAGAAGGAACTGCCACGTGCTCCACAGAGGAGGGATCAGACAACTCTGTGATGGAGCACAGTGAAGAAGAAAAAGGAAACGGAGGAAGAAGAAGACCCCCCTGGCTTTTCTCCCTCCTTTGACACTCCTCCCTCCTCTTCATCTCCCTGATTATGAGCGTGTATCAAAGGAAGGGAGGAGTGATAAAAAAAAAGAGCCAAAACAGGAGGAAACTTCCAGATCTCATTCACTGACTCATCCTGTACGGTACACACTAAAACACAGACTGACTTCTATGCAGACAACCGCATTGTTTGATCGCCCAAAGACATACACAGACATGTACACAAACAGGGCAGAAGTAGGGTACACACTGTGCAAACATGGGAAGGCCTTCCTCTTTTGTCACGGACATGCAAGCCTCCAGGGAGACAGAACAACAGACATCAGCCCTGCCTTTGCTTGGAGCATTGTCTCTCTGTCTTTCCCATTTACTCATATCTCTAGAAGTATAAAGACACCAACCGTTTGCACTTGGTCACCCTGCAGGGCTTTTTACACAATGGCTGCTCTAAGACCGGGATTGTAAGGGGAAGTGAAATCACAGGGATGCAGACACAACGGTCGAGTTTCTACAAAGAAAGTCAAAGCCGTCCACAGCAAAAAAGCTTCTTAAGGACGACTGTATACATACAGTAATCCTACCTATCTTGCTCTTTTGTCAAGTACAGGTGTAGCCTTTCATAGATTAAAAGAGCCACTTTCGTTTTATCCTCTGCATCCTGGAAAAAAAGTCAAATGAGCATGATACACGATGTACTTCTTCTGCAGCGATAACACAGAGCTGCTGACGTTTCACCAAGGATTTTTCTCCTGTTCTCTCTCTTCCCTGCTAGATCAAACAGTTCTATCCATGGCCATCCTTGACAGAGACCCACACCACAGCAACAACAACGGAATCGCACAGACTGGTAATCTGTCGGCACTCTGTGGGAACGCTGAAACGCTGAAAGCAGCAGCACCAAGCATCAGCATCAAGCGTATCTTCTCCCACAGGGTTTGATGGCACTCCAAGATCCTGTTTTTGTTCCTCCTCCCTTCAGATTTTAGGGGGGGAAATGAAAACATTAGTCAAATTGAATCCATTCATCCCACAGCAGATACAGTGGCTGAATGAGCAACTTGAACCAAGAATGTCATCCTTAGCTTTTTTTAAAAAGTAGTTAATATAGTGTGTGGCAAAAAAAACCTCTTATTTACTGTTTATTTTGATCTTTGTTTGATTCTCATTTAAGCTTTTTATAAGAGTTCACTGTCTTTGACGGTATGTAACTTTAGTTGTAGGCTAACCATTGTGTGATGTCGATGCATGCATGCCAAATATACAAATGCCATGTTCTAAAAAAAAAATCTATCAAAACAATCAAGTTGAGGGGACCTAAAGAGAAAATGTAGTTCCTGAAATTTTAACATTAGAAATTAAAGAATAAATCTAAGAAATGACACAGAAGAAAGGAGATAAATGTCAGAAGAAGCAGGAGGAACATTCAAGTTTTATTAGCACACTAGCACTAACATGGCTAAAAGAAGGTCCCTTTTGAGTTGTTATCATTAGAGCAAGTGTAGAGTATTTAAGTGCAAAACCATCAAAGTGGATGTTTCCTTTGGCGACTTTAAATTAGAGGATCAAACTCACAGTATCTCTACTTATCTTTAAGTGTCTTCTTGTTGTGTTTCTCGCTCAGCCTGAACCCTACCGACCAGTTTATCTGGGGACTTTTTCTGAAGCTAATTAGCATTTTCATGTTCAGTTGTTTTCTGCCCAGCAGCTAATGTCTGCGGTGATAACATCAGCGACTGCTGCCTACCCGTCTGCCCATGTTTACAGATGTGTGAGGGTGGCAGGCGCCTTTCCGGTGTGCACCCACAGGACCCAGCTGAAGACTGGTGGAGTAGTATCTGATGGACGTCAGACTAATTATTCTCTCTAGTTGTGTAATCAGCAGACAGAGACTTCTGAAACGCTTTAGCCCATGGGTTATTTGTAACAAGTTTATTCCAAGTCGAGTACACAAAAGCTCTTTGAGGCCCTTTTGTTTGTTCTGGACTGTCTGTCTGCAGACAGCAGTTGAATAAACCAACTAAGTAAAGAACTGATATTGTGTTTGTATCTTCTATCTATCTTCTTTTTAAGTTAACATGCAAGCTGTTTTTCTGCAATGTTTTGATGCTGTAAAACGCATGTTTTTAAAGATACATCAAGTAGTTAAAACAGTGTAAAGATGCATTACAGCTTACACCATTCAGAGGTGTTGTGTTGCACGAAGGGCTACATATATATCTAATTTAGATTAAGGACAGTGGATAGAGTCAGAAATCGGAGAGAGAGATTTGAACACAGGCTGTCCGCACTTGAGGAAATTAGCCTCTATACATGGGGGGCGCGCACGAACCACTAGGCTACCAGTACCCTCCTAATAATGTCTCTTGTGTTATTGATTGCAATTTTATGGAAGAATTACTTCATAAAGATTGCATACCAACTCCCCATTATTAATTCAAAGGGGGGCATCATCCTTCGACATAAATATTTATGTTTAGCATTTCAGTACAAGGTGGCATTAATGACATGAACGCAGATATACAAAAGTACAAGCTGTGCTACATCTACATTATCTGTAGTTGTTGATTCTTTATGTGTCTCCTCTCATCTCTCTCTTTCTGTCTTTCCTCTATCCCACTTTCTACGCCCAACACAGTCGCAGCAGACGGCTGGATAAAAGAAAGTAAAAACAACTAAGTGTTCATTATTGTCGGAGAAATTGCAATATGGCACAATCATGGACGAGGTCTTGGTCAAACATAAAGATCATTTGAATGTTGAGTGCTTGTAAACACTATAACATGCACGCTTGGAAAACCATTCGGACATTGACTTTTCAAAAGGATATTTCATAAAAACAGTTTTTAACATACACCCTGTGTGTATACACCCTGATGCCGCCAATGAGATCATCTGCTCTGAAGTTTCTTTTAATAAGAAGTATTGGTAAATGGTGTCTGAAATGAAGAGTCACACCTGACAGAAAACAAACTGTAAGGGTTAATATCGAACAGCCAATCCAATGCACGCAGAAATATATGCAACAATTAAGATTAATGCATTAACATAAAACGTACCAAGGTAGCGTTCCCATGTCATTTTCAGATATGTCTGTGTGTTATATTTTGCTTATCACCTCACTCAGAGTTCAAAGGTCCTCAAGCAGCAGGTGCAGGTTGTTAAGGTCAAAGGTTATTTGTCCCTGTCAGGTCTTAAATTGTGATAATAACCAGGTAACCGTCCTCTTTGAAGCTTGTTACTGATTAACACTGACTTGATCATGGTTCTGTTTTTATTCATTTTGAATCTATTAAAACTGTTTACTATACCTAACAGAAACAACACCATGTTCACCCCATGGTGATCTTGCCTCTACATTTTTAACTTGTCAAACAAATTTAAGTTTCATCTTACAAATGCATGGGAACAATTTATTTTTTAACTAAATGATGATGTTAAAGCAAAGGTCATTTCACATCCATTATCACCCCAGGTGGTTGTCTCACCAATTCAGGCTCTATTAACCATGACCAGGCCAGACTCCCAAAATACCTAACACCCCCTCTCCCTCCCCTAACTACCTTTATACCCGAGGTCAAAGGTAAGCAGGCAGGCTGCAGCTGTGGGGGGCTGTGCTCTCATCCTGAAGCAGTTTCTGATTGTCATCCCTGAGTAATAGCTCCATGTGTCCTGATTCAACCTTGTCTGCTTTGGTCTCATACATCACAGGCTGGAGCTGGAAAATAAACATCAGCAGTTTAAACTGACAGGGCTGCAGACGTAAAGCTGGATTATTAATTTTGCATGAACCAGTGATTGCTCCATCAAGATGAACATGTTGTGTAAGAGCAATTCACCATATTCACAAAGACTTGCGCTCAGGATTGGAAGCTGATAAAGTGCTGTACTGAACTGAGTGTTCCAGGTTTACAAATCAAAATAAATTAACCAATCTGAAAAAGGATAATCAATCTCAGTTTCCCATCTCATTTTAACAGTACTCTGCAATGAACTGAAGAGAGAACGATAAGCTGTATGCCAATTCTGGGACAATAAATCAATGGGTAACATCTTTTTTATTGATTTATAGATAAAATAAAAGGTTTGATAATCCAGTAGATAAAAAACGCTGAGTCATAAAAGCTAGCAAAAGCATTCAACTACTTTCTAGCTAGTACTACTGTTAGCTAGTACTACTGTTAGCTAGCTAACGCTATGTTTAGCTTTCCCATGTTACCTGTAGCTAGTTTCATTTCTGTTTACTAAAATAATACAACTTCCCATTAATATCTAGTGAAACTTTCAGAAATAAATATTTGCTAGGAAGTGGTCAAATGCTAACGTCAGTTTTTGTCTATCGGTTGAAAATGTTCTTTGTTGCTTATTGTTTGTTGCTTATAAATCAACAACTTGTTAGGTTTGTTGTACTTTATATAATTTGTAAATCTGAAATACGACAATAAAATATTATTAAAGCACTTGATCTTCTGACCCTGAGCACGAGGTCAGAGGAAAATAACCGCTGTGAATATGGTGGATTAAGTATTCATTATTTGTTGACATAAAGATGAAAGCCATAATTGTCACACAGACCCTCTGTTTATTCATTATAAGTTTTCCATCAGGAACTGTTCATTATTTCTGCGGATATTCACCATCAACATGGTTACTACTTTGTCTTGATTCTTGAAATACAGCTGAGCCACCTGAATTGGTCAAGCAGCACAGGCAGCACTAGTCGACCCAGATGTGACTGGTGTGATGGATGGATGTGGACCAGCCGTTGCAAAAACATGTCTATTTCGGTCCCCCCATTGTTTGGCTCTCAGTCATCACAGTGTATGTGGCAAGTCAACAACGAGTCTCCTGTGTGAACTACGCTTGAGCTCACAAAAGAAAAGGGATTCATAAAAAAGAGAAGCATGTGTTTCCTCTCTCTCAGCACATGTCCTTCCACTGAGCAAACTCCCACTTTCCTCAAAAACACAGAAGTGGACATGTTTGGGTGGCATGGCAACATATTTCCAAAATGGAATAAATGCTTGGCAGCGTATGTGTTGTCAAACAGCCTGTGCTCCTGTGGCGCTCCTTTCCAGTGTAACAGGAGTGTTTTCAACAGGACTGGCAGCATCAGTCTGTTGAGAAACACTCGATTTGAACGAGTTGCTGCACATCAACACCAAATAATGTTGCCATCTGCTCCCCATAAACAGACCCAGATTTACAAGCAGAGTTACAACGTGACTTTTTTTTTTTTTTTTTCTTCAGGGTTTATCTCGGTCAAGTCAACAACGCGTCGAGCTCAGCTGCCCGTCACTATCTCCCTGACCCTTCCTTTAACTGACAGCTGCAAGGAAAGGCTGTGCTTGTTTTAGATACATTGCATAAGACTGTTAATGTTGATACAAATGGAAAGCAACGCCCCAAATAACACCTCCCCAAAGAAAATGTTTTGACGTGTTTATAGCTTAATTAACAGCATTAATGACTGTTGTAGTTTTTGGCTATTTGTTGGCTGCTTAAGAAAACAAAACATGACTCACAATTATCCTTACCTGTGCAATTAACTAAACCTGTTAACCCTAATGGTATTTTAGTAATAATCCAATTGAAAACTTTTTGTGAGATTTCAACTCATTTAATGATGTCTGATTTCTGCAGGAATATGTCTTTTATAAAGGCTGTTCCTAAATCTGACAGTAGTGGTTTTTACATGTGTGAATCCAGGCACATAATACTGGGAATTCAAGCTTTTCTTGGATGGCTGACACATCACAAAACCAGTCATTACAGCGCATTATGTGGATGTAAATCAACTGTGATGCATAGGAGGAGGGGAGGGCTCAGCATTCATAGGAAAGGTGGTGACAAAGTGTTGGGTTGCACTCCTTCACCTTTAAGGCAAGAAAAAGTCAATCGGTGACATGTGACACTGCCGGCCACCTGTCTAAATATGATAGGTGTCTCCTAACACACGACACACACGCTTACAAGTAAACGTTCACCCAAACACATGCACAGATTACGCTGTCCTGGACAGGAAGATTCATCTGAACATCTAAAGAACATAGTGTACCTTCAGTTAACTGGAGGAGGGATACTCAGCATTTTTGTTTCATCATTCATAAATGAAGAAAAGAAATGTCGAAATGAGAGCATCTTTCATACAACTAGCTGATTCTTCTTAATCGTATTGATCTCAAATGCAGATTATTCTAAAATCTTTGTTTTAAATGTGTTAATTTCTTGATAGATTTGAGCAAATCTGGTTTCCAGACAAGTTACACCAGCTAAAACTATCCAGGCATTCATATATAGGCTGCTTTAGGTTACGTAAATAAATGAGTGGTTTAATGAGTGCATGCATGCACACTTTAGCAGGAGACCAGTAAATATTACATGCACTAAGGAATGTTTCCATGTGGACCAGAGTGCTCTCATAGGAGATAGATCTTTCTTTGGTAAAAAAAAAAGAAAAGCACAGTCAGCTTCTGCTACAGCTACACTACAGCTATTATCTTATGTATAACATGAACTTTTAACTATTTTTTGTCTCTATATTTTCGGTCTTTGTGCTTTTCCTTAGCTTACTTACAGTCTTCAAACCAAATGACACAACTTCATCTAGAAGAGGATATCTAGAATGTATCAATATTTCATAAGAACATATAAAGATCTTCTACTAATACTTTTCTGCAAGCACAATTCCCACTCAGCTGGACATGAACTTCAGATTAGGCCTATAAAAGTGACGTGTTTATCTTGACCCTCCTCTGAAGTTCTCAAAGGATAGCTCAAGCGAATTTGCTGACAGTGTAAAAAACACAGCTCTCTTTGAAAACACAGCCAATGTTTTCTTGCATGTAATCGAGGCGGTGCGGACCAGGGTGCTGTAAATTTGTGTAACGCAGCTTTTCCTGTCTCCCTCTCTCAAGTGTCTACACTCGCCAGCCACAACTACAATGCTCTCTATTTATAGTGCTTTTAGCTCAGATATTAACTCTCTCCCCCGCTTAGCCTGCCACTTCCTGCTGGAGAGGAAACGTGTGTGTGTGCTTATGTGTGTGGGGTTTACTGACCTTTAGTAGCAGCAAGCAAGCAGAATATAGTCGATGGCAACGAGAATTTGCATTTCCAGCCTTTTGTGTCAAGTGAAAGAAGGGAGGTGTGAACAAATGCATGTTTTTTCTGTGTTTCATCCACTTAATCTGCACCCTGTCGTTTTTATCAATTCATTTTGATTTGTGCAACATCTGGAGACAGTCGAACTCTCACCCACTGGGGAATATAAAGTAGGAACATTTACAGCAAATGTATTTTTCCAACCCAGATTTCAAAGCATTTAGGGCATTTATAAAAGCCTGTTTGTGTTTGTGTAAGCCAACACCACCTCAGGGTTCAGATGTCTGAGTTCACCTTTCTTCAAGGCCATGATTGAAGGAAAAAGCTGCAACTGTCTGGAACATCCTGTTATGGACGTAAACACTGTTATGCAGCCAGGGCTTTCCTCCCAGTTTCAGAAAAACAATATGTCCTATCACTTTATTTCATCCCTCAGCCCCCCTGGTCGCTAATAACACTAGAGAGGTTGGCTTTAAATGCAGATTAAAGAGAGAGATCCCTACCAAAGTGAGGATTATAAAAGCAGCAGGTGTTTAGAGGTTGTTTCCAGCCACTTGGACAGACATAAGAGATGCATGATAGGAAATCCCAGGGAGGAACAGACTTGCCTGGCAGACGTGTCTGTCTGTCTGTCTGTCTGCCTCACAGGTCTCTGGACATATTCTCCTGACATCACTTCCTCTGGTCACTGCTGGGTTACCGACCAGGGTTATTCCCTGTCTAGACTTCCTGCCTTTTTTGTTTGGGGCTGGTGGGCAACATGAGGGCATTAGACAGATGATTACTAAACCTGCTGTATTCAAGTAGAGCTGAAAATAAACGTCGGTAGCTACTGTGAAAAGAAAAAAGTTCCATGCCGGGAAATAGTTTTGATTTCTGAATGTAGCTGGAAACTTTGCAGCTTTCCAGAGCTTTGAGGTGTCAGAGTTAAATCAGTCTTAGACATCAATTGTGTATCGAGTGCAAGTCATCAATAAATCGGCTGAAATTAAAGCAGACATACTGTATGAGTGCAGGTTGTACATTTATTTCATGTCCATTCTGTTAGAAGAAAGGCCTTGCATTCTTGCTCCTTCACAAACAGCTCATAAAAAAACAGTTACTTAGAAAAATATACATTGATATTAGGACTGAAAACTTGAGATTCAGTGTTGAATTCAAATATACAATTTGCATATTAAGAAACTACAAAAAGGTCAGAAAAGGGTGGCTTCCATTGAGGCTGGTTTCTTGAAGGACAAGCGAGCATCGAAAAGAAGGCACTGTCATTTTCTGAACACCTTATAAAGCTTATTGAGCCTACATTCAGCATAAAAGTCCGGTTTTTATGTGTGCACAAACAGATGTGGAGGACAGCAAAGGGTGCTGTTATCCATCCCTGGATCAGCGTCTATCCTTGATGCCTCTTTCTCTTAAAAACAAAACAAAAATCAAGCTAAATACAGGAGAGCCCAGCTACTGCTACAGTACTACAAATCTAAGGTTAGCTGGAAAGATCATCAGGTTGACAAGTGAGTGTGGGAGCTGGGTTTTTTTTTTTTAAGACGAAACCCTCACTTTCTTTCTCCTGAGTTAAGCTGAATACCCAATAAAAACAACAACTAAGGTCACTGCTTTTTGATTCAAACAGTGAGAATGTTCAAGGCAAATGTGTCATTAAGAAGCCAGCAGTTAACAACATACTAAATCCTTCTTCATCTCCATCACTTTCCTCATCTTTTCCTTTCAAACTTCAAAAAACACTTCCTCCATTCCTTCAATCAGTCTGTCTTAATAAACATCTCTTGGTACAACCTCAAAGTCCAATTACATTCTACGAAAGCCCGGACATGGTCTTCTTTCAAAGACCTCTATAAAAGTGTTCAGTTTCTTTCAATCTGGTCAAGATCCAACTCTCCTCCAAGCTGGAAAATGTCCCTCTGTGTCCCACAATCACCCTTCCAGAGGGGACGTTTACCGCCCAGTGTGTCTACTGGAGACCCGGGCCGCGAGTCAACGCTACAAGCCGAGTCGCTGTCCAGCTCCTCGTAGGACGAATCCTCCTCGTCGTCGTCTTTGCATTTTTCCTGCCGTGACTCCAGTCCCAGCTCGGAAACAGCAGCGAAGTCTGAGTCTAGATGAGTGAAGGTCTCTGTGGTGGGAGGGGGCAGGTTGGACCTGCAGCTGTCTGTGGCTGACAATCCAGGCCAGCTCAAGCTCTGAAAAGTCTGTAGTTTCTGTAAAGAGGAGACAAAAACAAAAAATAGAAGTTGGTTACTTTGTGCCCGTTGGCGCATTCTGGCTTCATTCAGACTACAGGCTATAAACGTAGACGGGATTGTCAGGGAAGAATCAAGCTCAGGGGTTTTTCCAGAATGTCAGTCCGAGATCAGGTTACAGTCTAGGCAGGCAAAAGCTGGCTTTCCCTTTCATCGACAGCATGTGAGCGTGTAAACACGAGTACAAACACAAGCCATAGAAGAAAAACACAATTTCTAAACCTTCTGGGTTGAAAAAACACTGGGATGGGTTGCAAACCACGAAAGGTATCTTGTTGCACACTATGCTCTGAGCCTATTTATCACCGTGAACAAAACACACCGCATGACTGGAAACCCAAACTTGGAAAGTGAAGGACTTTTATTGTTTAAGCTTTTGTTATTCGCAGTTGTTTTGTACGTCCGCACCAAAAAGGAGAGCCTGGGGGAGAATCCGTATGAGTTTTTTGCTCCCACTGATTGACCTTAAAGAGATTTAATTCACTCAAAAGTTGTCTCCCAGTTTGCTTTCATGCTCTCTCTTTCAATCTGAATTTCTCCCTGCAACAAAGAGAGGCAGCCTTCTAGCGCAGTGAAGGGGTTAATGATCTCGGGAGAGCCCCAGCAGCAGATGTTGTAGCCATGGAGGTGAATAGAGATGAGGTTTTCTCTATAGAGCCTCAGCTTACATGACAGACACCTCCTAATGTTTCCCTCTGTGTTAGGACATTGCTTTTCCTGTTACAATGAGCTGGGAGTCTCCCTTCCTTAACTCTAACATTTGTAGGCTCAATATATTCCCCAACCCTGATTTACCACGGTCCAGAGGAAAACTTAAATGTAGGATTTCGCTGTCTGATTTTTTTTCTTTCGGGATTAACTTAACATGTAAGCTGCTCAAACACAAGACAGTCCATCTGCAAACGCTTTAGGTGATTGTGTGTGGAGTGAGGGGCCTTTGCTGTAGTTACCCCACTGGTGTGGAAAAGGGGATTTCTAAGTCCTCTCTCTCTCTCTCTCTCCCTCAACTCAGAGTATTACCCCCCTACCAACTATCACAGCAGAGGAGGAGGAGGAGACGAAAGAAGGAGACGAAGGAGGTGGAGAGGCAGCTTTTTACTCAATATGCTTCCTATAAAATCTACCAAGTTTGGCTGGGATTTGGATGGGTGTGGTGGTAGGGGTTTGGGTTTTTTTTTTTTTTAATTTTGGGGGGGGGAGCAGGGTAAGATTTCTGCTGTGTACCAAGCTCTGCCTGAGTGTTTTTTTTCCTTTCACTACAGCAAACCCCCACCCAGATGGAAGAAATACAAACCATATTCACACAACACAAATTCATATGTAGGTTCTCTGACCTCATGCTGCCATAAAGCCCTTACAACTAGGTACCTTTCTTAATCCTATTAAAACCAGAACTTTAAGGGAGTCACTTTTTAAGCGGCACTACAGAAACATAGTTATGGGACTCAAATATTTTAATCAGAATAGTCAAAGCAAACAGAGGCAGAGATATCCTGTTGTCAAACGTATCAAGTACTACAGCTGTAATGAAGGCTTTCTGTAAATAAAATGAAAATCTTGGCAACATTAAAATGACTGACAATAACTGATAATGTGTAGATCCTGTGGTTCGGTCCTTTAAGCAAAGAAACAGGATAAATACCAGAGCACAAACTAGAGAAGACTGTGTACCAAGGCGTAGAACCAAATTTAGTCAAAAAGTGGTGTCTGTTAGAGGCACACATTCCTGGAACAAATTACCATCACATGTCAGCGATTGTGAGAACTACTTAACCTTTAAAATAAAACTCAAACTTTGGCTTAAAACAAATCAGTCATGTACTCATATAATATCTGTCCCTCCCTTCTGGTGTCTTTTCCCGGGGGCCTCTGGCTCATGCTGCAAATTTAATGAGCTAATTTTATGTGGGACAGTTATTTTTTTATGTGACAATTGTGTCCAATGTGTTTGTAAAATTGCCTTTTGTGAGTTCTTTTGCATGATGTTCTGTAGACTGTCCTTTGAGGTGTCCTGTTATTGTTCATTTGTTTAGTTTTTTGTTAATAGCTGCCTTTTAGGACTACGGATGGAATTTAGCTTTTGTGCTAATTCCAGTAGATTTACAAAGATGCTTTTTGTTGAGTTGATTAAAGTGCACTGTCCTAAATCAACAAATAAATAAATACATAAAATATAAAAAAGCTCCCACAGCGGAGAGCAAACAGGCCATAAATACAGAAGAAGAGAAACTCTGTAGCTCATTTAAAAACAATAATACAAAACACTGTGGACTGAGACTATTTCAGTAAAAACTAATTAGAAATCAACAAATTCCTCTGACAAGGTCATATTTAACTTATGAATGTATGTTGTCCTTCATATAATTGAAATGCACATCCCATTCAGTATAATTTTCTTGTCCTGGGAATCAGGTAGTAAAAGGTAAAATTAGCATTTAGCCACTTCCTAGCTAACATCACAACGGTTGGTGATAAATTTTTTGCTAACATTAGGTTACAGATAAGATTGGAACATTACCAAATGGTAATATTCGCCTACCACTGATTCCAAGCCGACAGTAGTATTTGAAAGGAAGTGGCTAAATGCTAACATTAGTTGTTGTCTGACAGAAGTTGGTGAGTTATCAAATATGTTGTTTGAACTTGAAGTATGGCCCAATGTCCCTTCATAATTTCCACAACCCATTGTCTTTTCAGATAATGATTAGTTGAGAAGCTGTGAAAATGTATTGTTTTTTTTCCAATCCTCTATTTTTTATAGTGTTTTGTAACTTTCATCATTGATCACAGCAGAATGACAATATAGATTAACAGCATTTCAACTTAGTGTGAAAATGGCCACTGTGTGAAATGGTCAATTAGAGTTAAATAGTATAAAAGACAGAATTTCATATGTTGACAATATTCAGAATTGTAACTATTTCCATAACTGAGATCCACTGCATTTGTAACTAGTCTTTTTTTTTTTTTTTTAGTATTTACTCCAGTAGTATAATCAAACACTACTATACATCATGAACAATAACATTTGTATCAAAACACAGCTGCTGCAGGTGAAGCACAAGCCCATAGGTTAGGCAAATATTCTCCTGATAATTAGACCAAACAATAAACAACAGCCTGCTAACAACTGTGTCAAACGTCCTACTGTGAACTTGACTAGAAACAATGCACACACACACACACACAAAGCAGAACAGAAAGATGTACACACACACAGAAAAAAAAACATGCAGGTACTTTACTGCACATTATGTACAAATTTTAAATTTTTGAGTATAGTTATTTGGCTTTGCTCTGAGCTGAAATGAGGTCAGCAAACAACACTGAGAGGTACACTGCTCTGAGGGAGAGGCAAACAGAACAGTAAACAAGTGAAAAGCAAAAGAGAGGGCAGAGAAGAGCAAGAAAGAACAAGAGAACTTAACTCATTCTTGACAGCTAGACGACATGCTTGCACACCTCCGCAACAGTTATCTTTGTTTCTGTCTGTGTTCAAACACCTTTGCTTTGTTTTCCGTGTGTGTGTGTGTGTGTGTGTGTGTGTGTGTGTTGCTGGTATTCACTGTTCCACAGAGAGAGAGTGCATGGCAGATTTGCATAGAAGAAAGATGAAAAGGATAAATATGTCAAGCTGGAGCAAAGTTTCATCAAGAAAAGGTCACGTGTAAAGGCACATTGGCATTTAGTGATGCTTTACAGAGTACCTTTGGAACAAGTCTCAACATGTCCTTATACACGCAGAGCGCCACACCTCGGACGCCCACCTGGGTGTTCCCAAAGCCCACAAGGCTTGATGCTCAGCTATGATCGCCATGCCTGCCATCCCAGGAATGGAGAGAGATGGGGAGAGGAGGGGAGGAGCAAAGGAGTTTGAACTTGGGGCAGGGAGAAGGTATTAATAGAGAGGAGAGAGGGGTTTGTCTGCCAGCTTTTCTGCAGAAATAATACCCTCCAATCTTCACCCTGCTATTTCTCTTCTGTGTGCACAAGCATTCACTTAGACAGGGTCAAGAATTTGCTTTACGCAACCCTTTTTTGGTCACCTCTACTGCTAACACATCTGAGCAATAGATAGCCTGCGACTTTTCTTCAAACTATTTGGTGGAAAATTACACCACTACTGGGATTGTCAAACATGGCTTGAGAGACAACGCATACATAAAACATCCCAATAAGACCGGGCAGGCTGACAAAGTGTAAAACAAAGTGTATCTCCATTAACAATCATTCAGCAACTGACTCAGAATCAAGAGATAACATTCTTAGTCTGACAGCTCGTTAAACCAGCTAAACAATGAATGGTCTGAGGTGAAAGGGCACACAGGGATAAATATGAAACAGCAGACAGAAGAGGGAACAGATACCCAAGGCTGATAGGGGAGGATATTCAAGGAATTTTGGGGGTAGTCACGTCTTAATCCCTGCAGTGGTCTAGCTATAGCTGATTAGCACGACATGCATCCCCAGAATTCACACCCGCCTTCATTGACGTGGTCGGGGAATCTAGAGGCCAAATCACACCATGTTTCACTGACAACACACACCGGGGACTTGTTAGATGTTGACCCTCACAATCTTTATCCCCCTGCTGACTTTTAAACAACCGTATGTCCAAAAAAATCTAGGAAATACTGTAAAGGGAAGAATGTTGTTGAATGTTGTTTTCCTTTACCTGTTTTTTTTGGACCGTATTACTTCTACACATCTATGAGGGTCGCATTAGCAACGTGGTCGTCCTATCTTTTGTATATGTGTTTTTGACTGATCTTGTGCATTATGAGTAATGTGCAATATGCTGTATGTTGTTTTCAATGGTATGTGCTTCTTTGTTTACATGTGGATTGTTGTTTGCATATAAACTTTATATATATATTAATACTACAGTGAAGACAGCTACATTTATGCAGCACTTGGACTCCAAGCCAAATTACCCCAAGGGGCAGTAAAGTGTGTCATATCGTATTGTTTCGTATCATATAGCATCCTGTCGTATCTTATTGTTCCATATCTTGTTTGATCATAAAATGGAGGAAGCACAGCGATACGTGTGTGTAGGTGTGAGAAGAAGTTTTAACTATAATTACACCCTAAGCCTACACCCTATTCAGATTTGTAAGTGGGAGTTAAAAGAGTGTGCACAGCCAGGAAAGAAAGAACAAAGAGTGTCAAGTCAGCGTGAAGGTTTGACCAAGAACAGCTTTAGTAAAAAAAAAAGTCAAATGCCAGAAATGTGGTGTGATTCTGACATTCATAACCGCAGGTACAAATCACGCACAGAACAAAATTCCCAACAGAGGCGTGAAAATGTCATCTGGTCCCAACCCTGACGTTAATTCCTATGTTCTGTCTTCACCAGAGCAGATGCAGGTTGTAACCAGTTCAGTGTTTCCACATTATCACTTCCTTTTCCAGACAGTTTGCCAGCTTCTAGCTTTCCCTTGGCTCTCACTGAGACAACCACCACTTTAATTTAGCTCGACAGAGTACAACCGGATTGTTTAGGTTCCTGGACACACTAATTGCAGCCTTTGAACAAGAGAAAGAGTAGTTTTGTGTTCTAAATGATACTGTAATTTGCCTCTTTTTACTGCTTTATTCCCTCACTGCCTGCAAGCAAGAGAGGAAAACAATAACAGTAGATCTGAAATGACCCATCTGACCTGCAAAACCTGACTCCTTTTGACATCACTAAGCACATGCAATCATGCAAGTCTATTCAACAACCATAAAAAGCCAATTCAAAATTGAGGTTGGAACTACAAGATCTGCCTGTAAAATGCTGAGAGGTGAGAATCATCTGCAGAGGTGTGGTCCTGCATCCAAGCATAGCTGCAACCAGAGGGAACATAAAACCGACTCCATGTGCGTGTTTGTATATCTGTGTGATCATCATGCTTGATTTTCCCCCATCTTTTTGCTGCTGGCATGACTAGAGGAAACACACTCGCTAGGCTCCATTACCAAAGCCTTGTTTATCCAACCCTGGCTAGGTCCTGAGGGCAACTGGCTGGGAACACAAATCGTTGGGAAAAGGAAGGGAGGGTGGAGGAATAAACTGATGAAGAAGAAGGGAACAGGAAAAAGTACATGACAACCATGACAGGAGGTATGATGAAGGACGATTTTACTGCGTCATTTGAAAATCTTGAGTCATGCCATCATGACTACAGTTTGAGCTTTGGTTGGAGCTTTAGCTTCTCCGCAGAGTTTCCCAGTGAATAATGGAGCAGGATATGATGTGCAGAATCAAACTGGAGCACTGCCAAGCAACAAAAATTACAAGTCATTAAAATACTTCTATGGTTCTATTTTGGGTTTCGGTTTTGTCCGGGGGTCATTTATACTCTCTGGCTGTACCACTCTGTCTGGTCCCACAACAGAATAAACAAACTCTTGTCATGGGGAAAGAAAAAATGATTTCGGTGGATCCACATATTCCATTATTAATCCCCTTTGGTTGCTCAAACTTCCTGATCATAAAGGGGAGAATTGCGCGATGAAGCCATACAGGAAATGAAGGATAGGGTAGAAGTTGCAGAAAGGAAGCAAATGAAAGGTGAGGGGTCAAACCTTTGGACTGGATGTTTACGCAACAGAGTGAATGAATGATAAACCGGAGCTGGGTTTGCTACAGCTTGGCCAAACATGAGGAATGCTTCTTTAGTAAGCCACTCTCTCTGAGCTTTAGGGAGGGAGAGAGGCCTGAGATCACCTGGCCCACGACCCAGAAATCTTGATTAAACCTCAACCCAGAGAGAGTCACGTTTAAGGATCTTTTAAAATGTCCCCTAGGCCTCAGAACGAAAAAGTATTTGTTTTGGTTGAGGATTAAATTAAATGCACTAGAGGACAATTTGTGACATTAAAAGAGGGTTGGGTTTAAAGCCGACGCTGATTAATGTTTGATCATTGAACAACAGTCAAACTAAACTCTGTGAAATGAGTCAATTTATAACACACATCAATAGGAATGTGAGAGTGTGTGCTTGTCTGAGCGTGTAAACATGTGTTGAGTATTTCCAGCTAACCTGAGTCATCTTTGCCAAGTCCAGAGAAGGACGCTGCTCCTGGGCATCTTCTGGCCTCCTGCGCTTCATACCAATCTTTTTGTCGTTTAACACGCAGGGCTGGGACTTGCTCCGAGAAAGACACCCCCTTATTCCAGCTCTCTGGCTCGCCCGCCGCCCAAATTCTGGGGTGGAGTCAGGAGAGCTGGCCTCTGATGCCTCCTCCCCCTGGAGCTCTGGCAAGCTGATCTGCTCATGGGAAAGGGAAAGGAAGTGATGATGATGATGATGCGAGGAAGGAGAGGTAGGGGTGACCGGAGAGGCGGTGAATTGAGGGTGGAGAGGCAGGCGCTGGTTGAAGAACGTCAGATCCAAAGCCCTGTCCGAAGGGATGCTGGGGCGTGAGGGCAAACTGAAGCTGGAGCTTCGCTGCATTGTTGGAAAATTGCTGCTGGAGAAACCCCCTCCTCCTCCTCGTACACTACCTCCACTGTGGCACCTACGTTTCTCCACTGTTGTCCACACTCTGGAGCCTTGGGGCCTCCAAGATGAGCGGGACCCACTGAAATCATCAGAGAAGGACAGGGAGCGACACTGACGTTTGCTCGGGGGTGCCGCAGGAGCTTGGGTAATGGCTGTAGTGGGGTGGTGCGCAGGGGTAGAGGTTGGGAGGGAGAGGGGGCTGCTCGTGCTGCCGTCACCAAGGCTGAGATCTCTTATCAGACTGGTGATTGCTGTGCCTGGCTTCTTGGCCCAGTGCCAGTTCCCCGGCTCAGGCATCACATCCCACAGGCTCTCCAGACTGGCACCAGACTGGCAGGGAGCTCTCTGCTGGATGCCACAGCTCTGCTCCCGGTCCAGCCACCGATCTGCATCTGCAACATTCAAAACACACAAAAAGTATGAAAATGTGTAATCTGCGAATTATGTTGATTACATAGAACTATCAGATAAATGTTGATGAAAAAACACATGATAAGTCTTCAGTTTACTTAAGTTCAAAATGTGGCTTAAATGTGAACCTTAAATTCTTAAATATACTTTTTTAAATAGTAAGATTCTCCCAACACTTAAAGCAAGAGGTTTGGTTGCTGTAAAGAGAAGTAGAAATAACGGACATTACTGTTTTGTAACTGGGATGATACTTCACATTTACCTTAGTGAATTACAAACCACTAAGCACAGACATTGGAAAATCATGAGCTTTGGTGCAAAAACATGTCATCAATCTTAAAGATGGAAGTCAGCCTAAAAGGAAACAACTGCAGCTGCAACTTTCAAACTAGTGCCAACATCAAGATGTAGTTTTATTAAAGTTATAGGTCTCATTTTAAAACTACCCTACAACTCACAGTGCATTATTGTTGTTTGTAAGGCTGTAGAAGATTTTCCTTTTTATGCAGAATTGTATTTTTCTCATAATGACACACTGTCTGGTTTTACTAGATATATGTGCTATATCAATGTATAACATGTTCGAGATAAAAGTACATTTAAATGGTCTGAAGTGGAATTCCTGAATCAACTACTAGTTCTAGTCTACCAAAATGTATGGATGTTTTTACAATTATATAGTATACAGATGAAAAACGAATGACACCCTCATTCCTGACTCTTAAACTGGGAGTGGGCAAGAATACAGAGCCCCAAAGCATGAACCATATTCAGTATATGTTACAATCAGCCAGTGAGAGAGTTAGTAAGTCACTCCCCTTAGTCAAGTGGGTGACAAAATATGCTTAGAAAAGCAGTTTTACTTGCAAGCTGTCTCACACTCTGCACAAAAGAATCCATCCTGCAGCTGGAACATAACTAACCTACAGTAAAGTGACTGAAACTTGCTAAGTTAAGAGGTCAAATTGTAAATCTATTGAAGCTTTTTGGCAGAAAGGGACCACTTGCTGATCCAAGTCCTGTCCTTTTTGGATGCTTTTCTCTAATATTGGCATGCTCGCGCTCAGCCTGCTGGACGGAAATCATTGTTTGGGGCGGACAAACAATGCACGGGGGCTACAGTGATGACCTGACAGGAATGTTAGGAAAACATCTTGACAAAAGGGAGAAAGGGATGAACTTCAAAAGGCCACCCTTTGAAAGCCAGAGACAACGTGCTGGTTAAACTAAAGAGAAAGCTAGACAATGTTTAAGTCAACATTAACAGTGGAAACATTGAGCCGCGCTCCTCCCTGTGACGTCTCTCCATCAGAAGAAAGAGCAGCTACTGACTGATAGTGGAGTCCTGTGTTTATAGCAGCATGTCTTTTAGCACCTGGGACAATTACTGCAACACTTCAACAGAGCTGAAGGGAAATTGTTGACATAGGCAACAGAATATTCAATTACAGTTCATTCCCATGAGAGCCGTGTGCAACGTTGTGTGGAGGCAGGTGCACCCTGATCATGAGAGGGGGATGAGTGACAGATGGGGAAAGGGAGAAGTGAGACAGAGGAGATAAACAATGAGACGGTTATAGTTTGGGTCCCTGACCTTGACTGGTTCAAACTTATCAAGTGTTTAAAGAGAAAAAAAACCATCAGGCTCTCAAATGTGTAAAATGTTTCACGACCAAAGTATCCAACCTAATCTACTGTCCAGATCTGGAGTTAATACAGAAGATATAGGGGAAGAGACAAGAAAAAGCAAAGACACAAAGAGTGGAGATAAAGTGATTACTCGCCAGAGGTTGTGTCATTTTGACGGGGTAACATGTTATTAACCATCATTTTAATTTTATTTTCTTAATCAAATTTGAACTGGGTGCTTGCTTGATCAAGCATAACAGGGGAGACTCTGAAAAGGCGATTTCTTGATGTTTAACATCTTTGCCTCAGACAGATTTCTTCATATGGCTGTTTTTATTTTGTTCTGAAGGCTGAACCTCAGCCTTGCTGCCACACTGGAGACTGGAATTACCAGCGCTTCTTCAAAGAACGTTTTTTTCACTCAAAGTTTGAATGTTTCACCGATCCTGCAAGCCCTCGTTTCAGTGGGAGGAAATAGTGCAGCCAGAAGGGCAGCTTCAGCCCCCTGTGATGGACCGGTAGTGGTCACAGATGCCCTCAGAGGCCTATACTCCAGATGTCAGCACCCAGATAACACTGTAGGCTACTGAACGCGTCTTCTGAGGTGTGATTCTTCTTAGTGATAATGCCCACATACTCTGAGGGGAATCTTTTTATAATAGATGCATTTTTTTAAATTTATTTAGAATTTTTTTTTCTTTTATGTCTTTATTTGAGAGTCTGGAAAGTGGACAGCAGAAAATAAGGGAGAGAGAAAGTGGGAAATGACATGCAGGAAAGAAGAAACAGGTTCGGACTCGAATTAGTCATCTGCTTCGAGGACAAGCCTTTGCACATGGGGCGTGCGACTAGGACACCGGCGCATATTTCTGATAGATTTAATCACCTCTGCAATTTACTTTGTGTGAAAACTGAAAAAGGTCTGAACCCCTGTGTGAGTGTGATGCAACACTGCATAACCATTAATATTCTAATTGGTCAAAATGACAGACAGCCTTCAAAATGTTCTGTCATTGTTCCATTTCTTTGTCTAGGACGGAAAACATTTGATGCAACCTCTGTTACTCACCCACAGTTCCACAGGAGAAGAGGGTGGTCCCTCTACTCATGGTGTGGAGGTCACACTGTGGAAGAGAGGCAAAAAACAAAGCATAATGTGAGACAATGGATACTGGCACACCAGTAAAACCACAACATGTTTTTAACCAGTGATGGAACATAAATAAATTGACTTTGGTGCAATTCAAATACATTCAGAATAAATTAAATAAACTGAAAAATAATTCCCCATCTTGACTCTTGTACCAGAAGTGGCTTAGTTCCAACTTTATCATTTTAGTTTAGCCCCTTGTGATTTCTTTAAGTCCAATTAATATTATCATTGTTTGGGCCCCAGTTTAGCCTTGTGGTTAGGGCATGTGCCACATGTACAGAGGATACAGTCCGAAAAAGAGCGAATCTGTCGTCCCGATTTCACTCTGACCCTTAGCATTTGTCGCATGTCATCTCCCGCTCTCGTCCCTCTCATAACCAAAACCGCCCAAAAATATATATTGGACAAACAAAATGTATATTACAATCATCAATTACAGAGATAGGTAAATGTTTTTAGTAAGAACTTTGGATAAACCCCCAATCCCTGCTCAAAACTAAGCGGCAAATCAATGAAGTTGGAAAATGCTAGCTAAAATAGCAATTTAGCTGTATAAGAGCCATACATTTCCCTAAATAGTTGGAAGCTAGCTAGCTAACTAAGCTAAAAGAGACGGAATACTGGGTCAGTTTTGCTGGCAAGACAACCTAGAATAAAAGCTAACCAAAAGAAATCAGTAATGGTATTTGAGATACAATTATGAACACAAGAATCATGCAGTAATAATTGAGTATCTTTTGGGTTTATTTTGTGTTTTTGCCATTCTTAAGGACACAGTCTTCTGTTTAGCTTGGCCTAGCTTAGCGAAAAGGCTAACAATAAATACAACTTATACAATTTCGCGCTCTTTCAAAAGTCAAATGGTAGTCATATTAAAACTTTAAATACACCTGTTTTACACTGAAGTTTTAGCAGAAAGAACAAATGTAATTATGGGATTATAAAAGCATTTCGTTAACACACACCCATCTTCTAATAAGAGACCTCTCTCTGTGGTCACATCTAAAACAGGGTGGTGGCTGTGTGCACAAAGGACAAACGCACAATGCTTTAATACATTGCAACAACACCAACAAAATGTTTTCTAAGATACCAGGCATTACCAAAATAAAGGCTATTTTGTTGTGAGAGTTATATATGCAACAATTAGTATGGCTAAACCTCAGGCCTTTTATTAAAAAGATTAAATGATAAAGGTAAAAGTTATATAAAGCTGGATAAACAGACAACTGTTTAAATAGCCTTCATACTGTATATTGACAAACGTATAGATACCAGTATAGGGCAGTTGACAAAACCAAATTATTATTTTTAAAGAGACAAAAAGGCACGAGAGAATTCATGAGGACCCATTGACAAAACTCATAAGCCTGCATGGTTGAAACAACCAGCTAATGACTCCTGGACTTTTCACTTGGAAGCATGTTAATGTTAATATACTTTGTTTTTTAATTATTTTACTTCAAATATTTAAAATATGGCTCAAACTGTCACAGTTACATATTTACATAGGCTACTGTTTTCCAACACTGTCAAACCTAGCTTTGTCGCTGGACAAGACTGTGTCAAAATATGCTTTTCAGCTAGCGAAAAACTTTGTGTAAGCTAGCTTCCTGTAAAGCTACAGTATATAACTTGATCTTCAGTTCAACAAATTAAAAACACATCTTAAAAAACTGTTCGAAATGTGTTTGGATTTTTTAAAATCCTTTTTTGTTCATGACCAGCAAGCTAGTTTTTTTCCCTGCATCTTTTGGTCTCTGTTGTAAACTAGGCTAGGCATATCCTGCACCTTCTAAAAACTGGTACGGATCTACTCATCTGGCTGGAGATAAGACAGAAAATAAAGTTTAAAAAGTTAAGTTTTTATTGCACTGCAACATTAGTAAAAGCTTGAAACAGCTAAAGATAATATACTCATTGTTTGCCGTTTACAAACAGGCTACTAAATTGTGGTATGGTATGCTAGCTCGCAATATTTAAGTTAGCTAACATAGCAAGTTGCATCTACGGCATGTGGTCATGCACTGAAATTGTGTAATTCGATTTGTTTAGTTGATTTATTTGTCTCTTAAGAGGTGAGGTCCCTTGTATAAGCCTGTTGGCTTCTTGACCTCTCCTGACACACCTTTTATATTTTGTTAATCCTATTTTGATGTATTCTTATATGTGTGCTAATAAATTAATTAATTAATTAATGTAAAACAATCTCTGAACACTTCATTTTGTTGTCTACTGTGTTAAATATGAAACTCTGAGAACATATTTTCAAACCAGTTTGCTTTGTGTGAAACTCAAAAGGTTTCATTTCTCTCACCAGCCGTCTCTCGGTGCTCGTGGGCCTTACATCATTGACACCCTTCCTCTTTTCCAGTGTTTTCAAGAAAATGATCACCATGGTAGAACACAGCAGTACTCTGGTCTTATCAGGTGCAGAACAAGGCCATAGGCAGCCATCTTAGATGAGGGTTGAAGGCAGACAGTGCATTTGGGCGAAATAGACGAGCGGTTTAGAGACCTCCCATCAGCAGAACAGCCCTCAAGGTGATTTGTTGAGGTAGGAGGGCCAATCCCTGAGGCAGAAATGGGAGACAGAAAAAGGACTGATTATTCATTTGATTCTCATTTAACATGATCAAGACAGAATATAAAAAATACTTCATTTTGCTACACAGGTCCACACAAAAAAAACCCATTAAAAGGACAAACAAATAGCTTTTGTATGAGTGGCTTGCGTATAAGATGATGAAAGACAGGGTCCTAAACACATCTCAAAGTTTTGCACAGCATAGTGCCATTGCCAGAAACTTGTAAAAGGGTGAGCAGCATGTGTAAACCCAAACAACAGAATCTTTCACCCTGACTTCACCTTGACTTTTTTTATCCTGGCAACCCCCTTAAAAAGATCTGCATGAAGTTGGGATCTAAGTGTGAATGCAGCAGGTAAAGTCAGGAAAATTCACTATGGGCCAGCAGTGGCGCTGATGACGTGTATGTCACGTAAGCTGTTTTAACTGTGTTTACAATTTAAAACTTTGTAATTTCAAAGCCAGCCCATTGCTGAATCAACTTGTGGAAACCAATATTTCACCACTGAGTAGGCATAGTTTCACAGCTGATATAGTTGCGAAAAAGGAGTGCTGACTAGTGTTTTTCCATTCACCACCCTGACACTTGTAACAACTAAACCTCTGGGCTCTCCATATAGGTTCAAGCCTATAAAGCTACTGTCTCGGTAAACACAACATGCTGCCATATGCTAAATTGCTTCCTTGTCCCTTTGAATAATGGAACATAATCCACAGACCATATGGGAATGTAAACATGCAGTAATAGAAAGCAAAGTGAAGCTTATCCAGGAAAAGACATCACTCACGTCTCATGACTACAGATGTGGCTAAGAAACCCACATGCCCTGTAAAGCACTGCCAGTAGCTGCTGCAGTAAACACAAACCTCTTTCATATGAAGGAACTTAAAGGAAAGGCAGATGGTCCATATACCTTTTTTTTTTTCCTAACATGCCTTGTCATGTCTGCTCTAGTCAGCGTTTCTTGATGCATGGCAAAGATTAAGGTTAATGGCGGCAGCTTCAGTTATGTTTTCTTTGGTATGGGAAAAAAAAAAAGGAGTAGCTGCAGTGACCTCCGCTCCGTCATTAGCCAAACACAAAACACACGACAGCATCCAATTAGAGAGTACGAGCATGGTTCAGATCCCCCAATCGACTGCAATCTTATAACAGCATTCTGCTTTCTGTGGAGTGACACACGAGGCTAATGGATCTTCCAGGCTTACTATGTTATCCTGCTCGTGTAACATGTGGTTTCAAGTTAAGTAAGGGTTGTTGCACTTACATAACATGCCTCAGAGAGAACGTGAAAGGGCTCACTGAGTATTAAATGAGTTTTGTGGGGCAGTGAGGAAAAAAAAACCTCAGACATCTGAAAGAAAAAGATAAGCAGGTTGTTCACGCAAGGATTATATATAGCAATTTTGATACCAGTCTAGTCATGTCTTGTCATCTCTATCTTTTTCTCTCTTCTTCTTCTTCTTCTTCAGCCCCATGACTACATACAGACTATAAATGTTTCATGTAGGCCTGCCCCAAACCAACTGCTACCATATGACTCCCATTATCTCCATTTATCCCGGAGAGTCAGTGGAGCACAACCGGGCCTCCGGAGGCGAGAGGGGCTGGTGCTGGTGGTGGGAGTCAGACGAGAAGGGAATGTTCTTCTTGATCAGTTTTACAGATTACTTGACTGATTAGGACTGACACTGAGTAATGAGAGCATTGATGTTGCCGGGTTTTGGTGTGATATATTAGATGGAGCAGGAGTTGATGAAGATGACCGTCATGTTGCTACTGCAGTTTGTTACATCAGAGCTGAAACATCACCTGGGACAGTTAAAAAAAATGTGTCTGGACATGCATGTCTGTTTATGCTAACCTGCACTCATGTGTTTGTTTGGTATAGTGATTGGCAAGTGGGGTCATGGGAGAGGGCAGAGAGAGTGTGAATTCAGACCTGGAGCCATGCTTACTTAATGAAGCGACTCCTCATGATGGGGAAACCAGAACATAATGGAGAGAGAACTGTAGAGCACTTGTTGGCAGGTTGCACTGATTAAATAGCATTTTTACTGCTTAAAGTAAGTCTTGGCTGATGTTTCTCTTTTTCACTTTCAAAACGTTGATTGTTTTTGACTTTCTGCCATACTCAAGGAAACACGGAAACAAACCGTTCATTTCTGGCTTGCAATTACAACTGTGTCACAACCCAAATTGCACACCCTTTACAAGCGCTTAAAGCAAGCAAAACAAGTCTGAAGCACTATGGGTGGGAATAATAAAAAATGGTCAGCAATGGCAAATACTAGAAAGTCAATCTAACCAAACCAATGCTAGAAACTACCCAAGAAGATAGCTATGCTCAACTGCTTGTAAGGTAGAAAGTGTAGTGTGTAACTGTAACGTCATTGAAAATAATGATTTCACATTCTTGATAGAACCTCACTTTTTCCCACATTTTTCCCTTCACACTACTGATTGCCATGCCACGACTTTAGTACTGGACGATACAGAGTACCAAAATATCCATATTATTGTTGGAAAAACATCTCTACTTGCGCTAAAGTGTTGTAATTTGTTATAGTCACAACGTTGGAGGAGCTTATATTAGATTGTCATATTTGTCATATTTGATACAGTATCGGGGGCCGATACTGACATTGGTATTGGTAAAGCTGTCATATAGGTAGCCATACAATACTGGTTTCAATAATGGAATCACTCTTAAATTAAGCATAAATCAACAGTTGGATGAGCTAGATTTCCCTTCACATTTGTTTAATTGGAGGTCATTTGCATTTTTAGCAAAACGGCTATTCAAGCGACCCTAGTTGTGATCAGAAGTAAGATGATCTCTTATAGTCTTCTACATGGCTGTCATACTTCCTACTTGCAATAAAAGTCTATTGAACCCTACGAGTAAGAGCAAGCCTTTATACTAAATGGACACCACAACTTTTTGGACCTATAAAACATTTTAGGTTCATTTAACAAAATTTGACCTCCACAGTCCGCTAAACTCGATGGTAATTCTAGTCAGATTTGTGTATGCCGGAGTGCAGACAGCAGCTCTTGGCTCACAATAGCCAGTGACTCAGGAGGGCACTAGAAAGGGCAGCTAAGATAATATGGCTCCTTGCCCAGGCTGTGATTTGTACAGGCAGATGAATAGAAGCCTATTTGGGGCCCCCTGAAGTTCTGTGACGGGGTGTTTGGTGTCCATCACCAATTGGCTCTGGTTGCTGCATACTTGTGCGGAGCGCGTCTGGTGTCAAGACTTTGATCGGTGGCTGCAGCTGAAGGAAACCAACTCTTATCAAAATAAATAATGATTTAGACCCAAAAAAACGACACGGTTGACGAGCGCAAAATGCACAACACATTACTTTAAAATGGTTTAATGTCAGCGCAAATTTAACAGTTTTCACTAATCGGATGGCGTTGCTACTACGAAGTTTATGGTGCACAAGGTGGTTGTTGACGTCTGTTTTACGTCGAGGATATAACCATGGCAAACAAATTCAAAACACCAAAAAGAAAGCTTTTGCCCTCTCAGTCTTTCTTGTTGTCTGGGGTGAAAAAAAAAGTAAGAGACAATCTTTTGTGAAAGTCTGCAGTGTGGACTGTTAATTCAGGGTGAACACACAGCCACCCCTCTCTCATATAAAATGGCCAAGGTCGTAAAAATGGTCCTAGGGAGGTCAAGACATACCACTGAATACTCTGGCCATCACCCTAGTACCCACTGGCACAGCAACACGGGCCAAAAACAACAAGCCATCACACAACTAGATCTTAAGAAGTGCATAACAATGAAGAACTCATTCATTCCAACTTTATGCCTCGTCAGTAGTCAGAATCTGGACTCCCTCGGCAGATTTCTTGAATGTTTCTCAAACAAAGGCAACCATCAACCTCTATATAAATAAAGCACTTAAACCCCATTCTAAAAAGGATCATATACTTTCTTGTTACTTTGATAAAGTAACCCACGACTACTGCTCTAAAATAAAAACAAAAGCAGCAATCATAACTCAAAACATTTCTCGAGAATTTCAATTCTCAAAGCACCAGCCTGAAAGTCCAGTTATTGCAGGCATACCTCGTACTGCTTAGTTTGCATAAATATATTACACACATATGCAAGTACACTTCACTTCCCTTTGCAGTACACAGGTTGTGCTTCCCTTGTGATCACATGTTACTGCTACTGCTGAATTGGGTGTGGAACGCAGTGGCTCATTACAAAACAGATGGAAAGACAACAAAAGTAAAAAACCACAGAGCATTGTGACACGGAGTTACACATGCAATGTCCTTATGACTACTACTACTACTACTACTACTACTTTCAAAGAAGAACAGGACCTCCAAACTCCAGGATGGGAAAGTTTTGTTCCTAGCTCCTCATCCTTATTTTCCTCTTTAGTGGTAATTTCTATAATGAATTACTCCCTCCCTTATGTACAATGCCCCTCTGTAAGAGTTATGTGTATAATTTATTTAGCCCAATTTATTATCCTAATTTTGCCCTGAATCTGTTGTGTTTTATACTGTTATTGGAGATGAGCTGCAGCGGGAAGTAGAACTAACATGGAGACTCTGTTTCACAACGTGTTTGTCACAGTATCTTTCCGTCCAACCAGTACAACACAAAAATCAACAGGATGGGTCGTACACTGTGAGCTCTCAGGTCAAGCCAGACAATCGGGTCATACAGCGTGAGCTCGTAAGTCGTGAGCTTTGGTCGTGCGACGTAAACGATACAGTCGTACGGTGTGAGCTGACATTCCACCACAACTTTTCCTACTACAGCACAGTGTATGCCATGCTTAGATATTTCATTTTCCTGGGACTTGAATAGCCATAGCAACCGAACACAAAACAGAGGATAACAGTGACAATCGGTCATGAACATTTAAGAGAAGAAAAAAAAAAGAACAGCTCATCGTTTCTGTATGAGTGATTGTGTTTACTGGAATATTGAAAAGGCCAGAGGCTGCCGCACAGAGATATGCAACCTGCAAACACCACACAACCTTTATATGTAGCCTGAAATGTATTAAGGGTCGACCCCTGTGTCCCAGAGCTAGACTTAGTTAGCTAAAGTCATAAGAAGCTTGACAGGCGTAGGATCAGGTGTTTCAGTTCAAGTAGAGGAAGGTATGGGGCCTCTTGCCCCCTGGAGTGACCCTCGCATGCCTCGACTCTCCATACATCAGGTACCCCACTAATTACACTGCAACCCCCCCCCCTGTCAATCCTTGCCTTTCTGTCTGTGGTTTCTTCCATTATCCATGAGGGCCTGGTCTGCTGTGTGCACACTAACCAGAGTCCTAATCCATCAGGGATACATTACATGGAGCCTCCAGTGCTGCTAGCAATCCCCTGCAATTGCTTCGCTCTATAAGGGCGACCACTCCTATGCTGTACAAGCAAATGATGTTATGCAAAGTGTCACTACCAATCAGCAAAAAAAAAGGTGATATTACTGCAGTTACATAATGCAATAGTCATGTTGTGGGGGTGTATGAAGTGATCTGAGAGTGTGTATTAGGGGGTGAAAGAAAACTATAACTACTAGCATTCCATCGGTCCATTCATTCATCCATTCATGAGGGGGCTCAGGTCACCATATGGACCCTCTGAATGCTCAACAGAGTGAGTTGTAGAGGTTTTAAGACACGATTGACATTTTTAAGATGACTCAATTTGGTTTTTTTTACCACACCCAAAAAAGAAGGTACAGCAAAACATTTTTCACATCAGTCATAAATTGTTACCAGGCTATAAATTACACAACTTCTGTTAGATCTCCACAACCTCCTTCCTTATTTCCTGCAGTGAATCAGCTGCCGGTAAGCTGCTTGCTGGTGTTCAGGCTCATGCTGTTGACTGAAATTACCTGCAGGTGTATATAAAACATGCTGACAAACTCAAACCCAACTAATGACAACCACTTAGAACATACAGTGGAGGCCAACATCCTTGAGTTATGACACTTGTCACCTTAATAATTGGCCTCTTTTTGCAAGCAGGATTGTCAGGTCACATTGGCTCTGTTCGCAATCACAGTCACAATCACTACTTTTGGAGGATGTAACACATTCAGTGTCAGGCTTGCGGATAAGCTGTTGGAGATAACTGTAGAAATTAAACAGGGGGTTGGGTTATGTCACAGCTGCAAAAAAAAAGAAGGAAAAAACAGCTTCTAATAATACATAAATACGGCCGTCTGTGCCAATAACCAAATCTTTCGTTTCTCCTTTTTCAAGAGACGCAAACAAAGTATACAAATGTTTTTTTTAACAGACTAGATCTACAGACAAAGCTATCTCCACGCTGCATGATTCACACAGGAGCTATATGAATATGATACAGAAGCCAATCCAAAGTAGCAGAGGAACATAAACAGAACAATGCCAACCACTGTCACTCATGAAAGCGGTGTTATGATGACACGAGGCAACAGCAGACAAAACATGAGCTCATCCAGACTATAGGTTTGTGCACATGTACACACACACACACACACACACACACACACACACACACACACACACACACACACTGACAATTTCTGTATGCAAAACTTTGATACCAACAGACGCTGGAGATGCAAACTAACTCAGACTTCTATATCAGTAAAGTTCTCTCCAGGGGATGTAAAAATCACTCACTTGAGACAATAAAAAAAACAGAACTTGTTTGGTAAAACTAAAAATATGATTCTTCACTTTTAAAAAGCAGAAACACCAATTGGGTTGTGTTGATTGGAGCATTCCTACTGCATCCCAGAATGCTTTTCATCTCTAAGTAGGGTCTGGTGGCTGTCTTTGGGGGGTTGGGGGAGTGCTTCTCTGGTGTATGTGAGAATGCCTCTTTTCTTTTCTTTTCAGCTGCAGGTCTTTGGCTCTGTGGGCGTCGAGACACCAGACTTACAAATCTATCATGTTAATGAGGAAAGAATATACATAAGAGAAATAAGAGCATTCCCAAAAATATACTGAAGTGAGATATAACCTATGTATATGTTTTTAACTTCTTGAAGCTTAGAGGAACGAGGTTTCTGAAGCGGCAGCAGTTATGACTGCAGGTCAGGGAGAAGAAAGGGAAGCTTCTGAGATGAATAGAGAGTAGCATGGAGGCACAGACAGGCATGGCTAACAATCCTTTTCTGGAAGCTTTGCATAATGCCTCAGGCCAAAGAACAGGAGAAAGAAAGAGAGACAACATTAGAAGACCAGAAAGACAAATAACAGCAAAAACACCACGCAAAGTGCGTTTAATAAAGAGAAAGTTTAAAAGGGAGAATCTGACAGCGGGTTGAAAGTGGCTGAGTGTGTGTCTGTGTGTGCAACGAGAGAGAGTTGTACACACAGAGGGAGAAAGGACCAGTGGCTTGCTCAGCACACAGGCACACAGCTGCCCACTGACAGAATGGGGCTCTAATAGGGCCTTTTGCCTGCAACACAAAGAGGCTGCAAATGTGTGCGTCTTGAGCACACACTGGAGTGCAGAGTGATCCCCTTTAAAACCCACAGGCCTTAATTGCATCCATAAATTATGTCTATAGTGTGTGCAAGACAAGTCCACAGACCCACAATGCCAAAGTTGTTGTCGAGAACAATTGCAGGGCATCAAGTTGTGCTTCACCAAAAATAATAAAAGTGCTTATTAGCAACAGTGATGAGAATGTGTTACTTGCTTCCTCGTCTTTCATCTGCTATTGGGCAGCGTTTCAGACATGCTTTGAGTAAAAACCAAATGTTTGAATGACGCATTCAGGTCCTGGCTTTGTTAAGTAAAAAAAAAAAAAAAAGAGTTTGAAGGCTAAACATGTGTATTTATGTGTGTTTATGTGTTTTTAAGTTTAGGATGAAAAGATAGATTTTTTTTTACACCCCTTAAGAGATAGAAATGGAAAGGTACACCAAGCAACAGATTTGCTGGTTCACATCATGAAAGATTAAAAAAGGGCTTGTTTTAGCTAACATTCCTGCTGTGGTTTATTGCGAAAATCAAAGCAAGGTGTAATCATCGTAATCTCCTCCAAACTGGAAAGGCAGAACTCTCTCAACATGCTTTCTCTGGGCCTAACCAGTATTTTTGGAGTCACACTTATCAGCATCCTTTGTAATTAGACAATAGTGCTGATATATAATTAAATCTTCGCCCAGCTCATTGCTTCACCTGCAACCTGAACTTCAGCTTCAATTTGCGAGAGCACTTTCTGAGCAGGATTCCTGCGAAAAAGATGTCACGTTTAAACTATAGCCAGCCAACCCTGCAATTCAAGGACGAAGACCGCTATGGTGGCAGCATAAAACATTTCCAGGTACTCTCAATTACAGTGCCCTGGTGGCAAACTGGTTCCTCATGGTATTGTGTTTATAGTGTCCACAAAGATAAACCACCTGTCGTGCAATATTAGAGAGGGCAAAACATAAGCAAAACAGTTACTTCCGAACACCCACAGGAAGGAAACAACACTGATGAATAAGCAGGTTAGCGCTTTGGCTGCCACTGCGCTCCATATTCAGATTCAGAGGGTTAATTGTCTTCCATTTTGAGCTAAGGAGGTAATAAAGTAGTTTCAAAATGACTATGAACCCTGTCCTGTGATTAAGAAACAAAGCCACAAACTGATCAACGGTTGAATATATATCATAAAGAGATTTCATTTATTCCTTTATTCCCTTGACAATAACTTTTCAAAGGTTTTCAGGGTGGAACGCTTTACCTTATCAGTTCTTATCACCCAGATTGAGCTCAGTTTCAGTTTCGTTCATGTGTAATAACACAAGTTTAGCAAACGTGCCAGTTGTCGTGACCAATAACTAAGTGTATAGCCAACATTTTGACTGGACCTCAGGGAGGTAGCCTCTAAAAACTAACAAAAGTGGTTTAAAGTTTTGAACTTCGTCAGAATAAAAATGACTCAACTTCAGATGTGAGATACCCTGAAAAGCTCTGAAATTAATGATACCCATATCACTATGCAAACCAAACTAGAGGGGTGGTGGGGGGTTTTGCAACTAGGCCTCATGACTCAAAGCACAGCATTTCTCTCAGTCTCTCCTCACTACCTGTGGTGAGGAGATGTATGTCAATATGAGCAGCACAGTTACCAGAATAATTTATACCTCCTACAGATACTCTAACAGCAGCCTCAGCTTGATTTATTATTATGGCTGATATATGGGAGGGGATTTTCTAGCTTTGTTAATGTGTGCACCTTAACCAAAACAGGTTATTTAGCAATAACTTTTTTAATGCCAGCATCGGGCTGGTCAGGTTAAATAAGCAAACACAGCACAGATTGAATTGTATTAGTCAAAAAAGGTTTTAATAAGAAAGCTGGAGTCAATATTGAAATATAGCTACAAATACCTAACAAGCTAAACTTTTGTTCCTAATGTAGTTCAAAAGTATTGGAGACTAAATGGCATTGTGCCTGTTTAAGTAAATCAACCAAAATGACGAATAACCTTACTATGTTGTCATCTAACGTTTCAGTCAAAGAGGAAACCCAGGAGCACGAGCAGCAGACAAAGTAAACTTCACAGCAGCCAAAAGAAGAAACATTACGCCTTAACATAGTTATAACAATTTTGTATCTAGACAAATAACCCTACTACCTGGCCAGCAGAGGCTCTCTTTCGAAGTTAGGTCATCGTCAACAAAGGGGAAGGCAGAAATTAACAAAAAATAAAAGTTTCTCGCAGTTGCAGCCGCCAGTTCAGCGTTGCCAGCGCAGGACTGAGCAGGACTGCGAGCAGCTGAGAGCTTGCTGCTGCTTTCAGCTTTCAGCAGTGATTGTAACAATATCCGCGTTTGGACGCAACCATGACGACGGGGGGGGGAGACACGGAAAAAATGACAGACAAACAAACTTACGTGTCCGCGAAGGTAGAGGCTCAGCACACAACTAAACCCTCCAAACTAACATTTTTAATAAAAGCGTTGAAATTTCTTCATACGTGCTTATACACAGCTCGAAATTGTATTTCAGTAAAAACCGAACACACCCCTTCAAAGTTGGCATGCTCCTTTGCGGTCCTCCCTCAGGCATTTACGATTCTCATGTGCTACTTTGTGTTACTGTGCTTCATTGATGCTAATCAAGGAAATAAGTGTGTGGCATCTCGATATTATATAACTACAAAACTACATTTAAACTTTGAAAAATGAACTAACCAAAAGAAAGTTACCTTTATTTTAGGTCGTCCTCTGTTCTGTTGTTTGTCTTGCAATAACCCAGACTTGATTCAAAAAGTTAACAATCGATAAAAATGAACTTAAAGGTCTTCGTGAGTCATGTTATACTGTAGCCCTGTTAGGCGTGCCTCAAAGGCGGAGTGTGAAATAGTCAGAAATGCTTTAAAGAGGAATTTTTCCCACTTCCACTTTGGCTCACCTCTCCTGCTATGGAAACTTCTGTGCTACATGGTGGAGTAGCCTAATTCAATCAATCCAAGAAAATCCTATTACCTTCAAACGTGTTTCCATGGAGATGGGGTGAAAAAAACATAAATATTTGCAGCATCACACTTGAGAGGTTAAAATGAAAGCATAGTATTCATGCTGGCAGGAGGGCAGCCAGTGGACTATGGCATCAAGTCTAAACTCTTATAGGTCAGTGTTATGAGTGGAATAAAAGTGTAACTTCACACATGTGCCAATCCAAAAACCATGGAAGTGCTGACAGGGGTACATTTACGGTTTAGCTCATTTGAACACAGCAGGACCTAGAGTTTTATGTTTTTAAATTAGTTCATGATGAATGGTTATAAAATAGTTTGAAAGATGGCGTACAGAAAATGTTCCATCTCTGCATTTGAATGAAAGATTGAGGCCAGTTTCAATTACTAAATGAGTGTTACAAACATATATCTGTCATCACATGGTGTTTGGACTTATTGTGTATAAATATATATACTTAATGACTATTATACACATGCACACACTTTAAAAAAAAATTCTGAAGAATTTTTCTGAATTTACTTCTTTGTACAGTGCAGGATTCACAAACAGGACTTAAAAAGCTAATGACTGTATTCTTCCTGTGACGTAGTGTTTTCTCAGCAACAGGAAATGAGTGAACTACAATTCAATCAAAGAGATACTTAACTTCCAGTAGGTACATATTAAAAATTTAACAACACATTGTGACACACTGAAAAATATTTGAAGACCTGCCTGGCAAGATATTTCAATACAGTGATAGTAAATGTCATGCAAAAGTAGTTAGGCTTTATAGTTAATGCCTTACAGAGGAGGTCTCACTTCATGGGAAAATGTCTGAGAGCGCTGTAACGTGGGCATAATATGCACATCCAGGCAGGATATCCAGAGCCTTGTAAAATTCCAGGCAGTAATTCTTGTAAAGCTTGTGTGTTTACTCAACGGCATGCCTCAACATCCACGCTCCCCGTTGGACAGCTGGCTCAGCTTGCAATTAGCATCCAGAGCTTGGCAGTTATTAATGATGCAATTCAGAAAGGAAATGGCAGAAAGGCCTCTCCTCCAACAGACGCCGCGGCCTCCTGTTTATTCAGTATGTCAGAAATCCTTAATCATGCTCCTCAAGGACCCCAAGCTCTGCTGGTTTCCAGTTTAACCAATTAGGTCCATGCTATTTTTCACATGGCATGAAAGATGGATGCAATTAATGACCATGTTAGACAGAACAGTGGTTTTCAAACTGGGGGTCAAGACTCTCAACAGGGTCCTTACAATGTAATTTGAGGGGCTACGAGATGATTTATGGAATGGGGAGAAAATGTGTACAATTATGGTGTCTCCCCTTTGCTCTTGAAACTCTCTTAAAAGTATACATTTGAACCTCTACAACTTAAAACTATTAAAAACAAAGAGAAAAATAGTCCGGCAGAACTACAACACACCGCCTCTTGAAAAATATGACAGTTTAATAAGTGTATGTGGGTGCATGAGGGTGAAGAGTTCACATATGACAGGCTCTTGAGGCCACAACACATAGGAACCAACATTATATCAAGGGCAAGAGGAAAGTCATGTTATTCAGAGGTAAAAGGTTTCATGTGAAGATATTTAACATTATCTTAAATCTAATTGTTGTTACCTTTCATTGACCAGTTTATGTATTTAATGTTATAACCTAATGCACATTTATAATTTTAAAGAAGTGCAAGATCAATATTATTGTGAAAGATTGGATTTGTTTGGGGGAAAAGATTCGTCTATGTATGCATTGACAGACAGGAAGTCTAATGGAAACAGCTTCAGCATGAAATTTTTATTTTCTTTTTTTTTTTATCATCAAAAACTTGTTGAATTGTCTGGGTAAATGCGTTACAACATTTTAAGATAAAAACCACATATGAACAACAGCAACAAAACAAACACTGATTTATTCGGTTTAAAAGAACTCACAGTAGTTTCACAGTACATGAAATCCATTACACATTGTCTTAAAAATGAATCAGATATTATTTTTTGTTTTGTTTTACAAAATAACTTCTGAGAAAATCACCACAGAAGCGATGGGGCGAGCAAAAGACATCAGATGGAGACATGTGATTTATTGTACTCGCTTGAAGATGAGTGCTGTCACACTGTTTCCTGTCTTGCCTCCAAACTGGAACTTGGGTGTAGGCAACTCCTGAACATACTCAAATCCTGTTAGGCGACACAAAGAAAATGTGCAGGTTGAGAAATCGGCATTATTCAAACTAACAGAACGTCAACATGCTGACTTAAACACAGATGCCAAGAATCCTTTCCTGCTGACAGTGGCTACAGAGAGGTTAGGAGAAGCACTGTGAGTCTAGAACTAGCCATCAACCATCTGTGGTGCTTCCTGGGGCCCGAGTAAAGACAGGCTGTCAGTGTGACAGATGAGCTCTCCAGGACCCTTTGGCCCCCTGCAGGCTCTCCGGAGTGACTACACTGAGAGGAGTGACAGCTTCTGGAGGAGTGCCGAAAGTCTGACTTTACAAGGCTGTTGTTGCCTGCAGCTCTACAACCTGCCAGGTAACTGTCACTGATGTTGAAATAAGCCCATGTTTTGACTGGGGGTCAGACAACAATGCACCCAAATATAGATGATAGAAGACGTAACAAGCCAGGTTGACACAAGTGTAAGTCACACAGATGCACACCTAAAAGATGAACATATTTGATCTCTGAATGAAAATATGCAACATGTACAATGTATCATAGATTTATATATGTTACATATATGAATAATAGTTAACAGTCTTCTTCTTTACTGTCTTTTAAGGAGCAATGGAACTTCTGGTTTAGTACCCCCACCTGCTGATCAGTGAAGCCTTTGGTATAAATCATTATTGTTAGATTATTATAGACCTTCCTTTGTGTTACATTTGAATTCATAGAAATAAATGACAGATTTTTTGGAAAACTTAAAAAAAAAAGAGAGACATTAACTGCTGTAAGCAGCCAGAAAGTAATGCCCTCACAAGCACAATGACCAGGTTACAATTTGCATGAAGAATGACTTAACATCATTTAATGTCTGGTCAAAGTTCCCGTTCACATTATCTGTATGATTTGGATGATTATTGGAGAGAATATCAGCCTGATGTGACTGTTGGAGAGCTGACTTATCTGCTAAGCAAGACTCAAGGAGCTATTTCATGAAGACATGTGAGAGATTCAGCAGACTCCTTCTACTTTAATAATCAAACATGCAATCATTAATTTAAAGGTTTTGCATTACCTTCACTAAATCTGTCCAGCAGCTGCTCCTTTGTCCAGTTACAGGAAGTGACGACAAAGAAACCGTTGTTCTTTAGAGCGTCTTTTAGGGCTTTGACATACAATATTTTGCCCTCCTTAGTGTTGTCTGGGTTCAAGCTTATAGCATCAAATGTTCCTTTGTCGATGCAGACATCAAAGTCCTTTAGCTCCCCTTGGCAGTTTAAGAAGTCCAACTCCTAAAATTACAGAAAAATCGAGAAGTTAGTGTGTTTTTCAACTGTACGGCAAAGGTAAAACAGCAAACCCCTTATGTCTAGTCTTCTGTCACCTGCAGCAGAAATCTGTCAGCATCAAGCAACAAGTGTTTCACCTTAGTGGTTAACTTTCATACTAAATTGCAAATGTTTACTTTTACAGCAAAATGCTGCTGAGGTTACTGAACAACATCAATGAGTAAAAAGGACCCTTTATCTGAACAGCGCACAGAACAATATACCTTATGGGAGAGCTTGACAGCCTCGTAACTATCTTTCTCTCCCTCAAACACACACACACACACAAACACACCAGGGCAGAAAAGTGTGATTCATGAAGGAGGCTAAAATGTCTACATTTTGTTGCAAATGACCTGAGTTCAAATTGAAAGGGAACCTGTTAGATGGAAAAACTGTGATGATGCTGAAGGAATGCATGAAGGTGATGTGTCAAAGCAGCAGCAGACAGTGACTAATGTAAATGGAGACAGGCCTGACATAGATTTGGGGAGCTTTGATGTGAGACTTGACGAGGAAGCTCTATTTCACCGGCTTAAGAACAACTGGAGACTCCACTCAGGTCTACAATTGCACACCAACACAAGCAAACTCGCACAAATTATTCAGGCATTCTGCAGTCCTGAAGCGATGAGCAGGATGCCAACATACCACTTCTCTCACACACACATACACAGCGCTCCCCCTGTCCAGCTACGGTCAATATTGACTCTATTTGAAAGCTTTCTGCCCCTGCAGAGCACACACCATTACAGTGGTGATATACATATGACATATATGCCCCTTTATTGTACACACAGGAAAGGAAAAGTCACTCATCATCACATCACAAATACAGCCGCATATAAAGTGTTTTTTTTCGCAGACACGTGTTAGTAAAAGTGTTAGACCCTGCCAATGCTTTGCGGTTTTAGGCAGTTTCATCTGAATGGTGGGCAGACTTCCATCCCTCTCAGTGCCTCCTTCCGATCCAACTCTCCCACATGGTAAACACAGGAGAGTTACCTCTAATACTCCCAGGCCCAGTTTGACTTACAGTTTGCTGAAAGCTATACTGCACCGGAAATCAGGATTGAATGGGAGTTTCAGTAGGTAATATGTACATAGCATTAGGTCTGACAAATACACCAACATTTTTAAATTTCAGCATATAAGTAGAGTGAATTTAACAAAGATTTTACACTTACTCTATACGAGATAAGTTACCCTTCAAAAGTATAAATTAAATTCAAAAATTACCTTAGCAGTAGCCATTACAGTAACTTTTTGAGCTGCAATGAAAAACGCTACTTTTCCACATAGAGAGCTTTTTTAAGGGCTTTTTATGCTTTCATTTAAAGACCGGACAGTGGATAGAGTCAGAAAACGAGGCGAGAGAGGAAGGGGAATGATGTGCAGGAAAGGAGCCTCAGATTGGATTTGAACCCGGGCCGCCTGCTTGGAGGACTATAGCCACCGTACATGGGGCGTGCGCACTAACCACTAGGCTATCTGCGCTACTCCACATAGATAGTTGCCCAAAATTACACAGATTGACCAGGGATACTCAGAAGGCAGCTTTCTGGAACAAATACTGAAAAATATTGAATATTATTAAACCCTGTTTATCAATTCCAGTGCAGACTGCTGTCTTTGAAGCTGTGACGCTCTGTTACATCTGCTGCAGACAGTGCTCGGAGTTTCGGAGTTGGATCGTGATCAGCTGGACGAAAACTGTGTGATACAATTTTTACTAAATTACTCAAAGCATTATTACTGCATTATATGTTCTTAGGTTCTGTATACAGAAGTTTATATGTGGCGCCATTCAGACAAATTGTACCCTGTTTCCAGTAAAGCTGTGATAGACTTGTATCCGCCTGATAATACATGCCAAACAAAATGTTGGTCAGGCTATAAAAAAAGTGCACAAACGTTCTTTTTAAGTCAGCTGATACGTGAATGCCCCAATGCTAACGTCACATCCTAATAAATCTGCTGTAAACCCCCCAAAACTGGTCAAATATCAATTAGAAACCACATCCATTACAAAAACCTGAGAATTTAGGCAACATGTGGTTCCTTTGGTTGTTTGTGACACCAGCGTATGTTTAAAACATAGATTTTATGTCATACATAGCAAACCCACCTTCACAGGGACATCTGTCAAGTCCTCCGCCTTCAAAACATTTCTGGACAATTCGACAGATGCTGGGGAATAATCCACACCAGTCAGATTCCTATATCCATGTTTAGCCTTTGCATAAAAAAGGGAAAAAAGATAAAGAACAGAGCTCTCAAACATGAGTTACAAGTTCAGCTCAGTAAAACTAGATGTCATTCACTTTCTATCTGTTAAAGGGCCACATCACCTTTGTTATACATTCACCAGGATCTTTACTCACCAGTTCAACTAGAAATGCTCCATTTCCTGTGCCTATGTCCAGAATGGAAGCATCCTCTGGAATCTTAGCTGTTTCCATCCATCGCAGCACTCGGCTCATGCTTTCCTCACCAAACCTTACAAGAAGAAGCAGGGGAAACAGTCAGTAAAACAAGACAAGACAAGGCTGTTACAAGATAAGTTGTAACAATGTCCACTTTGAATTTAAACGATTACCATATCTCACCAACATCCCCAATTTCTCTGAATGTCTCCAGTTCTTGTTGATATGCATCTTCCCAGCTGAGGAAAAAGACATTCTTTTAGCACAGACAGCATTGTGTTTTATTAGCGAACTACACAGTGTACTGCAAAAACACAATTAAAAGAACCGACCCTGGGTATACGAAGCTTTCAATTAAACTCTCTTTATAACATTATATTATATAACTGCACTCTGCATTACTGTGGTACAACACTGCCTCTCTTCTCTGCTGTTTACATTACTTATCATACCAAGTCACTTTAATCATCACTTGTCACTTTATCTTGTCATTCTCTGCAAATACTGTCTCAATTCCCCCCAGTTAACTTCACCATTCATTTTGTACTGTATATACCCCCTGTTTTTATTTTTATTTATCTTAAATATTATGTTTAATGTGTATTTTGAGCTTTCTTGTCTGTGCTGCTGTAACGCCCGAATTTCAATAATAAAGTATTATCCTATTCTATCCTTGTCCAGTATTACAGCTAAAACTACTATAAGACCAAACAGGCTAAGTAACAACATGCCAAACTGTTGTGTTAGTATGAGCTGTTATTGTGGGTACGATAGATAGTGCTGACTTCAAACTTTGCAGAAAAAAACAAAACAAAAATATGTTGACAAGGTTATAGCGTTTAGATAGTGAAATGTTTTGTAGCTGTGATGCTCATAGATGAGACTATGACGGAGTCTGAACCAACCATTCCCAAATTACTGTTAGCATCGGAGCTAATAACATCAAAACACTTACTATTCTTTCGTCCCAAGTTTCGAGGGTCCAAAGTCGCTATCTGAGCATCTGTCGTCCTCTGGGTCCGAGTTATTTCCACCACCACCACAGCAGCCACGTGTGTTTTCAGGGTCTTCTTCCATTCTGGAAGAGAGAAGGTTCTGTCAACTCGCCGCACTACATTTCCCACAATGCCTTTGGGTTAGAGGAGAGCGCGTGCAACCCGCAACCGCAGGGGGCGTCATCGGGATTGATGGGGATGTTTCCATCATGGCGGCATCCATTTCAGGTTACACTTTTAGTTCTGTGTGTTATCACAGCGCAAACAGCAACGCAGATCACGTAAGTAGTTTTAATTATGTTGACAAGGTAGTACGCAATAGGTGTTTAAGTGTCCGCAGTTTGTCAGGTTGTTTATGAACGCCATTAGTTTGTGTTGTTTTCCAGTGTCATCATCCTGTTGCAGGCTAGCTAGTGTTGGTTCCGTCTATTCACCGGCAGGCACTCAGGAGCTAAAAGATAAAAGAGTATATGCCATTTTAAGGTGATTTATTGTATTGTGTGTGCACATGTGTTAAGTACTAAGCTGTGACAACAACTACAGGGAGTAATAAACTTCAAATATAGGACATGTTCTCTGGAAAGTTTCAGTTTCAGGAAATACTCAGTAGTCAGCTTCTTAGCATGTTAGCAAATCCTTCAAAGCAAGTCACTTCCGTGTTTCGGTCCTGCTAAAAAAAAATCTACAGTCACTCCGAGGTGTTATCTCAAAGCAGTGTTATGTGTCATCTAAATATGAAAAAAAATGACTCAGTAACTATCCAACAAGGTGCAATTGGACCTGCTTGTTTTGTTTTTTTCCCCTGATCTGCTATATTAGCTTGTTAGCCTCATGCATTTTCACTCAACACCGTCAAACAAAAAAATCACAAAAAAGCATATTTCTTAGTATTCGCTTTAGCTTGCTCGATGTGGGAAGCAATCAGGGGACACGTGTGTTGTTGTCATCGTGTAGGAAAGACGCAATTTACTTAAATGTTGAGGGAGAAGAAGCTAACACAGGGGAGCTGTTTACATCCCAGTTCCTCCTGTCAGAAGTTTAAGAGTGTGCTGAGCAGGTGGGTCGCTGCTAAATACAAGTTTTCTCGCATTCCTGACATAAGTAGAAGGAACAATCCAGCATTTTAGATTTATAGTAATGCTTGTAGACAGATTTGAGCAGCTCGATTGACTCCCATAACAAAACCTTGATTTGTTATTTTATGTGACTTAAGTATAGTTATGAGTCACTCTGATACTTTCACTTTTTTTTTAAATACATAAAGTTTGCTTGAACATAATATGTCACAATTTGTTCTGTATATTAATTTTAAGATAAGTATTTTTTTATTGTTTCATCAATTAATGTGTAGAATCCTATAAGGAGAGAAAAGTTAGGTTCATCTCTTTCTTCAGCCAATTATATAAAAGCAAGAATATTTTCAATGTATCAGTATAATAAAAAAATCCAATCTTTACATGATGTGTGAGCTGTAACAAGAATATCTGTCTTTTTTTTGTTGTTGTTGCTTTGATTAACAATAAATGGCAAATGGACTTGAACTTATAAATCGCTTTTCTAGTCTTCCGACTACTCGAAGCGCTTTTACGCCACACCAACCCTTTCACACACTGATGGTAGTGGTTACTATGTAGTATCATCCATCAGAAGTAACTAATGCCATTCATACACCGCCACCGAAGCAGCGGGAGCAATTCGGGGGTTAAGTGTCTTGCCCAAGGACACATCGGACATGTTGCCCAGCTGGGGCTCGAACCCTCGACCTTCCGGTTGAGAGGGCGACGACTCAACCAACTGAGCCACAGCTGCCCAAACAGCCATTTATGTTTCATGTCTAAATCCTCTCCCTAACCACAGTTTTTGTGTATTTGCACAGGAGGGCTTCCTATTAGGAGAAGTAAGGCAAGAAGAGACGGTCAGCATCAGTGACACACAGATCAGCACGGCAGAATTGATCCAGGTAGTAGGTAAGGTCTAAATCCCACAAAACAGTAACTTAATGTGACAGGCTAGTTTGCCAGCTACACTTGCGCTTGGTTTAACGACATGGCCCCATAAGTTAAGAGGTATCTACCTTTGCCGATGGCATGCCACCAGGGGGCAAGTGTCACGTACAACTTGTCTGTCACTCCAGAATCACCCATCTTCCAACACCATGATACATTTGAAAATTGTTACCATGGGACTTGCTTTTCGACATTTACTGCGGTAAATGTGTGCTTTTTTTTCATTATTGACAATGTGAGTACAACGTAGTGATGTTATTAAAATATGGTATACCTTTATCTTGTCTTTAACATCTTATTGTTTGGTATCACCGAGATGAGAGTACCGTAGTTTCATATCATTGCATATGATACCAGTAAGCTCGTAGCAGAGCTGATCCCAGGTAACAAGGTTAGCTTTGTCTCTGTAGCCAGTCAGAATAATCAACAGCAGAAAGAGTGGAAGCTGAAAGGGACTCAAATTTTAAGAAGTTTACAAGATCACAGATCACCTTCCTGAAGACAAAATTTCCTATGAAGAAAACCCCAGGTGTAAATGATAAAATTACAGTGCCTTTATTGGAAAGTTGGATATCAGAAAGAGAGAGTGTGGGAAAAGAGCCGCTGGTCGGATTCAAATCAAAGCTGCCCACTTTGAGGACTACAGCCGATGTACATGAGCTGCGCAAAGCCACAAAGTAACCACTCAGCAGCCAGTGCTTCCTCATACGACTCTTCAGAAACTGATGGATGTTTATAGTCTGTTTGAATTTTCATTGTGTCCGTTCAGTGTCTGCTGAAAGTTCTGCCTTTTCTCCATTATTAAACTCTGATGATGGTGATACATTTCATTGAAGTCCGATCCACTGCTGTATCCTATCAACGAGTGAAATCTGATAAGGGGGGGCGGGATGTCTGTCAGTATAGAGACTTCCGTGAAGTCTGTTCCCATGGATCCTGGCTCATTGCTCCTCAGATCAACCTCCTCTCTCCTCTCAGCAGTTTTAGTGGCTTTTGGACGCTCCTGAACATGGCAGGTCCAGAACCACTTCTGAATCGAGAGAGGAACGAGGGGACGGCCTTTAAGAAACATAAGATGCACCTTATATGTACATACATGTTGATGACATTCCCTGTGCAGCATTTTCAAGTGATAACACCTGTGTAGGTTTGCAGAGTCTTTAGTGTCTTGGTGAGATGCTGAACGTACTGTTGCATGTGCAAAAGCTATATGAATTAGGCAGCACAATGAAGCACTGGAAACAATGGGCAAAAAGTACACAAGCTACTTAATTTACATGTTTAGAAAGCTACATATTAACAGAGCCATCAGAAGTACAGGTTTCCTGTTGTCGAGTCGCTTTAAAGGAAGAATGACATTTTTTGGTCTTATTAGTTATTGTAAGGGTTACAGATTAGGCTTCCTCCTTTACTAACTTGTTACTCCTTTAACATGTTGTATAAATAATGCTATCCAAATTAAATATCTGTCCTTGTGTTTTTCCAACAGAAATCCATAACCATGATCCATGTGCACAGTTGTTTAGGTAAGACAAAATGTTTTTCATCACAAACAGTTGCTATCCTTATTAGTTAGCAAAGATGTAATGGTAATGCTAGAATAATCTAAGTTATAGAAAAAAAACTGAAAATCAAGAGATTTGTTGTCCGATTGGGTGTTGAGATCCGGCTGTTATTGAGACAGCCAAGGCAGAGGAGGTGTAGGAATGATGATGAATCCGTTTTGACTAACTGTACTTTTTTGCCCTCTCATCAGCTTTTATGACTACGCAGGCAAAATCAATGAAGAAAGTCTCAACAGTATTCTTAAAGATAGACGGAAAGTAAGTACAATTATTTGCTGCATTTTAAACATAAATCTTTAATGGAGCGCTCTAATCACTTTTAATCAATGGGTACACTGAGATAGTATTTTTTTGGGCTGTACCTATCTCAAAATGAATCGTGAAACATTTTCATAGAAACTTTATAGTATTTAAAGGCTTTATATGCGATTTTTTTTGATCCAGCATGAAACCAAAATAACTTGCGGTGCATTGTGGGTTAGCATGCTAATGCTAGCGATCTTTATTATGCTCGTATCTTCACACTGCATGTAAATTTACCCGAAATAAGCGTGATCTAGAAACACAGTTAAGCAGTGAGTACAGTATGTTATTCTTCTTTTCTCTAGTCCCTCAATTAAACAACTTTTATTTGCAAGGGGAGGAGTCATCCGTCGGGCCGGCGATGTCAACAAACAGAAAAAAAACTCTGAAATCATCACAGACAGTGGGACTCTGGTGTTACACCCATTGTAGACAGTCATGACTCAGAGAGTTATTTTCCGAGGATATACTTGATTTCTATTATATTTAAGTGTGAAAAAATCGCATATAAAGCCTTTAAGTTGAATTAACCACAAGTTCTTGGATAAAACTCCACAATGATTGTCTGTCTGTCTGCGTAGAACGTCATCGGTTGGTACCGGTTCAGGAGGAACACGCAGCAGCAGATGTCGTTCAGGGAACAGATCATCCACAAACAGCTGACTCAGCTGCTTGGTGTACCCGACCTCGTCTTCCTTCTTTTCAGCTTCATCTCAACCGCAAACAGCTCAACACACGCACTGGAGTATGTGCTCTTCAGACCTAACCGCAGGTAATGACAGTATGTAGACTTACAGGAGCAAAAATCCACACACACACTCACACACTTGTGGTATCTTGCCAGACAACAGTCTGATCCATATATATCCACAAACACCAAGTGTTCCAGAACTGTCTGTTTTTCCTCATATCTAAGTTCCTTTGTGCAATCAAAGAAACAGGACTGACAATGTGGGGTACTAGGAGAAAGTTTTAACAATTAAACACATATCTTTACCATTAAAAGCAGGTCATGGGTTACAATCCGTATTTTAAGAATGTCAGTGTTTTCTCCATTAGTAACATCAATTAAGTCCCTTGCCGTATGTCACCACATATAATAATGTAAATGGTAAATGGACATGAGCTGATATAGCGCTTTTCTAGTAAATACGCATTCATACACCACCAATGAAGCAGTGGGAGCAATTCGGGGTTAAGTGTCTTGCCCAAGGACACAACGGACATGTTGCTGCAGGAGCTGGGGATCGAACCCTCGACCTTCTGGTTGGGATGTGCCCCATGCCATGTGGTATACAGATTTAAAGTTTGGAAGAATTTTGGGCCAGAATAGGAACCGGTATTCAATTTGTATTATCAGGAAGGAATAATATAAAATTGTCCTGTTTTTATCTTAATATGTATAAAAGGTTAAACCCAGAATCCTTCATGTTTGTGTTGGTAACAGTTGCATGTGGAATAATTGTATGGCAGCGTTAATTTCCCTGTAAAGTAGGCCATGTTTTCTTATTTGTCATATCTACTCAGTAGGTACAACCAGAGGATCACCCTGACGATCCCAAACCTCGGCAACACGAGCCAGCAGGAATACAAAGTCTCCTCAGTGCCCAACACCTCACTAAACTACACCCAGGTCATTAAAGAGCATGGGTAAGATTTTATTGTTTTTTTACTACTACTACTTATTTTTTTACCGGTTTGAGTTGACAGCCATGTCTTCTCTGATATTCATGGACTTGCAGCAGCCACTTTTTTTTTTACTAGGGCCTGACCGATATGGGACCGATATCAATATTGGGGAGAAAAAAATCCAATACCGATATATCGTCTGATATCTTTCTTAGACCTATGTTTCATCCGTAGATATAGATATAAACATTTATTGCATTGATCCCTCAAATGCAGTTATCAAACACTCATGGAAAAGAGTGTGTGTGTGTGTGTGTGTGTGTGTGTGTGTGTGTGTGTGTGTGTGTGTGTGTGTGTGTGTGTGTGTGTGTGTGTGTGTGTGTGTGTGTGTGTGTGTGTGTGTGTGTGTGTGTGTGTGTGTGTGTGTGTGTGTGTGTGTGTGTGTGTGTGTGTGTGTGTGTGTGTGTGTGTGTGTGTGTGTGTGTGTGTGTGTGACATTACACTGTGTGTAAGTTGTATTGGCATACGTTTGAATTTGTGAGTGACTGAAGTGGGATATGTCATGTGCAACATGTCGTTACTGCGCTGATATCTTGTGATCTTAAATCTTGATTGACAAGAGTGGTGGGTATCTACCATTAAGTCTTAGACATATCTTAAATTATGTTATTTATATACATGATGGTGAATGTATTTTCAGGGCTGAATTCTTTGACAAAGATGGTGTGATGAAGGATATCCGAACAATATTCCAAGTATACAGCGCACTACAAGATAAAGTGCAGGTGAGTAGAATCACAGATAACCTGGAACAAAGAAACATGAAGTCATTTAAAATAACTAAAAGTAAGTTTTCCACTTTATAGTTTTTTTAACTTGTTTTTCTTTCTTCAGGCTGTGTGTGGGGAGGTAGAACAAAGCGAGCGAGTGAGGGAGAAAATCCAAGAGGATGTGAACAAACTCAAACAACAAATTGCTCTCAGGAAACGCAAGACTGCAGAAGAAGAGAGAAGTCAGTACCTGTTCTTATTTTTGGGCTATTTATCACTTTTTATATAGAGATAGGACAGTGGATAGAGTCAGTAATCAGGAAGAGAGAGAGTGGGGAAAACCCAGGCCACCCGCTTGGAGTACTACAGCCTCTGTACATGGGGCAAGAGCACTACCAACTAGGCCACCAGCTCCCCTGTTCTTTATTTAGTACACTGGCATTATGTGACTGATTTGAATTTGTGCAGTGTAAAACAAACTGGCTTCATATCAATCACAAACAGCAAAAAAGATAAATATTAATCTGAGGTTTTATAGCATTTAATTCCTTCGGAGTTGATACTTCCTTCTCCGGCCCATTTTAAATATTCGATCAGTCAACTGATTTTATGTGCTCCTTTTTTAATATATTTTTTCATGTTCCACAGGGCTCCATGAGTCCGAAAATGCAGACTCCCATCCTACTTCAGAGGAGAACACAGACCCGTCTGAGGCTTCTTCTCAGTCCAGGATAAATTTCCACACACCCCCTGCCCCCGAGCGGCCCAGTACCTCACCTAACCCCCCATCTTATGCTGACCTCTTGACCCAGGATGACTCTCTGCTCTCCTCTTCTTCCCCACCCACGAGCGCCGCTCTTCTGCCTCGGCCCCAAGCTGTGGGCTCTCCAGGACACCCCACCCCAGGCCCACTGGGGATTGGCCTTGGCCTGGGCCTCGGCGCCAGCTCTAATCCTGTCACCACTCCCAGCAGCCCGTACCTTGGCAATGGTGATGGATCAAGCTCTGACTCGTTAGACAGACAAGCTGCAGGGCAGGAGGATGATGAAGATGAAGAGGATGACGATGATGAAGAAGATGAGGACAGTAGCGAATACGAGAACTTATTGAGTGAAGCCCCACACCTGCCCCTGGTCTCTGCTAGTGTTTTAGCGCAAGGTCGACCAGCTGCGCTAAGTCCTGATGGGGACGCTCGTGGCTCCCAGACCACATAGAAATATGCCACAGGGTGTGTACAGGACACAAATTAGTGACACACCTTGAGAGGTTGGCATCTCAAGCAATCAAAGATAGACAAATATAGACAAAAGAAGTGCCAGTCCTGAAAGTGAACGGCATGCACAGGTGGTGTCCCGCTGTGAGTATTTCTCCTCGTCTTAGTCTGTTCTCCCTTTCAAGGGGAAACTTTGCTAGGCTTTGCAGGCTCAACTGGTGTGTTTCTCACAAGGGGAAAAGGCATCTGATTTCATTGTTTTCTTTTTGAAATGGGGCCAGTCTTGGTACTCCAGTGTGGATGTGTATGGTTTCAGAAATAGATTTTACAGAGACATTTATGCCAACAGGTTGGCAAGCTGGCTCTCTTAAAGACAGGCCCCACTCCGCTCTCTCTGTATCTTATTATTCTTTTTAGTTTCACATTGGCATCACCAACTCCGAGCACTCAATCTTCTATTACCTCTTGCACATTTATTTTGGCCTTCCTTTAATCAATCTTGGAAAATTAATGGGACAACATTTTGTAGCCTTCACGCAATTTTTAAAATCAAAATAGGCAAATGGTCATTAAGGTTTTATTTTTTTATTTTGAATAAAGAGATATATTTGTAATTAGAATTTATTTTACATGCACATTTTGAAATTTTATGTTGAACTTATGTTCTTTTCAATGTTCCACAGTTTTTCATTAATCATACAGTTGCCTATTTAAATGATAAAGATTAGATTTCAAACTAAATTTACTCTGCCACTTCTTTAATGGGTGCTTTATATATACATATATACTATATATATATATATATATATATTTTGTTGATTAACGGTTAATCAAATTTGATTGACAAGAATGTCAATGTCTTGTTCCTCTTGGATAACACTGAAACTGTATGCGCTTTGCTGCACTTAACAACATTTAAGATTTCTTTATAATCGTGCTTTACCAATGCTGAGATGTTGTGCCACTTGAGTCGTCCTCTTTCACCACCCTGAGCCAAACTGAGCTCAGCTATTTGTGTGTTGTATGGGGTTCACAGGGCAAACACAATGTACTGTAGCTTTACTAACCAGATGCTTAAGGTTCCCTTTCTGCTGCTGCAACCCAGAGAGCTACCACTAAAAAAAAAAAACTGCATCGGTCTGTCTGTTCTTTACATAAAAACTTGGCTGCTACTTCCATTTCACAGTGCTGGTTGTCTCCAAAACTACTGACAGTGACCGTATAACCACTTTAAGTTCATTTCTGACTCTTTCTCTGTTCAAGTCAATAATGGAAGGCTGATAGCAGACCTCATGTATCCTGGTCTGGTCGGGTCATTGTTACGTGCACGGACCTGGATAATGTGACGAAACATTGTAACCTTGCTTCAGTATACAGTGCCTTCCACTCAGGGCAGTTTCTGTCTGCACATGGAACACATTCACAGATCTCTTTTATTTAAGGGTTAAAATTATAACAAATGTGTTGTGTTTGAAATAATCCACTTCTAGCTTTTTTTTTTTTTCACTTGTGTGTCTCCTTTCTCACTTTGTTCTCTTTTGTCTACCTGAAACAATCCTTCCTAAAGCTATTTCTTCCTTTTTTACTTTCACCGATAACTTCTAAGCGGACCTGATTGCAGCTGTGGCTTTGCTTGCTTTATCATTTGAAACTGGAATTTGAACTATAAAGTCAAAAGGAATCTGCTATCAACTGATACTTCCAGCAAGGCAGAGTGGATAATAATGAGCATGACGGACATGCAGATGTTTTTTTTGTTTGTTTGTTTTTTTAATTCTGGCCTGTTTGAAAACGAATGAATTAAAAGATGTTGAGAGATTGAGTGCTGGATGCAGGACGCCCTCCTTGCATGAACTGGTCAGCTCTCTTCACCGATATATTCAGCATGGACAGACATCTGCACTGCACATGCAGGATGTCTCACATCCGCAGGTTTCACTCAGTTTTGGAAAGGAGGGCATTTTTGTGGTGAGAGAAGGTTTTTGCCTTGTGAACAAGCTCTGCTTTATATACACAGTGTGTTTGTATGTAATATTTTCTGCCTTTGGGTCATTAAATTTGCTCTGATGTGTTATGCCAATGCATCACTTCAGGAACTGGCACTCAAAATGTTACTAAATAATCACCAACAGTACCACAATCACACTGTTTAAAGAAATGACTAAATCAGTTTGTTAGGAGTATGGTTTCCTTTGAGTACTGGAATATAATAAGGAAAAGTTTAATGAATGTATATTAGGGGGGCGGGCGGGGGGGGGGGGGGGGTAGCATTTAAACAGCACTTACTGTATACGCTTGTTTCAGGTGTTGTGGTGGTATAGAGCAGAAGTTCTCAATGTTTCTCCTCACTTTTTATCCTGGTCCTCAGTCCCTGGATGTCTTTATTTCTGTTATCCCCAGGTGTAACTCTGAATTTGTGGACGGACTAAAAACCAGCAGAGTTCTGGTACTGAGGACCACTGGCATACGCATGAGAGGATTTACATTGTAAGGATCCTTTACCTTCCAATTTCCAACTTAATAGAAATATACACTCGCGTACTCTCACTGTATGGGTTGACCCTTCCCTTTGTTCCCTTAATGGGCCATTGCAAAATCAACACCTGCCTGAAAGCACAAAGTCCAGTGCACAGCTTAGATCTTGTCAGCTTTTATCTGGATATGTGAACTTGACAAAAGCAGTCCAAGGACTTGCTTGGAAGAGCACAGAGAAATATGGTTATTAAATGGAGGACAATAAATGAGACATGCATATGTGATATATGTGCCTTTGTTTTCTTATTTTAGTGAATGCTGTTACAATTTAAACCTTGTTTTTTTTTTTAACAAAATGTGTTTTGCAGGTCAATTATGTCACTAAAAATCTAAAATAACAAGTTTCTTACATAGACTTGGGCAAAACTTAAACTAACACATTTTGTACTGTATCTGTATTTCTATGCGCAAAACCTACTGGTGCTTGTGTCAATGACATCACATCAGAGTGGGACGGGCTGTGATGTAAACAAGAGTTGCATCCACGCATAAATGTTTTTTTTCTTCCAGTAAACCAGAGACTTTGTAAGATGAGAAGTATAATGCCAATTTAATGTCGTCCTCGAATGGTGTGTAGATGACCGTCAATGACAATAATAATTCAGCGCCGGGAACTGTTGTTCAAGCTGTCATGCATTACTGCAGAGTGCTTGCTGCAGTATTTTTACGATGACATCATCCTCTTATCCCTTTTTGAGGGGATACCACGTGGTTGCTTGCCAGACATGAAACATTATTACGATGCACGAATTAAAACCAAACACGTTTACTTTAAATAACTGAGCCTGTCGTAGAGTAAAATAATACGTGTCTTAGCGGTAAAAATGATTATTACTGTGACAGCCGAGCCTGTTTTGCTTTAACTGAGCCTTTTAACAGTTGGAATGAGAGACGTAGAATCTGATTGGTTATTGCCAAGGGATACACAAACATTGACCAATCAGGTGGCTTGGCATATTCAGGTGGTAAATCCTGATCCTGCCCCCTGACTGTGACACGGCCCAGAGAGCTCTCTCCTCGTAGTGTATTTTTTTTTTTTTTAGCTCTGCCTCGGTTGCTTTCCTTCCCTTGTGCCGCCATTAAAGCCCGTCAGTTTTGTGGTGGGAATCGGGAAGAGGATAAAAAAAATGATTTAAAAGCGTAAAAGCAAACGGCAGAGGGACGGGATTGGGGGGGGGGTTTCTTCTTCAGCGGTATGTATGGACATTCAACTGTCAACTAAACGGGCGCCCCGAAGAAGAAGTAAATATGCGGTTAGTATCGGCCAAGTAACAGCCTGAGTTCGGATTGGAGTTGGGGTTTTTCTGGAGGAAGCTCCATTTGTTTTGGCTCCGAGGAGTGTAAACACAGCAAAGCAAAGGTAAGCGCTTCATCGTTATCTTGTGGAGTTGATAAGGGCCCTCTTAAAAACGGCTACATAATCCCGTAATGTTAGCGAGCAGCCTGCTAGCTTGGCTTTAATTCCTGGCTGGCAACAGAACGAGTGTTGCCTGGTTGTCATGAAGGATAACTACTAGAGAGCTCCCACTGTGGGTCTGTTAACACGATATACACAGTGTTTATAGCTAGCCTGTAAATTAACTGAACTCTTTTCCGACTTCTCATTTGGAAGAAAAACCCAGTTTGTTGTTTATTTACAACTGAATTCCTTTTGTTGTCATTCACTTAACAAGTCGCTAGTCGCTGGTGAACAGGTTGAACCACCTTGTCTAAGTGTTAAACATGAAAACGTTCCTGTTTTTGCTACTCGCAAATAAAATGTTTGTAAACTCGGGAGGCGTGGTGTAAACACAACCCTACTATTTTGCCTTTGCGTTATCTAATTATTGTGATCTCTTTCCGTCTCGTAAATATGGTTTAAAAACAAGGGCACATGTGGTCTTTAATAGTTTTGTTTGCTTTGGGGGCGAATTCAATTTCAGTGCATCTGTAAGTGTCTTAACCAGTCACGCGCTTCCCCTGCTGGGTATCTGGTTTCATTATGTCCTTGTCTCTTGTTACCCAGCTCTGTTAGGGCCCATTTGCCTGGTCCGAGTCATTTACTGTATGTGTCACCTGCATCTTCGCCCTCGGGTGTTTGTCTTGTGGGTCTCTTTAAACGTCACTTACTTTGAATGTTTTGCTGCAGATGAGTGCCAGATGAAGAGCAGACCGCACTGTAGTCTTTTGCAAGTGTTTGACAGTAAATGATCAGGGACACAGGTGTCTGTAATGACAGCAAGAGTTTTACCTATGAATACCTCAGAAGTTGTAACACTTTTTGTATCATTGCAGAAATGTTAATTTAAGTGAATCCATAAACATTTTAACTATTTCAGAGTGTTTGTCTTTGAGTAATGATTTTTTTTTTTTAACTTATGTGGCATTCAGTGTTTTTATTTAGCATTACATCATTTATTTTCTTCTATTTTCTTTTTTATGTCTGTTACACCCCAGTGGACTGCTTGCTGTGTGATCTCCTTAAGAGTGGATCTGCCGAGCTGAGAACCCCTCTGAACGGCAGGAAGCCCCGCTTAGCGGTGGTGCGACGATGACCGAGCCGCTTGCCAAGTGGGCCTGTGAATACTGCACATACGAGAACTGGCCGTCAGCCATAAAGTGCACCATGTGCCGCGCTCAGAGGCCCAGCGGGAGTGCCATCATTACTGAGGAGCCCTTCAAGAGCAGTCCTGCTCTGGATGCCGGTCTGCACCAGTGGGACCCTGCAGGCCTCAGCAACAGCCCGTCCCAAGGGGGCTCCAGCTTACTTATTTGTCCAGACTCGAGCGCTCGACCCCGTGTCCGCATTGCTGACGTACCTGAGACTAGTAGCAAGTGGTCATGCCACATGTGCACCTACCTGAACTGGCCTCGAGCCATCCGTTGCACTCAGTGCCTGTGCCATAGGCAACAGGCTCAACAACAGCAGCATCGACAACATGCAGCCCATCAAGGACTTCATACCCAGCAGCCCCGCAGCTCCTCGGAATCACCCCAGACCTCAAGCTCTGGATGCCGTCCTGCTCCCCCAGCCACAACTACAGACCCATGTGAGGAATACAATGACCGTAACAGGCTCAACACTCACACACAACACTGGACCTGCACTGCCTGCACTTACGAGAACTGGGCCAAGGCACTGAAGTGTGTGGTTTGTGACCACCCGAGGCCGAATAGTCTGCTAGCTGAACCCATCGAACTAGCGTCAGAGCCTGAGAGTCAACAACCTTCCTCCAAACTTAATGAACAGGACAGAGACAACAGGAGGGGTGTTGTTGGACATGTGGTTGGGCAAGGAGTAGGGAGTGTGGTAGGTGGGCTGGGGGGTTGTAGTAGCAGCCAAAGGAGGTCACCCCCGACAACAAAAAAGGAGTCAGAAGTGAACATGGACTTTCAGAGGATTGAAGTGGCATCAGGGGCTGGGATTGGAAGCAGAGAGGCGCTGGAGGTGGATTTCAAAAAACTGAAGCAGATAAAGAACAGGATGAGAAGGACTGATTGGCTATTCCTCAATGCCTGTGTCGGTGAGTTCAAAGAATATGTGCTTCATCAACTTCATTGTTTTTTGTTTAACTGTGTACTGGGTAATGAGTCAACTGAATGATGTAAGGCAGGCTATAAGGGGAAAGGGGGCCATAGAGGGATTTTTCCAAATCATTTGTTTAGAGCATTTGTTTCTAAAACATCTGCAAGGAAATTAATTGCAATCCAGTTATATAGCCCATGAGTCAGATTTCATATTTGCTTAGAAATCCCCTGCATTCAGCTTTTGCAAAACTTCACTACAGAAACTCCATGTATCTGGCCACCCACACTGTAGACTGGTATTGAATGTGGAGTAGGAGGGAGAATGAACATTTAAAGAACAAGTAGTGATTGGTTTTTCCCATCTCTCTCAACACTATCTCACTCTTTCGCCGGCCTCCGCCATTGCCTACATAGTTTGTTCTGCACACCCACACAACCTCCAGTCCTTTCTCAATCTTTTTTGTTGACTGCTGTGTCTGACAGCCAAAAATTGAAAGCCACATTTATTTTTTAAATCCCAGTTAAGCAAGCATGTGGTATGGTAAATTGGTGTATCATTTTCTAAGTGTCCTTAGAGCAAAGGAATCATGTGGTGAAAATGTCACAGAAGCATCAGTGTAGTTTTATTGCTTCTGGTCTGACACTGGGTCTCTAACTGCATGTGACATATTGAATTCCCTCATGTCTGAGCTGTGTGTCCCCTTAGGACTACGTCTCAAGTAGTCTGAAATCCTGACATGAGTGGGTGTGATTTTTATTCTAGCCTATTAAAATTAAAATGCTCTTCATATCTTATCGGAAGTGTCCTTTGCTTTTCAATTGTCCCTTTAAGGAAATCTCTCATACTTTTGGTTGTGCCAAATGTCTAACCCCTCTGCCACCAAATTCCTGTTCTTTGTGGAAAAAATGTATTTCCTTGATTTATCCATTACTCACTTGGTCTTGGGAAAATACCCTCAACTGTTTGTTTCTCAGCGTGCCAGTAGACAAGTATGCATATTGTTTGGTTTGTATTGCCAACAATCCTTAACCCAAAAATATTTACTTAACTACCATAGAACACAAAAAAACAAGCAAGCAAATATTCCCAGTTGAATAGCAGGACTAAAAACTGTATTATGCAGATAAACTACTTGAACAATATGTTAAAACTATTTGAAATTGTTGTCTTTTGACTAACCAAATTTTTTGAAATGTAACTAGTCTGGATTCTTGGCCCCAACACAACAAATGATGGCAATGACTCACTAGTGTTTGATATCAGGGAGCAGTGAGTGAGTGAGTGAGTGAATAAGGTGTGACCCAGCTACAGTCTCAGAGGAGGGAGGGAGAGTATAGCCCAGTTGGGTTGAGTACAGACCAGTGAGCCTGTCCTCTGTTGCCAGGGAGGTTTCCCTGTCATTGACATACAGCCCGGCCGTGGTGTTTGTAAATAGTGGGCTCACAGCTCTGATAGATGCCCTAGTTCCCAAAGGAACCCGCTCAACTAAAAATAGCACAACCATGCAATGAAAGTAAAAAATAAATACGTCTTTGGCTGTTTGAATGAGCCAAGACAAACTCCTTTATCTCAACTCGTACATGTTTGGTTACACCTATGCAGGAAAGCATGATGATGATTAATGATATTTAGTCCATTTGGTTGTCTTCAATAAGAAATGTCAGATAACAAACACAAATACACAACTTGATAACTAAGATAACTAGGGTTTGCATTTGAATAATTTGTGTTCCTGCTATTTTAAGGAACTGCAGGATTGTTTTCCCTGTTTGATTTGCTGTCTATCAGGTCTGGGTTGACGCTGGGTCCAAAACTTTTATCCTCACAACTAATGATGAATCAGATTCAGACAGAATACTTGTTTTCTTTATCAGTTATCCTACTTTACTTCTTTCTGTGCAGGTGAGTCAGTAAAGCCTATTACTACATGTCTTATCTGATGTCTCAAATCACAAGAGCGGAATCTCAAAATGATGAAATTGACCGCATTTTTGGCAGCATGTGGTGTCACATTAAATGGCTAATTCAGATAGCCCAGTGAAAATACATTAAGAATCAAATATTTTGCAGAGCTTGTCGGGGGATAGTGTAACTACCATTAAAATACAGACTTCGAAATAATATTAAAAGTGCAGTATAAGTGCAATTAAACTAAATGGCAGAAAAGCTGCAATTTCTTTGCTCAATTTGAAGTAAGTGACAAAACAATTATTTAATGTTCTTCCATAATGGTTTAGAAATTCCCCACTCTCTATAAATCTTCGCCTCACGATGTAGAAACACAAGTTTGTTTGGTTCTGACTGCAACAAGGACTATATCATCGTGATTTGAATCATTTTCTAACTGAAAATATTTATAGTGATGCAAAAATGAACTCCTTAACTAATGGCAAAATATGTTATAATCATGTGATCTGTATAAATAATAAGGTTTTATTTTTCAATATCCTGAGGCCGTTACCTACCATATGACAGAAAAAAAACTGCTATTGTTGGAACTGTTCAATTAATTTTGCACCTTATTTTGCTTGCTCCAAGATAAAGGTCAAATACCTCATCATTAACGTTTAGTGCAGAGATAAAAAAAAAAAAAAAAGAAGAGAAAGAGGCAGAGGGTTTTTTTCTGAAAAGGATGAAGGAAGCAATGTGGTTAATTTATGCCAATGTTAATCCTTAAATGTGAGTAAGAGAGAACTTCACATGGTGGTGTATAACTCAATGGTGAGTGACTGGTGTAGCAGACTAGAAGTTACCAATCACAAGCCTTAAATAATGAACATTTGTCTGACGACTGTTTCTTCTTTTTTCCACTGAAATGAAAGGACATGTAGTGTGTGGAGGAATACACCAGCCTGATCCGTGCCGTCTCATCAGCCTGTCTTTAAGTGTGAACCTTTTGGCGTATTTGCACCTTTTGTGCTCTCTAAAAGAGTACAGTACTGACTGCAGGGCTGCAGGCACACCCACACTAATGGAGTGTCTTTTTGGAAAGTGATTGTGATCCCTCTCTATCACACTGCGCTGCTATTGTGTATAGTTTCTCTCCTCATCTCGTACAGTGCCAGCCAACTTTACATGGCACAGTGAGTCCTTCCACCCACTCCATGTCTCTCTCGCTCTCGGTCTTACTCACACACAGATTATGCAGCTGAGCATTGTGTGTGGTCCTTTGACGTGAGAACAAAAGCACAGCAGTGTTTTAATGCTGTCAAATGTACGAGAGAATACTGCATAGACAGCTTTCCTGTAAATGCTAGAAATGGACAGAGATTTTGTGTAGAAATAAAATTATTCAAATTTTGAGGTTCGGTCATTTTGATTCTGTCGTTATAGCTCACTTGTCCAAATCGTTTGCTCCCCTTTATCAGAAAATAAAAGTCTCTCACTGAGTTAGTGGTTTGTTCACTTCTTCTCAGTTGACCTTTCTCGGTGTGTTTTTGCTGGTGCCTTGTTGTAGGAGTCTGACTAAAAATATCTTGTCCTCTACCGTTTCATGATTGTTTCATTTTTTTTTTTTTACACATGAATATATTTTCTAACACATCTCCTCACCTTTTCTAATATCAGATTCTATTTAATCTTGGATATGGCTAAAAATTGGTTCATATCAGAGCATCCAATGTGAATGAGTTTACCCCTGAATAAGTAGTTGAATCCCAGTATTCAGTCTGTGTTTAAGGGTAAGGTTTTTTGATGGATCCCTGTGAAAATAACTTACTTAGCATCCTAGCCTCAGAGCAAAAAGACTGTTGAGTGTGTGTCAGCATTATGTTTTCTTCTGCATGCTGGTTAGTTTGATTGTTGATTGTTTTGGGAAATAAGTTAGCAAATTTGGTTTGTGTGCTAGTGGTTGATTTAAAGTGACGCTGTCAGACAGAAAACACTTTTTGAAGTAATCACCTGCATCGGACTGAACAAATAATCCTTCAGACTTCAGCCCTCTTGCTAAGAAATCTTAGACTTAAGATTAATAGGGTAAAAAATAACTGACAGCCTACAATGTGGCCCCCTATTGTCGTCTCCCCCTGACTTCAAAGTCAGTGAAGTCTTGAAGCTGTTACAGCTGTGACATACTGATCTGTATTATTTTATACTGTTTGGTTGAGCACAGAATGTCCTCTGCACAGATTCAGTTTGTTGATAAATATGATTTGTATCTGTTTTATACGGTGAAGTTGATATTTTAACTACTTTTGTGAAGTACCCCATAAACTCTTTTAGTGTTCTTATGAAACACTGTAAAAGTCACACTGTCATGTAAAAGTATAAACAAATAAAGTCTTTAGGCACTATTTTTAAATGTTATTCATACATGTGACCTTTTCTGTGTCTCCATATCTGACTGAAAGGTGTTGTGGAAGGTGACCTGGCAGCTGTGGAGGCCTACAAGTCATCGGGTGGTGACATCGCACGACAGCTTACATCAGACGAGGTGCGTCTATTAAACCGGTCCTCAGCGTTTGACGATGGCTTCACGCTGGTTCACCTCGCCATCCGCTTCCAGAGGCAGGACATGCTGGCTGTGTTACTTACTGAGGTCAGTACAGACAGCCAATAAGATTACATGAATCACCTGTAATCACAGTATTTACTGATGAAGGGAATCTTGTTTACACTGTGACCAGACATTAGGCTTTACCACTTACAACACCGGTTGGTTGATCAAAAGTGCTGGTCCGTATGTCAATCACACATTTTATCACTCACATCTGTTTGTCATGCTTCCACTCCACCTGCATTTTGATGTGATAACTATATGCAGTATATTGCCCCATCACTGTATACAAAGACCCAGTTCAGGGCACTCCTCAGCCATGCTCTTGGACAGGCAGCATTTGAAAGGATAGCAGGTTCAACCTATATTTCTACCAATACATCATCAGTTCAAATGGCAACAACCCCTGATGAACAGGCCTCCTCCTCAGTTTATGAAGACAGTGTTCTTAAAGGGATCAAGCTCAGTCCCCTCAAGAGAGATTTTGAGTCAAAGCTTAAGATAAAAAACAACAACTGCCAAATAAATAATAAAAATTCTGACAAAAATAAAATTATCATAAGAAAAGAAACTGTGACGTGGTACCCTGTTTGACCTTCCTGGACTGTAACAATCCAACCGTACCTGAAGTCTGGTTTAGGTTGGCAGCATTTTTGTTATTGCCATGCTATAAATATTTATGGTCATTGATATGTTACTAATTGATTCTGATCATGAATATGATTATTATAGATAGCCCTCTCCTTTTTTTTCTTTATCTCTCTCAAACCTCAAAATCCTGCTCCTACATAGCCCTCACCACAAGAGCCAATCACAACACTCGCACACACACACACACACACACACACACACACACACACACACACACACACACACACACACACACACACACACACACAGTCAAACGTTCACTTAGTTTTGAAAATTGTTGTCTTCACTGGCCTGTTCTCATTGTAATTGTTTTTTCTGTGTTTTGATTGTTTTCTTGCAATAAAAAAAAAAAACATAATGATATTATCATGGCTAGGTTTGATTTATATTTTAAATATGGGGTTTAAAGCAAATAATAGAAATTTGAGGCTATCTTAAATTATAGTATAATTACAGAAATGTTTGAGAGATGTTTCAGTTTTTTCTTCATCTTGGCATCAGATGAGATCAAGCCAAGTGGCAACCTCAAGTGTGGAAAAAGAAGTCCACTTGGAAGCGCACAAACCTGCAGTGTCCACTTAAGGTTGGCTTCAAAAGCCCAGAAGTCACATACACACCATTGCTAACAAAGCCATGTTTACAACATAAATAAACATGCTTAAAACCTGGTGCAAAAAAAGTTTGCTTCAGCAACCAATGGGTGATGTCACAGAGACTGAGCGTCCATGTTTTATACAGAGTATGAATCAACCAGGAGGAAGAATCACAGGGGCTTACGAGTTTGTGGGAGTAAAGAGGCTGGAATTCAGCTGCACACCGAGAAGAGGCCTCATACAACAAATCACCACCCTGTCTCCATTTGATAGCTGTTCAAATATTTTATGTAGAATCTGTTTTTTTACATCCAGTTTGTTGATATAACACAAAGGCTTACTAAGCTTATACGTGTGTCTTCAGTTTACATGTACATGAGATGTACTGCAGCTTGCTTGCCATCAGCACTATGATGCCAGATTATCTGTACACACACACACACACACGCACCTCACCACCCACTCTCAGTCTCTGTCCTAGTTTCTCTTCCAAGGAGGGTCAGTGAGTAACCACTGGATCATACCCCAAAACGATCCCTATCTGGTTGAACATCTTACACAGGAACATTTCTTAACCTGCACTTATCCTTCAGGTCATTTAAATTAGAGTAATGAAAGTTAATTTATCTTAGGTCACAAAGTCATCTCCCTCCAAGACAAAACATTTGAAGGCCTTTTGAAGTGGTCAGTCTTTAACCATGATAGAGAAATAAATTCACTCAGAAGCCACTATGTTCTCACTGTATGCCTAAAACCCAAATTAATGTTCAGCAGCCATTTCTCGCCTTAAACGGTCCCTTCTGCAACAAAACATTTCCCCGAGAACTTAGTCACTGTTGAAATCTTTTTTTATATGGCATCCGGATTAATTTTCTTGATTTGAGATCTTTTTTTTTAACTGCAGAATATCTGAGATTACGTTGAGATTATGGTCCTTTTCTAACATTTTAAACATTCATTGGTTCAAACTCTGCCTCCTCATCTACCACAGCCTTTTCCATAATGTTTTAGAATAAGAGGGTTCTTCACAGATGCTTTCTGTATCTCAAAGAACATCTTTGATCTGATCTTAGAAACCTACTTTTTTAAAGTGGTAAGTGAAAAGGTCCCAGGCAGCTGAAGCCCTTGGCTGTTTGAATGCATATTTTGCATGTCAACACTTTTATTGTGCAGTTGCCAGTGAAATTCTCAGCTTGTCTCATATGAATTCTGTTTGTTTAGATTATGCTTCCTTCCCATTATCCTCCCGTCTCTGCAGGTTTCTCAGCAGGCAGCCAAGTGTATCCCTGCCATGGTTTGTCCTGAGCTTACAGAGCAGATCCGGCGTGAGGTAGCAGCCTCTCTTCACCAACGCAAGGGAGACTTCACCTGTTATTTCCTCACTGACTTGGTGACCTTCACCCTGCCAGCAGGTCAGCACCTCAATTAACTAATGTGACCGAAACAAGAACCCTTTATGGGCTTGAAAGAACTCCTGTTTCAAGAGTAATGTAAAAATACATTTCAGACGGTGTGTATTTTTTGTGTTTGGTCAGAGAAACAAAAAACTCTGTAGCTGCAGAAGCCAAGTCTAGCCGTCCTCTCTGCTTGCCAAATGTGTGATAGAATGCTTGTTTTGTTTACTTGTGGCATATGAAATTGCTTGTTGTTCGAATACTGAGGGGACATAATGCTACGGTTGTCTGTTTCCAACTGCCAGAAGACGGAGGCCACCTCTGGCTAACTGTTTGAGTATTGTTCATGCATACTGAGTATATCAGCTCGCCAACGATGCATGTCTCCTGTTCATTACCAAGATATATTTTTGATTTTTTTCTGCTCTGTAAAATTACATGCACTTGATGCTTTTTCTGTTGAATTTCTTTGTGTGAAATTGCTTTTGTGGCTTGGTTTGTAGCTTGTAGCTAAGCTAAGGATTTTTGTTAGGCAGTGTTTTCAGGACAATGCAGACATTGGCTTCTGGCCACTATAGAAAGCCATTCTGTTCAGCTCCACAAAGTCAATGCATTCATTTATTTTAGCTAAAGAATAAGCTACTGTGTGGACAAGAGCTCAGAGCATGCAGAGAAAGCCAATGGCCATTGTGGAAAACACAAAACATTATGATGGCTTGGGTCTAGAGAAAACATCTCGTTGGCCTCGTCAGTGGATTCAGCTTTCTGCTGCTGCTTATTTATTCGAGGAGATATCAATGCATCCATTTTATAAGGTGCAAAAAAGTAAGACTGAACTTACCCTGCAACCGAGTCACCTCAAACAACCTCCCTCTTCTGGTGTATATCATTCACCTTTCTTTCTTTTTTTCAGACATAGAGGACTTGCCCCCAGCAGTTCAGGAAAAACTGTTTGATGAGGTGTTGGATCGAGACGTACAAAAAGGTGACTTGTCTACTCTTCATAATTTGCAGTAACACCCATCACATCCTGTGCTTACTTGTTATCTTACTACTGCTATATGCAGTTGCTTTGGGTGAGAGAGAAGACTGATCCAAGATGAAAGATGGATGTTATGAGAAGGCCTTATATTGTTTGTGTTTTGCTGATCTGTGTGACACTCAGCAAGGCAACCTGTCTTTATCTTGTCTAGCAGTTGCTGCTACACTAATCAGCCTAATTGAGTTTAGGGGTTTCTCTGATCTGTATTTGATGATTGTACTTTGTCTCAGCTCAATTATTTGTGTCTATTTGAACCAGCCTTAAGTCAAGTATTTTGCACTGCAGTATAGGTACAGCGAGACAGAGACCCTTGATTTCACCTTCAAGATCCTCTCTAAGTGTGTGGGTGTGTTTGCACTTCATTAATGAGTTTTAGCACAATACCTTACCCTAATATGCCCTACTTAGCCGAAAACCTTTTATCTTTTGTCAGATTTAGGGATTACAAAAGGCCTGTTAACACTGCTTTAAAATCAAATTACCTGGCCCTGTAAACCCTTTCCCCAATTTATGCATAGTGATCGGTGAGTGTGCAATTTCAGGAAAATCCCAAGGCAAGGCAAGTATGACCGGTGAAATTTTGCTCAGTTAAATGAATATTTGTGTGTTTTTTGCTAAGGTTTATTTTTTGGGATTTGTATGCCTTTAATTAGATATTAATCAGAAATCGGGAGAGAGTGGGGAATGACATGAGGGAAAGGAGCCGCAGGTTGAATTCGAACCCGGTGGTGGAGGACTACAGCCTCCTTACATGGGGGGGGCACGCACTTAACCACTACACTACCTGCGAGTGTTTTGTGCATAACTACAAAATAAATCAGTTTACCGTCAAACAAAAGGACGTCTTCAAGTGTCTTCGCTTTGACAATTTTCACACTCTCACTCAACAATCAATTAGATTTTTTAAGCATTCAACCATCACAGACTCTGCTCGAGTGTTGAAAGCAGCATGCTGTTTTTGTCTCATGATGGGCTGTGACTCTGTACTAAAGAGCTGAAAGAGACTGAGCTTCATAAAGCAAATCAGCATGCTAAGTGTTGTGTTTTATGGTTAACCCCATAAACAACAACCACCGTGTATTTAGGCCTTACTTTCTGAAACTTTTTTTTACCCTATGGACACTCAACAACCACGATCCCACACTCTGAAAATCTTAGTACAATGTTTCAATGAGATCTCCCTTCTCTTTTAGAACTTGAGGAGGAGTCTCCCATCATAAACTGGTCCCTGGAGCTTGGAACGAGGTTAGACAGTCGACTGTACGCGCTGTGGAACCGCACGGCCGGGGACTGTCTCCTCGACTCTGTGCTGCAGGCAACGTGGGGCATCTATGACAAGGACTCTGTGCTGCGCAAGACCCTCCACGACAGCCTTCACGACTGTTCTCACTGGTGAGGCCTGCAGACCAGGAACTTGGGGATGCAGATAAATATTTTCGGGAATGTGATTTGAATAGTGCCGTAAATCTTAAATATCTATATTGAAGACGAGTTAATAAACAGATGTGTTTTTCATCAAATTCTTGTTGCATTAGGTTACACCAAACATCCGTTGATACTTGCTTTATCAAAAGTGTTTAGAAGTGAGTATATTAAGTTTTGTCAGGGACACAGAAAAAAGATGAAGCTTTAAATTCACGTTATGTTTTTGCATCACATGCTGATGTTTGAAATAGAGCTCAGGTTAAGAAGTTGGGATAAACTCTTAAATTCCACAGTCTCAAGATTGGAGTTGTCTGGTTTAAGGAGACACATATTAGAGAGATTTAAATAGAACATGAACATAGAAGCTCAATGTGACTTGTGTCTTTTCTAAGATGCTGTTCTCATTTCAGTGAGAAAATTACTATTCAAATATAATGAGTAATCATCATGTTAGCTTAACCACAGCAGTTAAGGAGCAATGCAGTGACTGTCAGTCACCATCCCGTCTTCACAGAGAGGTCAAATCATGTCACAGACCTAATAGCAGGTGTCTTCATGTGTGTGTGGTCGGCAGGTTTTACACACGCTGGAAGGAGTGGGAGTCGTGGTATTCCCAAAGCTTTGGCCTACATTTTTCACTACAGGAGGAACAGTGGCAGGAGGATTGGGCCTTCATCCTCTCCCTGGCCAGTCAGGTACAGTACATGCATGAAAGCACACACACACACATGCACAGAGGCAAGGAGCTGGATGTGCACAAAATGTGACACACTACTGCTGTATGAATTATGCAAGGAGCTTTACTGCTCTTACTGCAGTATACTTAATCTGTAATGCCCTGTGAAAGTGCATCCTGTCTGTCATCAGCACTTCTCTGCCGCTCACTGCTCCGCGTTACCTAATAGACCAAGTATTTGGGAGGGTTGTTATTACATCTGGGCGTGAAGGTGCAGTAATTGTGTGTGTTATAATGTTTTAACACTTGGCAGAGAGAAAGTACAGTGTGCATGACTCCTTTCTTTGTAGTTTCACCGACTCAGTAACGGTTTCCCTCCCCTCTTTGTGTTTTCTTTCACAGCCGGGATCCAGCCTGGAGCAGACCCACATTTTCGTTCTTGCACACATACTTCGTAGGCCCATTATTGTTTACGGTGTGAAGTATTACAAAAGTTTCCGTGGCGAAACGCTTGGATACACCCGATTTCAAGGTGAGAGCAGAGAACCAACTGCGTGTTGTTTTGGTGATAAAATGTTGAGGGCAGAGCTCCAGTCCTGTGGGAGTAGAAGCACTAAACTTCCTCTGTGAAATAGATCCAGCCTACATGTGTCTGCATAGCTAACATAGCTGGAATAACTGCCCCTCTGATCTGTTGGTAATTGCTATTTACATCATGTATCTGTGTTATGTCTGTCGTTTAAGGGGTATTTTTGAACAGTGCTGCTCAAAATAACAGCAGCAACATAACAAAATACACTCGCTGTCATAGGAGCACATTTAGAACTGTTTTGGGATACCATGCAGTGTTACACACACACACACACACACACACATACACACAAAGAGGTACACTTCAACATGTGTAAACCATCAGAACTGCAGTCAAACAATCCTGTGAGGAGATTTTAGAGCCGGGTCGACGTTTATGGCGAGTAGTTAAAACAGCCTGGACTCAGTTTGCTTGCTGAGCGATGCTGTACCGGGGTTGATGAAAGTGCTCTGTAATGGCCATGCTTGTGGTAAAGTCTGATGGATCTGTGATTTACTGTTGCCAGGAGCCAATGGAAAACACGCAGAGGGAGGCGTGCATATGGGCGCCTATAGGGAGGGGAGGGGAGGGCAGTTGAGTGTAAAGTGGGGACCAAGTGAACCCAGTAAAACCACAGTGGTTACTGGGAGAGCAGAGTAGCTAAACACAGGTTTTCTCCCAACTGTGGTTTCAGTTACACAGGTATTCATTCAGAATAAAAATAACACCCTTTGTGTCATCATTTCTGCACTGTTCTGTTTATAACCAGCATGTCAGACTCACCATGGTAGGAAATCTCTGGTGGTGGGTATTCATAGACATATATTTACTGTACTCTGCTACAGTATTCTGCTTTATGCTACAGTACTTTTATTGACTTTATGCTTCTGCTCTATCGCATCACTGCATACTTTTTAAATTAACTTATTTATTAGATTAAGTTCTTGTTCAGGTTTTCACAACAATAGAACTGTTGATAAAATATGACTCATCAATACTTATTCAACTTTTTTTTATTCCTCAAGTAAACTGTTTTCTTTCACTAAAATGTTCAAGGTCCAACATGCAAGATATCGTCTGAATTAAATCATAAATGACCTTATTATATCTTCAGACATTAAGGAAACATGCTTTGTTAAAGGTCTGGCTTTTCTGTGAACAGTGCAGTAGCCAGTATGTCCTCCTTTTAAGTTTTGATTCCAGTGCAGAATGGTTTGTTTTTGACCAGAGAAGCAGGCAGTTTTAAGGCACCCCCACAAACCATTTTGCCCATTGCCCCTTATTTTAATAATAATAATAATAATAATAATAATAATAATAATAATCATAATTCCTTTTATTTGTATCGCACTTTACATTTTTGTAAAAAATCTCAAAGTTTGCCAGGCAAACCATCAAGAGCTGCAGCAATGGAAGCAGCCAATCAAACTGGTTCAGATATAACTAATTGTAAAAGCATCCTAATTTTTCTAATAAGCTCTATGGCCAGAAACGTGGTAAAACTAGGATACATTTTGGAGATGCTTTTGAAAAATGGAGAGAGGTTAGAAAGCAGAAAAGTTTCAAGACAGATGCAGAGCTGGATAAACACTGAAGCTTGAGTGTCTGCGACATGGCAACCTGTACAACCATAGACTGTAAATAATAAGGTACGCACATAGACTCGATGAGGAGGGGGCAGAGGGAGACGGCACTCTGAAATGGTTTAAATTGGACTGCAGTACCTGTTTGAAACGCTAGGTGTCAGAGTTATATATTGCTCCTTGAAGGCAACAAAACCACCAGACCAAGAATAATGAAATGGTATGAAAAGATAAGAGATAATGCGTTACACCAGTGAGGCTCATATTAGACTTCCCACTATGAAAGAGATAAACCCAGATTAATTATTCTTAAATAAACTGAAACACTCATGATGTATGCAGTCATTAAAATGAAGACATCAATCTGCAAAGTCAGAAGACGATAAAAAAAATTACATAGGTTTTTCAAATACAACAGTAATAAATCAAATTGATGTAACTCAATCCTTTTGTACACTTAGAATAGCTTTTCATATTTCAGCACCACACTCCATGCCATTACACCCATTGTGATGGCTCTTAAATTTAAAAGTAATGACACTTAAATTTGTTGTTCAGCAAAGATATTCACAGAGCATTTAACAAAATAAATGTGCACATTATCAGTGGACAAAGTCTCTAATCTTTTCCACCTCTGCTCTTTAGAATATCATGGACAAAGTGTTCTTGTGTAATGATAAAAACAAACTCTCTCCTCTCCTTCCAGGTGTGTACTTGCCCCTTTTGTGGGAACAGAGTTTCTGCTGGAAGAGCCCGATCGCTCTGGGCTACACGCGGGGCCACTTCTCAGCACTGGTGGCCATGGAGAACGACGGCTTTGACAATCGTGGCGCAGGCGCCAACCTCAACACGGACGACGACGTGACAGTCACGTTTCTTCCACTGGTGGACAGCGAGAGGAAGCTGCTTCACATACACTTCCTCTCAGCCCAGGAAGTAAGAAGCCCTCCTTTTGAATTAAAGTTATGATTGATGTTTTGTCAGAAGCTTCACAGGTTTTTAAAAAGAACATTTTGTGGAAAATGTATCTCATTTTAAATGTGGTAAAGGCTTTAGCAGAAATATGTTAGCCTGAATTAAGACAACTGATATGACTCCCTCTGATGGCTGTATTTGTTTCTGCTTGTCCTTCAGATGGGTAATGAAGAGCAGCAGGAGAAGCTTCTGCGAGAGTGGTTGGACTGCTGTGTGACAGAGGGCGGCGTCCTGGTGGCTCTCCAGAAAAGCTCCCGCCGACGCAACCACCCGCTCGTCACCCAGATGGTGGAGAAGTGGCTCGACGGCTACCGGCAGATCCGCCCTTGCGCCTCTTTGTCTGACGGCGAGGAGGACGAAGATGACGATGATGAGTGACGAAACTGAAGTGGAGGGAGGGGCAGGACTCCTCTCCCTCCTCTCTCCTACAGTTTTTTTTTTTTTTTTCCTTTTCCTGACACGGACAAACTGTGAAAGCCTTCAGGAGAGGACCAGGAACCAAAAGCTCCCCCAAACCCCCCTCCACCTCCGACAGAAGTCACTGGCTACTCTTTTAGCACTGACAGGCATAACACTTAATGACAAACATGAAACTGACAGACTCCACTGCTGCACAGCACAGATCTGGGGAGAGAATAAAGGTTCTCAAATGCAAATGACCATTGATTTGTTTTGATTTTCAAATGTAAAGGAAAAAAAGGAATCTTTATCCATAGATGTAAATGCATGTGGTTGTTGAAAAGATTATAAGGAAATATACCAGCAATGATTAAAATCAACACTTTATATCTGTTCAGTGTGGGCACTGACTAAAGCACACTTCCAATTTGATCTTTCTGACGTTTTTTTTCCAGTTGACTAAGAGTTGGCTTCTTTGGCATTTTGTTTTTTTGAATGGGCAGGGACGAAGCCAATAAAAATCATCTTTAGACAACCAGAGATTGTGTAATATTAAATGACTTAAATCCTTATTACTAAGCACTGCACATTTATTAAAACATTTCTATATAAGTACAGTTATTGCTTGAATCAAAGTCGTATATGAAGCTCTTGAAAAGGGAGGTTTTTCTCTTTTACAAGTCAGAACTACACTCATTACAGTTTAGCACACGAACATTCATGTTGGATCTTTGGTTTACCTTTTTTTCAGGCTGATTGAGCTGAGAAGTTTTTTTTTGTGTGTGTTTGTGTGTGTGTTTGGTTTTTCCTCTCTGAACTTACTCGACATATTTATTGTTTGGAGAAATATTTTGAGCTAATAAGAGCTTTCTGTATATTTTTTTTTTCTCCTTTTTGTGGTTTTGTTAATTATTCTCTTGATCTTGATGAAGACATGTTGCACAGAAACACTGTTGCTGTGAGGAAAGAACCAACAATGACCATCAGTGAAAAGTTTACTTACGTTGTTGGGTGCAATTTAGTACCTCATCTGATTGCCTAAAATCTGGTGCTTTTGTTTTTTTGGGCAGACGAGTGTAGGAGTGAGACCAAGAGTACACTTGTCTTCTTTGTCCTGTTTGTTCCTCATAGCATTTGTTGTCAAGGTCACCCTCATGGTACACATCTGTCCACCTCCTCTGTAACCCCTGTTTGTCATCAAGTCAAAGCATCTTTTAAGTTTTTCAATAAGGTCGTTGTGAGACTGCAACATATTAAACCAAAGCTGACAGAAAAAACAAACGAAAAAACATGAGATGTTTCTTTTTTGCTGTGAATGTTTGCATTTAGTTCCCCCCCCCCCCCCCCCCCCCCCCCCGGCCATTGTGTACTGTAACCCTCTTCTGTGTATCATTCAAGTCATACACGTTTCTGCGCGCATCACCTGTATGTTGCTTTGTATTTATGCAATAGTTGCAGTTGTGACCATGATGGTTTGTGGATTTAGGCCTGACTTCACTATACAGAGTGTAACGCAAAGAACAGGCAAAATAAGGAAAAAAAAATAAAGGAAAACCTTTTTGAATGTCCAACTAAAATGTTTACTGTCTTGACATTTTTTTTATTTTCACACTTTCACATCAAATTATTTGCAGTTTGTGGTCTTTTAACTTTATCTGTTATTCTAACCACAAATTCTAATTTTATTGAAGTCAATCCCTTACGTATTTCTCTAGCACCTCCTAGTGGATTACAAATATATTACACGTTCGTACAAGCGAGTCTAATTTTTTATTAATTTTTCTAAATGTAAAGAAAAGGTTTGAGTACTTTTTATGTAGCATGGTGACTTGGGGGATTTTTTACATCGAATTTGCTCGTAAACACAGTAGGCTACTTACTTAAATGCCCTATACCAACACTTCCTTTAAATTGAAAAAGTGAGTTGCTGTTTTCATGTAAACTAGTTAAAAATAGTTGTGGAGCTTCTATTGTAGTATTATCCCAATAGTATCAACGCTTGACTGTGAGCACAAGTCAGTAGCTGTATGTGTTAGCTCAAGGCTAAAATACACGACTTTGGGAGGTAGCTTACCTTTAAGTAGTTTATCTGTTGGGTCAAAGGGCGCCGATAGCCTAATGGTTAAGTCACGCGCCTCGTGCATAGAGGCTATAGTCCACGCAGCCATCGTGGGTTTGAATCTGACCTCGCTTTGCTACCTGCATCCACAACTCTATCTTGCGAAATTGTCTTGTCTCTCTTCAGCTGTGCTATCTAAAAAATGCTAATAGTTATAATAAAATAAAATGACGTGCTTACCTTTCAGATTCACCGATGATTTAGATTAAATTCTTATTTCTGTACTCGAGGGATGTCGCTCTGGAATATGACTGTGGCTTACTGGCAAAAGTCTTGACGTGAAATAAACTTTGATCGATATCCTACAGTCTATAAAAAACCTTCTGTAGAATATGTTCATTATGTGTTCCATCCCATGGTTCCATTCTAAATTCTCCCCTGATTCCAGACCAGTTCATGCTGTTTACTGATGAACAGAGGTGGAAAGGAACTCTATACATAACTTGTGTACTTTGTATTGAGTACTTCTTTACCTCATCAGTAACATAACATTTATTAGATAAGGCATAAAATATGTATAAAAAAGTGTTAGCATTTATAATAAGGTACACATAATTCAAGATATGTTAATCAGCATATTCATTAAAAATATCTCTAGACAGAGTTTGCATGTCTTTCAACTTGAACTGTGTGCTTGCTTCTTTTGGTTGCTTGTCAGACTGTTGACAATGACCAGAACTTGAAAAAGGAAGTCTTGGCTGAATGTCCTTTGTATCCTACTGGCTACAGGAAGCATCCAATATGCCTGTTCCCCCCGGAGACTTTAAAGATGACAGAGATGAAAGTGCATCTATATATAAATTATGGATTGATACCTTATTTGGCATGGATCTTTTGGATCATCCGCTCTAAGTTGTCCTTTAATAAATCTGTAAACTCTCTGACAACTGGCTGCTGTAACACCACAATAGAGTCCGTCCATCTATCCATCCAAAACGTACCTCTATTTACTGCTTTTGGAAAGAAAGAGAGGAAGTTGTTGTAGGTCTGATTGAATTACAAAGTATTATATTACTGACTATGGAGCTAAAAAAAAAAAAAACATTTTTAAAAGGTCTTAAAGCAGTTAGAAATATCACAAACATTTCACAGAGATAGTAACCAATCATCAATCAGAACAGTAAACTTTATTTATTGTTTCCAGCTGCACTGTATGCTATATGTTCACCTTGTACAAGAAACAAATACAAATACTCACACTAAAAACCAAACAATCTGCTAGCAGCCGTCTCTTGCTAACGTCACGGGGCTAAATGGGATGGATGTGGCTGCTGTTGTCCCCAGAGGGTTCGATGCCTCCAAGAGCCACAGCTGGCTTCCATTAGAGCGGAAAAAACAAAAAAGAAACTATGTGGAGGAGAGGGTGGAGTCCTTCACATAAGACTATGGTTTTACGAACTTTGAACGGGGAAAAATACAAATCTAACAGGACTGAAAACCTTGAACATCAAAAACATACATTTGATATAGAAAAAAAAAATCCACAATGGAGAAAGATTAAGGGACATGAAATTCAAAACTCCAGAATTTTCTTCATTGTTCAGTTTTGGACTTATTTGATGGTCATTTTTTTCCTGAGACATTTATAGTTTTTTTAATTTTCCCTACCTCTTTAGCTGGTGCTGTGGGTCCTTTGGGTGCAACAGATATTGTGGACACTTACCAAATACGTTAGGTACCTCAGTTCACCAGAGTTGGAAAAGTTACAACAGCAATATTTCATCTAGGCTCAATGTACATTACCTAACCACAAGTGGTAGATGCTCTTTCTTCTTCTTCTTCTTCTTCTCTTTTTGTTGGTTTAAAATGTAGTGGGGTTTTTTTTTTAAACCACACAAGCCTTAATATTCTTCCTGGAACTGGAAACCACATTTACTGCCCCACATCTTGTCTTTACATTCAGGGGCCACCAGCATGATGATTAGAAAAGAGCTAAGGTGGCGTCCATATATGGGAGGGAGACGGCAGATGTTTACTTTTTCTCGTCTGCATAACATACATGTAAGTGTAAATCCACTCATTTTAACACACTCCAAGAACAGAAAAAAAAAACAGATATTCACTTGAAACAGAAACACATAACATAAGAGAAACAGAAGATAAAAATAGAAAAATAACACAAGACATATTTGCACTGGAATGGGTGACACTGATAAAGAAGGGGAGAGTCGACGGATAGTTAATGAAGTCCTTATCCCTTCAAGTTCTTCCTCTAAACAGGGGAGGGATGGTCAGATTTCCATCCTGCACGTGGAACTGTCAACATGTCCCAGAGGCGAGGAGGAATCTCCCTGAAATATACCCAAAAATAAAGATCAAAACATAAATGAAGAAAAACAGATATGGAGGAGGAAAGGAGTCTGAGTTTGACGGTCAGTCCCATCTCAGTGTGGCAGCTCATGTGTGTGTTTGTGTTAACATCCGCTGTCCTCACTTGGGCTTCATAGTTTCATACAAAAAGAAACTGTGTGAAACGTTGCCCTGCAGGCAGTCTGCTGGTGGGTTCAGATGGCTGAAGTCAAAGTCGGATGCTTTTGATGGTAAAGTTTTCTGAGATTTTTTTTTTGTTGTTGTTGTAGTTTACATTGTTTGAGTCTGTCCCCGCTGCTCGCTCACAGCAGCAGTCCTACGGCTCGCTCATGTGCTCTCTCAACGGGTCGCCATGTTTGGAGGGTTGGTTGGGGGAGATGGCCTGTGACGGATGGGTACCAGGGGGCAGGGTGTGGGCAATGGGCACTCCCCCAGGAACCAATCCCTCCATAGGTCCAGGAATCCCACCGGGGGCGACACCCATCACACCAGGAGGGAATCTGAAGGAGGACAGGAGGTGATGAGCACGCACGACAACTAGCAGAGGAAGATGACTCAACATTCTATACATATCAGAAATTATTTGTTTTTTCTTTTCAAAGCTGAACTTAAATGTGTGTCTCCCATGCACAACTGTCTGGAGAAACTACTACTCAAAAGTTTAAAAAAAATCAGAATTAATACTTGAAATTGAAAAAATCTGAAATTTCAAACAACTTCATATGATAATGTTCTTTTCAACATAGTAATGAATATTTAACATATTAGTGCTGGTGGAATTTTAAAGCATAATGACCTCTATGAAACAACAAGAAATGACGGAGGTTAGCGTGGCGAGCTTTAATGTAATACATGGGAATGGCAGGGTCTTAATTCAGGGAAGGGGACGGACTTTAAAATGTCATACACTCAAATTACCTAAACAAAAGAACATCTCACTTTCCTTTCCATACGTCATTTCTCAACAGATACCCCTCTACTTTTAGCACACTTCATGTAATGTAGATTTAAACTGTAAACATGCAGATACAGCCTCAGTTTGCACCCAATAACCCAAAGTGAGAAAGTAAACACATGTTTACAGACATGTAGTACAAGTAGAAAACAAAAAGGGACTCCTCAATGAATTCTGACGGAACAAGAATTAAAACAATTAAAGTAAGTTAACTAGTAAACTAACTAAGTAACCTAATCCTTTATTAAAGGGAGGCAGAAGGGAAAATGTGTGTGTGTGTGTCTCATTGAAAATAAACAGCTGATAATGAACCAGGTTTGTCTGTAAAGGTCTGACTAGAAGGTCGACCCCATTATGCATCACCACAGAGCAGCTGTGCTTTTCTCCTGGTGACACCACTTTGTGTCCTTTCACGCTACTTCTCACTTAAGAGCTCCTTCACTCAAACATTGCTGCTCTCTTTCATACTCAGCTATTTCATTATTTAAATCCATTGACTTCTTATGAAAGACTACTAATTGTGTATTGATTTCCAATGTGTCAAATGTAACTTTAAATGTAGAAACCAGTCACCACCAGTAGAGTGGTCCTTGGAGTCAGGGGGAGGTTCAGGGAATTGATGACATGAGATTGGCAGAGTTGGTTCAGTTACAGGACAAGGGAGTTAGGAGTGTGTGAAGCAGGAAAAAGCCTCTCAAGATTTCAATGGGATTTGGTTTCATAAATGATGTTCATTTGCTCTGGCCTGTGGGCCAGCAGTGGTAGTATTCATTTACCTGGTTGAGAATTAGGAATATAATTTGTCCTGCATTCCCCCCGATGCTATGGCCTGTACCATGGTTTGGTTCACTCGGCTGTGTGAGAGAAGCAGTTCATTCTGGTTGAGACAAAACTGAGAAATGAAGAGCCTAAGCTTAACATGGGATCAATTCATTTGGGCCAAGTTCTACGTAAATACGCCAGGAAAAAAAAAAAAAAAAAAAAAAATAGGACCCAACCTAATATTCATGTTAACAAAGTCAGAATTTGTGACAAGTATACATTTGAACATCTAAGCTAACCCTCCCCCAGTGTGTTTTCATCCTCATCTCCTGCAGGTGTTGAGATGACACAGGTGTTATCTGTGCAGAGTAGCCTGCAGGGGTCACATAATTCCACCTCCTACCTGTAGGCAGCACCATTCATCTCAGGGTGAACTTGAGGCTGTTGCTGCTCCATCATCCCCCAGGGCGCCGCCGTGATGAAGAACTCTTTGTTGACACAGTTTCGGAGGCTGTCCGGAATACGGCCTGCGTCAGGAGGAAAGAAATTGCACATTGGTGAGATGAGACAAAAAAATACATGTGGTGTGCTTCATCATCCTCAGGTTAGAAACTCAAACGCTGTTTTTATGCCATATTGCTTTGCTTTAGGAATATAGCTGAGGGATTCTGACAAATCATTATCAACTTGATCAGCAACTGAAATGACAATTGAAAAAAACATCTGGCCAAGTGAAATCACATATTTGGTAACCCACTAGCTAACATGCTTCAACATTTTGATAGGGCCACCAATTCAAACAGCTTGTAAGATGTTGGCTACATTTTAGGAACAACAGCTTGTGTCTGCACTCGGCCAATTAGCAGCTAAATTCACCATAAGCAAGGAATGCCTACTATTTGATGATTCAATGTCATTCAAAACTTTCACACGGTTAGCTTGGTAGTGGTTAAATGATGTTAGCTAAAGGAAAGCAGCTAACGGATGATCAAGTGTGCCATTTTCCCTGAAATGTGGCCTGATGTCTCTCCTGATGTTCACTATCGATTGTCTTTTCAGTTGCTGCTATTAATGAGATACTCTACATTTCCATGACCTCCCACCTGGACCTCAGTCGTGTGACATTAAAGTAGCATCAGAGCTTCCCACTATGACCGTAACTTTACGTTGATTAGCTGCCGTGTTCGTGTGGGTATTTAAACATGTCTTTATACCAGTGATGGCTCGGCGTATCTCTGTGGCGGCGGCCTCTCTCATCTCCAGAGAAGCCTGCTCGCTGTACCAGGCTGTGTGGGGGGTGCAGATCAAGTTGGGGGCGTCTTTCAGAGGACCTTGGGAAAAACTGTTCCAACAAACAGAAAGAAAAGAAGACCATGAATTGAAGGGATTTTAACTTCCTCACTTATTCTGTTGCATTAGCAGTTTAAAAATATTTGAGATTCTTTACTGAACCAACAAATAAAACGGTATGGTTAAAATGTCTTTAATAAGAAACTGAAATGTCAACCTGAAAGGCTCCGATTCGTGGACATCCAAGGCGGCTCCCCGTATCCTGCCTTCTTTCAGGGCCTGAGCCAATGCTTTCTCATCAACCAGACCCCCTCGTGCAGAGTTGACCAGGAAAGCACCTTGACGCATCTAAGGACACACACAGCAGCACAGCCATAAAATGTGTATTTTCTCAATATTCTCAGCGATACAACATCGAGATGTGTGTGTTTGAAGTGCTGTCAGAAGTGCTGTCATTGAACCACTGCTGCGTGGGAAGACATTTCTATAAAACCCAAACAAATCCTTTTCAAATCAAGAATGACAAGTAAACAAAAGGCTTTTCAAAGAAAGGGCAACATTCAAACGACACTAATCCCTTCAAATTTTCAGAAGAGAATAAGGCTTTACATAAAACAAGAACGTAGGTGATGATGGAGAAGAACGCGCACTCCATTGGAAGGCTAAAAAGCAGCGCACAATTTCAACAGAAGGAAATAGTTTAAATGTCATCAGCCATTGAATTTAACACAACTTGCAGTTCGTGTCATATCCTGCAGATGGCAGCAGAGACAACGAAGACTAAGTGGAGAACTGAAGTGTTTCTTGTGATAAGCATGTTAGGGGAACAAAAAATCTTCTGACTCAGCGTTATTTCAGGCAGGAAAAAAAGCAGTTTCAAGTTGTGTGAAACCTTAAATGTAAAACTGTTGATGATAAAATACACCCAGGTGTTAGATTAGCGGCTAATTCACTGAGGCTGGTTAACTTGGTTGGCACAGTGAGTTGGCTTGTCAGTGGCATTCCTTTGCTGGTCATTATATATATACACATACTAATATATGAAGTATGATGGATTACATGGCAGAGAAGATTTACATTCATACCATCTGAACCCTAACATGGCTTATATCATAATATACATTTGCCAGAGAACAGGCATGATGTTTCTTTCAACTTCAAAGCCAGCATGCTTGGTTCATATCCAGTGAGGAACATACACAATGTCCCACTTTGACTGCATGTGGTCCTCGGTTGTTACGCAGACACGCATTTGGCATTGCTTGGGTCACAGTGACCTCAGAGTGATGCATATTAATCTTAACCCATAAAGAAAAACAATAATTACAGTAAATAATGCAAATATGTCACGACCACCCCCCATATGTACATCCCTCTTATAATGGATCATAGAGATGCTTTGCATGTTCTTGATTTGAGTATCTTCATACCCTTGAAAAGGTTGTTTAACAGACTGAAAGTAGGAAGTTGCCAAAGGAGTGCTTGCTGCGAAAGAGTGCCAGCAGCTGGCCAAATCAGTAAACAGTCACCGGGTAAAAGCTGTGCTACCAACCTTCAGGGATCATTAGCCTACCCAGAAGAATGTGCAGCCTGCTTTGGAGCAAAACATGAGCTACTTCTAGGCTGATTCTTTTTTTTGAAAGTTAAAGGCACTTTGAGCTTCTCAGATGATCTTGTCCGCCGTACCTGTTTGATGGTGAAGTCGTTGATGAGGTGGTGGTTGTGTTCATTAAGGTTGCAGTGCAGGGACACGCAGTCACTCTGGTAGAGCAGGTCCTGCAGCGTGTAGACTCGCTGAACGCCCAGCGAGCGCTCCAAGCCGTCCTGGAGGTAGGGGTCGTAGAAGATCACGTTAAAGCCGAACGCCTTGGCCCGCATCGCAACCGCCTGGCCGGAGCGACCTGAGGGGGGCATGAGAGGGGAGAAAAAACTCTTTAGAGAGACACTAAGGAGGTCAGCTGGAACATAAATCCAAACCTTCTCTCGAAAGCAAAAACAATATGTTTTGTTTCTGTTTTTTTTTTTTTTTTTTTTACCAAATTCTCTCTTAATGCCGTCATTTTTAACATGCTGAAGTTTCAGTTACTAATGTGTCAAAGAAGCAGCTAACCAAATCCAATGAGGCCCAGCGTCTCTCCTCGGATCCTGGCCGCCCCAGACGCCACCTCTCGGATCTGCTCTACGCTCTGGACCCGCGTGCCCTCCCGGAGAGCCTGGTACAGCCAGGTGTTTCGCCGGTACAGGTTGAGGATGTGACAGATTGTTGAGTCTGCTGTTTCTTCTACAGCCGCTGAGGGGATATTACACACTGCGATGCCTGGAAAAGGTAAGACGGGAGAGACAATTGGAGCTGATATCACAGCGATAACATCAATACTTCAGATGAAAAGTAAAATTAGCATGTCACAGTAGATACAAAAGTTATTAAATAATGAATGCAGCTGTTTTGAAGATATATACGTGCAGTTTTATAAAAAAAAAACAACACAAAGATAATTTATTTCTTTATGATTGTGCCGCGTATAAAACTAAATTTAAAGGGAATACAACGGCTGATCATGAATGAAAAAAGTCCATGTCAGTGAGCTGAAATGTTTTACAGCAAACAACAATAATGAGGATATCACACTAAATCCTGCTTTCAAACCAAACATATGCTGAAGGGGCCAAATGGGAATCTGAGGGAGAGTTTCATATCTGTTGGAGCATCTGCTCTGCATATTATGCAAACAGTTCCATTACTTATTCTGTTTACAGTGGCTCATCATTCCTGTTACATATGTTGTTTATGTTCAGGCAATAGAGTGAGCTGTTTCATGTGGCAGCCTTTCAAACGTACAACATCGTTACACAAAATCAACAACTTCTATTTTCTTCTTCTTTTCTCTCTTGATAGTATTCATGACAGGTACAGCCCCCCTCCTTGCTTATTTTCATTTCCATCCTCGTATGATGAGGGTCTATCCGTCCCTCAGTCTCACCCAGCTCCCCTGCAGCCTTGATGTCGATGTTGTCGTAGCCACTGCCGATGCGGATGATGATGCGCAGCGCCTTGAACTTCTCTAGGTCTTCTCTGGTCAGGGTGATGGTGTGGTACATCATGGCCCCCACGGCTTCATTCAGCACCTAAAGGAGATGAGAAAAAAATACTCAGTATTAACTACCTTAATACATCAGTATTTTACTTGCATCACATTTCTGTGCAACAAATGTTAGACCATATAAATCTGTGTTAATGTAATAAATAAAACAATAGTATTGTTTAATCAATAACATCACTGCATTCATATTGAGACAGTTTTTCCAAGACCGAGCGTTACGTGAGCACCGACTCGGAGCCAGCATGAACGAGAAAGCTTCCAAAAACTTTTTTGAACCTAAGTTATGTCCGCTGCTCTTCATCTAAATGCAAATTGATTGTTTATTTGTTCTCTAAAATATGAGTGGTTGACTGTGTGTTTATAATGAGTGTTTGCCAAAGCTGGTTTCAGTCACACTGTCACTCAAGCTGATTGCAAACAAGGTTGGAGTGATTGCAGGCAAGGCTGTAAAGTAGACTGACAGCTCCCGAGAAGCTCTGCCAGCCACAGCTGCAAAAGAACAGGTTTAAATCCACAACTCCCTAACTGAATTAAAGTAATCCAGCCAGATTAGTATAGCCACGAATTTCCATACACTTTCTTTTTTTTTTTTTTATTGGAGCTAGCTGTAGTAAGAAGTAGAAGAAAGCTAAATCCAAGGTTAGAGCTCTCCTGTTGTGTTAATCTCATTACTTTAGAGAAACAGGCCAGCAGCAGACTTTGCTGGAGAAGATGCTGTAAAGTGACACAGAATGAATCAACAGCAGGCTGTTGATCCGGAGCGGAGAGAAAGTTTACATGAAGCAGAAAAGAGTGAGCAAATTATTTTAATTAGTTAAAAAATGTAAAAATCTCTCTGCAGTGTGCTGGCATGTCACGACGTGTGCACCTCCCAATATGGAATCATGAATATTGCAAAGGTCAAAAAGCCCGTTATGAAAGAAACACACTGCACTTAGTCCACCGAGTGAAATTTACAGACTTTTAAAGAAGTACCGTAAAATAACATGGCCATTCATTTATTATTCAAGAGGGAGTTTCATATGAGGAACTAGTGTTGTAGTGCTCGGAATCTGTCTTGGTCTCAAGACCACTTTTTGAAGGTCTTGGTCTCGTCTTGGAATCAAAAGCATTTTTACTCTGTCCTGTCTCGGTCTCAGACTTGGCAGACTCTGGATTTGAAATCAAGACTGGTCAAGACCACCACTGATAGGCTATTTTCCCACGCCACTACTGTCATTAAAAGGAAAATGCCCCTTTCTAAACAACAAACGACTTCAATTAATTTGTAGTTTTTGTATTTTTTACCCCCGGTTACGGCTGCAACCTTCCCAGTGTTACGGTCTCAGTGAGTGACACACTCTGTGCACACAAGCGGCAATGGATAGAGACTACAGGAGGAGCAACACCTGAAAAATCTTAAATTCACTATTTAATGAAGTCACATGAACCTGACGAATCCAAAGAAACATGTTATTTCTAGATATATACACTCTATATACATGTTTTTTTTATCAGCACTAGTCAGGTTAATGTGGCTTTCAATAAGTTTAATGACATATTATTCACCAGAAGTTAGAGGAACAAACTTGGAGTCTTTTGCATAATAGTGCTTTGAAAACGTAAGTGCAGGGACTTTTAAATGTTCAATCTTGTTGTGATTTTTTTATTGATATTTATGAAATTGGTCTTGACTCTGTCTCGATCCAGTTGGCTAAATGGTGCTGTTAAAGGCTCGGAAAGCCAAACAAAGTGTGGGATCAACATTTTGAAACAGTCACAGGTTTGGTTTGGTTTAGGAAAGATAACTGTTTTGGAAGAAAAAAAAATAACATTGATTTTTACAGTCCACGACTATAAGGCTCATGTTTTCTTAGCTGAAATAAGAGCGTGGCTCTGGAGAGAAATAGCCTCTGAGCTAAAGTCATGAAGTTAAACTCAGAGGAAATGTCTCCTAGCCAATCACAGCATGGGGAAAAAAAACATGACACGGTTGATTACTGACTGTTAAAGGTGTTAGAAGACGTAAATGTTATGAAAATGAATGAGGCAAGCTGTCTGACGCTACTCTCAGTCTTTATGCTAAGCTAATCGCCTCCTGGACTAAGCATGTTTTTAAAGGATAATTATTCTTCCCAACCAACACTCGGTGACCTCTTCAAAAACAGTATCCAGCGATTCCTTTAGATAGATAGATGATCACGAGGGAAATTCAAAATGTAAAATGATTTCAAATATGTGCACATAATATAAAACATCATTTAACAGAGTCCTGTTGAACTTGATGCACCTTTCTGTGTGGGGATCAGTTGATGCCGTGTTGTGCCATGGATTAATCAAGGTTAAGACTTCAATAAAATGGTCTACAGCGGGATATCTGAAAAGTCACGAGGAAACAATGACTGATTCCGGCCTCAGTCATTTGTTAAATATTTCCTGTCAATCACTTTGCCCCCGACTATCAGAAGGAGTCCTGAATGCCTCAATATTCACAACAATGCCTTTCTTCTCTGACAAACATGACATGCTCCATTTGACATCTTGACACCTTCTTTTAGGGAGAAACTGTTTCTTTCCTAAATCATATTCTCAACAGTGTTTGACAATTTTTTTGCTCGTCACTAAAACAGCGGCACTCAAAAGAATTAAACGGTGGATAATGATTTGGCGTTTAAAGACACTTGAAAAACACACCACTTTTTATCGTCCTGCAAATCAACAACGCTTGCATGACTTTCCCATGACTTTCCTTTTTTAGTTAATACACCACAAGTCTTTGAGAGCACGATAAAACACTAATCACAGCAATTTTGCAGGTCCCTACTGGCTCTGAGTTTACAGTGATTCCTTAAATAACGGACCCACATCCACACAGTAAATATAAAAAGACAGCAGAGTGTTTGTGTTTGCTTGTTTGGTGTTTATTGTTTGTTTAGTTATGTGTGTGTACAGTCCTTCACTTCTAAAAACCTGCAGCACGTCGGTTGGGAAGTGTGTAAAGTGTGTGTGTGTGTGTGTGTGCTGTTTGCCCCATCTGTACCCTGTGCTGTGCTCTTATAGTTGTGGGAATGCTGCCAACATCGATCCTCCCAGATGGGTCCTCAGTATGTGTAATGTGTAACTACGAGAGCATCTTTTTGGATGGAGACTGCTTGTGTTGTGTGTGTGTGTGTGTGTGTGTGTGTTTGACATAAATCCATAACTGACAGCGGTTTTCATAATAAGAGGAAAGGGGGATTTTCAATTGTTTCGAGCAGAGCCTTTCCTTTTCTTGATTTGAGTCTTAAGACACCAAACCTCCATCCCCCGATTGTTAAATTGCTGCAGCTTGGCTCTGGCGTAAAAAGGCAGTAAAAGAAGACAAATGTTTCACCCACTCTGGCTGGGAACAATTACACTGCATTTCTATTAGCAGCCTCCTCCTCCTCCTTATTTAACAAAGCAGCACTTCAGCACCCAGCGGGATTAGAGTCAGTGATGAAACCATTAGAGGTGAACTGGGAGACAGTAAGAAGCCAGTGGGCTGAAATATTATTAAAACATCACAGAGGAAGAGACACAGTAAGAGGAAATAGAGGATTCTTTTTCACTCAAGTGAAGGCAAATTATTCCACACACACACACTTTCAAAAAATCATGTTGAGTCAGTATTACAGAGTGTGTGGGCCTGCCATTAAGTGTAGACACTTCCAGTACTTCCACCACAACTATTGTTGCAGCAGACAGACTACAAAACAATGTGCTCTGGCTTTTCTGACCCTTTCTCCATTTGTATGCTGCTTGCACATCAATACAAACTATGATATGTGAGAGTGAACTAGGACTGTAAAACAGCAAAAGCAGTAGTGGCTTATTATTGAAAATGTCTTGTAAAAATGTTTTGGCATCATTTTGGTTCTTTGATGTCAATTCAATTCTCATTTTATTGATTACGTTCACAGTTATACATAGTACAATGCTGTAATGAAATGATCTTGGTACCAGTCCAGCCAAGGAAATATAAACACTCATTCTATTCATTTGTATCTATTTTAGTTGTTTCTTTAACTTATTGTTGTTTTTGTAAAGCACTTTATAACCTGGGTTTATAAAGTTGCTATATATATATATATATATATATATATGAAGTTGTGTTATATTTAACATTATCTATTTTTCTTACTGATACAAACTGGGGCTTCTGAACGGCTGTTTTCATACCTTTTCATGTATCTCCTGTGTGGACTGGGCATCACAGAAAGCCACGGTTGCCAGGTCTTTGAGGATGGGCATCTCCACGGTGCAGTCGCGCCCATCCAGCAGCGCCACCAGGGGGCGCGGGTGCATAGGCCCATTCATAATCTGGGGCCGAATACCTGCAGAGACAGAGAGAGAGAGGAGTGTGAGTTAATTATTTATGTCTGGCACACACACACACACACACACACACACACACAGAGAGTCAAAGTGAGCTGCAGAAGCGGCTCTAACATTGTAAGAAAATTCCTCCCAGCAGCAGGAAGTGTTTACCCAAGCTAAAACTGTGTGTTCTGTTTGTGTGCGACACACACCTATACACACACACACCTGAGGATGTGTAGCTCTCTACTTTTTAGTGCCATCATCATCTCCCTTACCTGGCAACACTGGTCGATACCACACACGCATGCACACTCAAAGACACACCACGATGATATGAATGCCCCCCCTCTTTCTCACTGCTATCCACACTGTTACCAGGCAACAGGTCCTTTCACCCCATGAGGTCATCACCTCCATTATCCTATCATCGTAAAGCTGGCAGGCCTTCAGTGTGTGCCACTGTATCTGTGTAAGTGTGTGTATGCACAGTTTAAAACCCTTAACAGACCCGGCATTGTTCTGACCAATAAATGAGGAGGATCAGCAAGTGACCACATTCAATCACATTTGTCCTTCCGATGTGAGTTTTTATTTATCTTTCTGTCTTTCTCCTCACCTCCTTAATGGGTTGTAATTATTGACTTTTGTGATATAATGACAGCTGGAAACTAGAAATGCTCCAGTATTGATGAGTCCTGAGTGTCATACTTGACTGATTCCTCTGACTCTCCTCAGACTGTGTGAAATGTATTTCCCTAAAATCAATGTGAAGCTCTCATAAAGTTGATGTAAAAAAACCGGCGTGATAGTGAGGGACAAACTCTGACAGCGAGGACCCAAATTCCACTAAAAAAAAAAAAAAAAAAAAAAAAAAGGAAAAAGGAGAGGGAGTAGAAAAGCAGAAAGCGGGGGTCCAGACTCCACCACTCTCTGGCTCCCTGCTGCCTGTTGTCATGGTGATTAGAGGATTTGGGCAGGATTATGAAATATTTTATTTAGTGACATCTGCGCTGCTGGAGAGGACATCCAAAGCCTGCTCGCTCAGTGTCTGTCTTTGAAGTCTTCAGATTTTGGGAAGCAAGGACGGTGTTTGTGACCTACACAGCGACAACATGCTAGCATATGTGGTTTAACAGGATCACAGGCCTTCGACGGAGAAAAACAAATACAAAAGGAGGATGTAAATGTAGCAGAGTTTCCGTTAACTGTACTTCCAATTCCGCAGCTGTAGGCTCTTTATTTTGTCCACTGAGTAAAATCACAAAGGTTGCATTGATTATCCAAGTTTGATTTAAGTTTAAGGTGGTATTTACTGGTACAAGTCTACAAAGAAAAAATAAAAGGAGACTGTTACCATGAGTGAGGGGATTCTACATGGATGCAACAGTTCTGCAAAATGAAAGAGCAGTTTGCCATGACGGTGGCTTTAACAGCATTTGGGAAGAAGGGCAAGGTCAGAAAAAAAGAAGAGCTGAAACAAAAAAATTGCTTTTAACAATCCGAATGAAGAAAAGAGTAGAACTGGAAATTGATGACGGTTTTTAGAAACGGCGTCTGATGTTTCAAGCAGGATGTCAATAAAAAATCTGATCACACCGTGCCCACACAGGCTCAAAGAAGCAAATTGGATTAGATTTTTGATTTTCTAATTCTGAACAAATGACAGGCATGTTGTCTTTTTCATTGAGTAAAAACAAACAGTGCCACTTGTAACAGCACAAGTACTAACTGGGCTATCACATCCTCTCGACATACACAGCGATACATTTAGAAATCATTATCTGTAAAGGATGCCGTTTAATTCTTATTCTTATTAAGTCTTATAGACTTGCACACACACACACACACACACACACACACACACACACACAAGCATCATACATGAATAACTGACTTCCTGCATTAAAGCTGCTAGAGATTGTTGTGTCCGTGTGATTTACACATACAGCTTTGATAATCACACAACCTTTATGACTTATTAGGCATGCATATTGTAATTCACTGCTAATTCATCGCCATCGGGATATGAGCATTTAAGATAACCACATAGTAAAAGTCTGAATTCATCACCTTAAATTAGAGGATTTATGAAACAGAAACAAGTAGCACTCAGCATGGCATCATTGAACCTATTGGATGGAGGCCGGGGTGTAATGATCATGTTTCACACCGTTCTGAAGCAGTCAGATGTTAGCTAGCAGCTACGCTCAGTTGAGTTAAAGCCAGTTTGGATTCAATTTTGAATCGCAAGTCGCATTTATTTTTTTCACACCGTGCAGCCCTACTTCGTTAGCAGCAATCTGGAAAGCTGTGTCAACATCTCTCGTCTTTTTCTCCCGTTTCTTTCGCGCACGGTGAAACCACATTGAGTCATTCTGGACACGAGAGATTGAGACGTGCGGCAAATAATCTCTGCGAGCAGTTTACCAATCAGGGAATGAAAAATGAAGAGCAGGAGAGGAGAGGAGAGGAAAAAGGAAGTGGAGAGAAGAACAGTCTAGTTTCAGTGGTTTGAAAGAAACCTTGAGTGTGTTTGAATCATCACACCTCTGAAGTGGTCTAGTGGAAATAGACATTTCTCATCTTAAAACCTAGATGGGCTTTTGAAGGACCACACAACTGATTTCCCACTCGTCAGGAGAAAGAACTGCTTATGGTACGTCTCATTTGGTCTGAAGTTGGAAATTGCGGGTTGCCAGTCGAATATGTCATCAGGAACAAACTCCCCCCCCCCCCCCCCCCCCCATTGTGTCTTCTTTTTTTTTTGGCTCTGTAGTAATACAGTTCTCCTTATGATGTCATACTGATGTAATCAGCGTTATCTCAGATCACGTTTAAGAATGTATACTGGCAAACAAAAAAAAAAGGATTAAAAAAGAAAAACTGTGGTGTGTGTGATTCAAAAAGTTCTGGACAGTAAGGAGACCGAGGATGAGGATGAGTCACTTTCCAACTGTGATTAAAAAACTCTTTATTATCTCTTTTCTTATCACAGCCGTTAACAGTATTATTATATTGTGGCAGATATCGTAAAAGCACAACTTCATAAAAGCCGAAAACTGCATATTAAAAAGAGAAAAGAAGAAAGGCGCAGAAGAAGAAAAAGGTTAAAAGAAGAAGTGACCTCAATTTTGTCGAGAGTATAAACTGAAATCGTTTATTAGTCTCATTGCGGGGACTCGTGTGTGTGTGAGTGTGTGTGTGTGTGTGTGTGTGTGTGTGTGTGTGTGGGATGTATCTTAAGTGTGTGTGTGTGTGTGTGTGTGTGTGTGTGTGTGGGATGTATCTTAAGTGTGTGTTAGCAATTAAAGGGGGGGAGGGTGGGCTGCTCGCCAAACACACCTGTGGCTCCTCAGCTCTCCTCATCACACTCCTGCAGAGTTCATTATCACAGCTCAGACTAACAGAGGAACAAACTACTTCCATCATCTCCAACAGTCGCACACCGAGGCAATGCATCGCCTCTCAAAACTGACACAGCCTCGTGTGCACACATTTCAACACACACACCAACACACACACACACACACACAAAAACGCACACTCTGAACACAGAATGACTCGCTTGCACTGACCGCACAAAGACGAGATGAAGCTGGTGGAAAAAGCAGCATCACTTGCAGGAAGTAGGTCAAAATGCTGTTGATTAATTATTTCCTGATGGCTAATAGCCTTCCCCGCGCCTAATAAGGCAGAACGTGGCACCGCATTTAACACATGATATATCAGTGGGTAATTAACGCCTAACAAGGCTCTTAATGAGCCTCTTAATGACTGGGATACCTGGACGGTGATTAGTAGGAGCTCGTTGGTTTTGGAGAGAGCGGTCTGAAGCTTTCCTCATTTAAAAAAAAAAAAAAAAAAAACTGAAGTGAGAGCATGTTTGTCTTACATGAGACATCTGTTTGTTTTGTATCTAATCTAAATGGAGTGCATGTTTAAAGCATGAACGAACCACACTGCCTCTGAATAAAGATATAACGCACTGTGTAGAAAAGGTGTTGTTGACTGAGGCTCTGTAATGGCCTAACCCACCACCGCCCCCCCCTCAGGGACCGACTGTCTCATCAAAGTTAATGAGTTTGGGGGCTTTAGTGTCTCGCCTCAGACTTTAAGAAGGACACTTCACTACATTTCTTACTGCCAGAGCAGGTGGAGCAGTTAAGGCGGAAGAGCTGATCCCCAGAGTACTAATAATCATGATACAAATGCTGCGTTCAAGTCAAGGTTGGTCGTAGGAATTTCACAGTTTTTAAATTGACCACAGACAACCGATCAGTTCTGCTATTATTAATATGTAACATGAAGTCTTCCACAATGTATGATGTCAGCGCAGACTTCTTTAACTACGTCGACTGTATTATAAAGTCTACGTCTAATGACCACAGGGTTTATTTATTGATCTGTGTAGAATATTACCGAGAGAATGATCTCGCAGCTGCATCGATTGGTAATTATAAGTCATCTGTTGATGTTATGGCTGGGCACTGACGTAAATTGTTTCGGGTTCCCTTGTGTCCGTCTCTTCCAGTTGATTAACTTAAGGCAAACAAAGCACATTTCACATCCATCATTATCAAATGATGGATGTGAAATGTTCTAAAACTATTATTCACCATTCCAAGAAAAAGTAATAGACTCCAACAGCCTTCAATGAGTCAACGAGTCGGCTGGTAAATTCTGGATTTAGTCACTGAAAAAAGGGGCCCAACAGCTGCATCATAAGTGTGCGTCTTTGATCATATATTTACATTTGGTGTGTCAGTCTATGACGACTCCAGTTGGATGTAGTAGTCTCTCACCAAATCACTCATCCTACCTCATTTAACAATTACTTTAAACCTCTGCTTTTGAAACTCTTTTACGTGTGTTTACGTATTTGAGTTGATAAGAGGACAATAAAGGGTATTAAATCGCATCATATTAGAACGTGTGTCATATCGTATCAGATCAGATTGTGTCATATTGTATCAAATTTATCTCCATCTTAATTGGCTTTAAGACAGTTAAATACAGGATTAAAAACAAAGAAATAATCTAACGTCTATGTATAGAAACAATCACACTTCTTCCTGATGGTCACATCTGAAGATCATATACAGATGTCAGTATTAAATGTGTCACAACCAGTTTAAAATGTACTAAATTCCCAGTACGGTTGACAATAAAAACTGATCATGCATTTTTTCTTTTAATCCACTTTTCTTTTTAGTTCAGTTGTCTTGCGGTTTTTCTTTTTCTCTCCGTTTATATATCCCCCTTTCCTCTCTCCCTGCTCTTGGCTGGTTTGGCACCAGCCCGGAGAGTTTGGCGGCAGCTTGCAAGCCTTCCTGCTCGGCATGCAGACCCACCAAAGCCAGAACTCTCCCTGTCCAAACACAGACCCACCCAACACCAGGCAGAACAACCAGACTCACTTTTAATGCACCACGGAGCCATTTTTCAAGAGCCTCCTTGCTGTTACATAAACCTCTGTGAGCAGTAGAATCAACATGACTAAAGATGGTTTACATTAGGCAGGAAAATACTTTGGCTTCAGTCCTTGGGGTGAAAAAAATGCAAATTGCGTGTGTCAATTTCCTGTTATTGTACCAAAAGTATTTATCAAAGCTCAACTCAGCATTGTCCGCGAGCCAGAAAATAATAAAGAAACAAAGCCAAACAGCTTGAGTCACAAAATCTTATCTGTGCTCAATGTGACAACAGACAGTTTTACCCTCTAAGGGCATGAGCTGTTGCAACCCTGAGGGGAAGTGTGATGGGACGAAAAGTTGATATCATCCTTTAGCCAACGCTAATCGCTAACTTGATCAGTCTACAGGAAGTTTGAAAACTTTTGGCAGAGCTGGCAGGAGCGTACTTTCAACCGCAAATGGATTACAGATGTCCTAAACTGAAAGGACTTTTTGGATTCTGACAATACAAATAGAAGTAATCTTTTAAAACATTCGAGGGAAATAAATAAAAGGAGCACATAGGAAAGAGTCTCTCCTTGGTGAGTATGACCTGGCGTTTAATTCTCCCATTTGGAAGAGGCGATTCTGGAGGAGCGGCACAGAAAAATCGTAATGCCAGAAGCTGTGAGTCAGGATCTTTTTCCTCAATAGAGCCCAAACAATCAATAAAACCAACACAAAAAAAAGAGCCTTAGCTCAAATCTGTGGTTTTGGAGACCTGTCTTTAAATTGGCACAGCTCTGTGTAGGTTATCTTTACTGCTCAGGCACTATTTTCAGTGTTTGTGGGTCTTGTGGTTTCATGGATCTCTGATGTGGCTTGGTTGGTTTACAAAGACTTTCCTTTGAAAGGTAGTACATTCCCTTTAGATTTACTTGTGGTTTGTTTGTGGGGCTTTTACACACTTTGTGTAAAAAGTGAAATGGTCCACTTTGGGACTGCAGAGTCGCATTGACTTACCTGCACTATTGTGATTCCCTGAACAATTTCACTGTGTTCTCAGCCTATCTCTGATCTCTGTTAACAGCCTTCTGAGACACTTTAGATTCCTCAACTCACAGAGGAGTGTCACACTTTACACACTCTTTTATGTCTTTTGTCAACTGACTCTATATTTCACGTGACTTCTTCAACAAAAATCCTCACCACCCACCGGCTCATTCTTTTCCCTCTGCTCATTTCCAGAGGTGATGAAATGCACCTCAATAACTCAAACTGGTGTGATATGTGCCATGGACGCTCCCACGCCGGTCCCTGCATCAGTGGAACAATAAAAATCTGCAAAAACAAAAGGAAGTGAGGAAGATTTTCCATGGCACGATGATGTCAGGGCCACGGCGGCGGTCGCTGAGTTCACAGTGAGCTTTCAGAGAAAGAAAAAAAAAAAAAAAAAAAACTACTCTGCCGTTGACGCGGAGCCAAGATGGGCTCAACGGGGCTTAGGACCAACAGCTGGTTCTGGTTACCTAGCAACTCCCAAGCTGGGGGGCCTCAGCGATGGGATGGTCAGAAAGTGAGAGGAGGAGGGGGGTTGAGGTGATCTTTTTTTTTTTTGCCCAAAGTGAAGCGAGAAAGAGCTTAATTTTGTCCAATCATGCCCCCAAAAGGCAACATACCAAAGGGCTGCCCAACCTGGCAACTGAAACATGGAGTCGAAGCACAAGTGGCACAATCAGTGTTTTTCTGCAGCATTTTCAAGGGAGGCATCAGGACTAGGCTCAGCTGCAAACACACACACACACACACACACACACACACACACACACACACACACACACACACACACACACAGAATTTGGCTGCACTTAGCTTCACACACACCCACAGATGATAGCCAGTAATGATCAGCAATTATTAGGGATGTCACACATTCTGTTGAGTAAAATGTTCAAGGGCATTCACAGCTTTCAATGCCAATGCACCCTTTTCTCACTTCTTTAGCTGCTGGTTGTGTATGTCCACCTGCATGCTACTTACAATATTTAAAAAAAAACAAAAAAAAACTATGTTACAAGCTGAAGACATGTTAACAGAAATTCGGCGCCGTTATTCTTGGGAGTGTCTACTTTCTTGAGTGTGTTTACGATCCCCTGGCATCTGTAGAAAAAAGGGGGAGGTGTAATCTTTTATTTGGCAGACTTGCCTTCTCCGAGCCCCCATCGGACCCTATCAGCGCACGACTACACCGCCGCCTACCCCGGGCCTGTCTCTTGTTCCACTATGTGGACACACAAAGACCTTGTTTGTCCTCCCCCCTGCCTGCCCTCCTCAAAAACTGATCACCACCCAAACGCCAAAGCCAAGAGGGGCGAGGGAGGGGATTAGATAAAAGGTGGGGTTGGAGGATAAGAGACGGGAGAAATTACATGTTGTAGTGTGAGAGAAGAGGAGATGGAGAGAGAGAGAGAGGAAGAAAGAAAGCGGGGGGGGGGGGGAAAAACACACGCTGACATAAAGATATCACAGGTGGTGTCAGCTGTAAATACAACACAAAGTGAATGAGGGGAGCATCCATCCATCACCAGCTCCTCTTTAAACGTTGCCTTTTGTGCTTTGCCAGCACGGCCTAAAAGCAATTGGGGTCCTGAGACAAAAGCAGCTGTCAGAGCTGATGAACAGCGGACCCGGCTTTTACTTTGTGCGCACACACACACACACACACACACACACACACACACACACACACACACACAAGTGCGTGTTTGAGGTCTGTAACATGTATACACACTAACATGGCAGAAAAGGGAGAAAAAGAATCAGTCATTTTCAGTCACAATCATCCACAAAAACTGAGATTATGGACACGACATTTCAGGGGGGGAAAAAAAAAAAAAAAAAAAAAACTTCTTACAAATCAAATCCCACAGACAATATTATGAGAATTTTAGATCTGGCTGGGTGTTTTAAACCATTGTTGTCTGTATATTTCTTTGTCCCAGAGAACATAAAAGTTATATTTTCAGCTCTGAAAGGAAACCACTCGCGATTACAATTATTCTACCGCAAATGCAGTCATTTTGCGATTGCGACAAAAAGTGCAATTAGTTGCTGATTATGATGACAACTCCCACTACAATTAAACTTGACTGTTATATTCCAAATTATATAGTCAAAGCAAATTCCCCCCCCAGTATATTGATGCTTTGTATTATCATTGTTTGTTGCTTTGCATTAAGCTGATAGATCCGAAAAATAACAAACCACAAACCAATCTTTTCTCATTTTAAGGCCGGAAATCACATTCTGTGACAGGCAGCGTTTACACCTGACAACAACCATTAACACTTTCACACACAGCCACTCGATGCCCATTCTTCTGAGACCTTTGACCCTGCAAATGACAACCCTTCCTCTCTCACCCTCCTCTCTGTGCAGCACAGCTCTGTGGCTTCAAACCGCAAAGGAAACACTGACACACACTCACATGGGTGCTCGCCCTCGTGCACACACACACAGTTTTCATGACACACTCCATTGCAAAAACATAAGAGGCTCATTAGCCTTAAAGCCAAATCCAACCCCCCCCCCACCCCCCAACAAACCTCCAACCCTCCTCCTCCACCCTCGACCTCTCGCCATGAAACACACCACAGCTTTTTGTTATTACCCTTGATGAATACATGCAGATAGAAAAACACGGATGCAAAAGACAATGTGAAGCGTGCTCCTTGCCTGGGAAATGCTGTCTCCACATTCTTCAAATCAGGAGCTGCACATGGTGGAGGAAATGTAGTGGAGAGGGATATATAAAAAAAAAATGATATAAGAAGAAGTGGGGTTAAGGATGGGGGAGATTCTCCCTCCCCCCTGTCTTCTCTTACTCTCCCACACTGCTCGTTTCCAAATTTGTCCTCCTTCGTCACCTCACCCCCAAGACCTCCATTTCCCTTTTTTTTTCAGACGACTGGTACTCTTTGAGAGGGGGAGGAAATAAATGGAAGGTGGCACAGGAGGGCAATGGGTGAAGGGGAGGACGGGAGAGCGAGAACTACGATCGTCACTCCCCCCCTCTGCGCAGTGGAAGCGGTGCCTTCAACTACTTTAATCTCCAAAAGAGGGGGGAGGTAAAGAAATCTTTTTTTTTTTTTTTTTGGATCTCTACTCTTCTCGTGTGCGCTCTCCTTTTTCCCGCCTCTCCAGCCAGATCACTTGTATCTCCTCTCCTCAGCCTCTCCTCTTCTTCTTCTTCTCCTTCTTCTTTCCTGCTCCGTCACCCTCTTCTCTCCCTTCACGGCAGGTTTGGGCTATTCATTCAGACGTCAGGCTCACTCCGTCAGCCTTTTGTTGCGAGTCAGAGAAAGACAGAGAGAGAGAGAGAGAGAGAGAGAGAGAGAGAGAGAGAGAGAGAGAGAGAGAGAGAGAGAGAGAGGAAGGGGTGGGGGGAGAAAAACGGGAAAGACTGAAAAAAAAAAAAAGCCGCAAAAGCCACAGCTACGCAGGAGAAAGAAAAAGAGGGAGGCAAATAAAAGAGAAGAAGTAGAGATGGAGGGAAAAAAAAAAAACCTTGAAGAGCAGCAGTCACAGCGAGAGGTGCAGCGCGGCTGGCACACGTTCGACTCCTTCTTCCATTCTCTCCGACCTTCCCCTTCGCTCAACATATTTTCCTCCCTCTTTTTTTTTTTTCCTTCCCCCTCCCTCGCTGCCTTTTTCTGTTTTATTATTTGTGATCTGGCCCTCACGATTCTTTTAGAGTGCCAGCCCCTTTCATTTTCTCTGTCCCCCTCCTCCTCCTCCTCCTCCTCCTCCTCCTTTTCTCAGTCTCACTCTCTCTTGCTCCAAAACTCTCACTGCATGATCCCAGTCTGTGATTTTGATCCGCGCTCTTTATCACAGGCACAAGTTGATCGGTTTATAACGTTCAAGGAGCCATTAGACGCCTCAACCCCAGGCTTTAACAGCGGAATGCTGCTCAGCAGGAAAAACATCAATACTTTTTTTTTTATTTAAGGGTTTTTATTATTTTTTTTCTTCTTCTACTTAGAGATAGGGCAGTGGACAGAACCAGATATTGGGAAAAGAGAGTGGGGAACAACATGCGGGGAAGGAGCCACAGGCCGGATTCGAACCTGGGCCGCCCGCCCGCCCAGTGGACCACATCTTCCGCACATGTACATCAACCACTCACCGAAATGGCGCCCCAAACACATCAATACTTCTTATGCTTGCACAGAAGGACCAAAACTAGGTCATACAGGTGGTGCGACTCAGACCAACAAATATGAAACAGTGTACCTTAGAACTCAGTTCATATCTCCATCTGCTGTTCTTCTAGTTCTACACAATACCTGTATTTCAACCTGTTTCTCCTGAGTCCAAAATAAATCCAGACAGCAGGGTTTTTTCACCTAATTAAAAGCAATTATTATGAGGGTAGTTGAAAGGTACCATGACCTTTCTCTAAATGCATCAAAATGGTCTGAAAGCATGGCCATTACAAAGGCGTCCATCCAACCCTCACTGCTGAGTGAGAAACATTGCTTGCTTATATAACAATATATTTTAAATTAAAAAAAAAAAAAATTCAGTGTGTTGCAAATGTTCATAATGGGTAAGCGATGAATCTGTGATGTTTCAGCCCTAATGCTAATAAGAAAGCAAAGGATTGTGGGGCAGCTGTGGTTCAGTGGTAGAGTAAGTTGTCTTACAATTGGAAGGTATGCTGTTCACACGTCCACACGTCAAATTGTTCTCGGACACTGAACCCCAAAATGGTCCCGGTAGCAGAGCCAGTGGCTTAGATGGAATTAGACAACAGTAATGGGCACTTCACACAGCATCCTCTGCCCTCAGCGTATAAATGGATGTGTGAATGGATGACTGTAACAGTAGTGTGAATGTGCTTTGAGTCGTAAAAGACTAGAAACGTGTTGTATAAGTACAAGTCCATTTACCAGAAACCAAAAAAAAACAAGATAGAAATCTTGCAGTTGCCTGAATAAATCTGTTTTCCCCAGCTTCTAGAGAGAATAACAAACAAAGAGTGTGTTCCTTCTCACGTTCACTTGGAGTAGTTATTCTGTCTGTACTTACTGACACACACATGTTAATTTCCTCCATGTGAACTTATGGTGACACTTGGGAAAATCCACCCAAGGATCTCATCGATCCCGAGAGCTCCGACAGATTAACCTGTGTACTACTGCACCAGTTTGAGAGGGCAGCCCAACGCTGAGCCTCTTTGACTCTGACAGACCCCTTAAAAAGGATTTTCATAAGAAGGTTAAGTCGTCTGCCCGCAAGGCCGCCAGGTCAACACACCCAGACACAACACTGCTACTGCATTCACAGCATATTACCGCATGTCACTATCTGTAAATCTTAGTTACCAACCACATATTTTGCTGGGAGCTCCTGACCTCTCATGTCTCGTAGGTTCCTCGGGATCATTGGTGGGGACAGCCTTCTTGCTATGCCCCCCACCCTGTTTGTCCCTATCCTTCTTCCTGCGTCTTATCCCATCTCCCCCATCTATCCCATTTTTTCAAGCCCGGCGCAGCTTTGGCAGATGGCTGTTCATCATGAGTCTGGTTTAGCCCACGAGCTCTGCCTCTTAAAAGGACGTTTTTTCTTGCCACTGTTACTTTGCTAAATGTTGCTGAGTGACTGTGCTCATTGATTGGTTGAGACTGTATAGGGGAGAATGCATTCTGAATGGGAACAGTGCCGTATTTTTTACTTTATAAAAGTCAAATAAGCAGGATGTTTATTGATTAGTGGATTGACATAATTCATCTGCATCTATTTTAATAATGTTTAATCATATCAAGAAATTTCATACAACATAAAATGAAAAAATGTAAATAAAAAAATATTTGAATTTGTCATGCTTATCAAGTGTGCAGATTTGATTTTGTTCCTTGTCTTGCATCACAGAAAAACTGTGGACAAAAATAAATGATTTTCAAATGTTGAAGCCAAACAATTCATCACTAACCGTGAAAAGATCTATAAATTATTTTTTCTAAAGTTCCATAGGATCATCAACAATAAAACAACATTGTAAGTTGCAGCCCTCGTATTACTTAATAAATAAATGAATGAATAAGTACATGTGTAAGCAAGTAAGTTGTGTTCTACTCAGACCAATTGTGACTGGCCAGAAAGATTTTTGATCTAATAAAGAAATATCCTGGTGTGATGTAGTCTTCTGTTTGTATTTACTGTAGTTCATAGTAGTGCATAGTGAGTTTAAAGAGCTCCATTGAGGATGTTTTGTTACAACATGTAACCGGAGCGCTTACACGAGGCCTGGAGTAAAAAAAAGTCCATCATTAAAAAGAAAGCACGATATGACCTCTTACATTCACCATCCCATCTGTGATCACCATCCCACCTGTGATCTTCCCGACGTGCCGCTGCCAAATGATTGAGGCGCGAACAAGCTTGTTGGGAGCGGGGTGAGTGGAAGAAGAAGAGCAGTGAAACAAATGTGAGAGAAAGAGAGATGGCACAGCTGCAGGTGGATAACAGATGTTGATTTGGGTTTTTTTTTTAGGGAGGAGATTTCTACACATAAATTCTCGTTCTGCCATTCAGAGCCCTTCTGTGCCTCACTACACCTCTCAAACACCATCCCTCTCCCTTCTACACCTTTTTCTTTCACTGTCAATTGAGCCAACTGGCCTGATTAGAGAGAGAGAGAGAGAGAGAGAGAGAGAGAGAGAGAGAGAGACAGACAGAGAGAGAGAGAGAGAGAGACAGAGGTGAAGGGGATGAGAGCAAGCAGGAGCAGGAGGGTGTGTGTATGTGTGTGTGTGAGAGAGAGAGAGAGAGAGAGAGAGAGAGCGAGAGCGAGAGAGAGAGAGAGAGAGAGAGAGAGCGGACGGGGGATGCCAGGGGGAAGGCGTTGCTTATTACACCCCTCATGTATTTTGCAGGCTTAGTCAAATAACATGTGAACAGGCAATCATAAAGACTGAAACAGTGAACTAAATGATGCGTATGCATACACACACACACACACACACACACACACACACACACACACACACACACACACACACACACACACACACACACACACACACACACACACACACACACACACACACACACACACACACACACACACACACACACACACACACACACACACACACACTATAGACTATAATATTAAACTGAACAAATGTGGAGAACTTTTTCAAGTCATTTAAAAAAAATAAAAAGAATAGAACATTTACTTACAGACCATTTATCAGTATTTTTATCAGTATTACTTCAAATGTGTTTCAAGATGTTGCCAAGGAGAGACTTACTGAGAGAGAGAGACTGAAAAGAGGGGACCTTCTCTGTACAGTGCGGCGGGACAGATATTGATTAGAAATAAAACTGCCAACAAACACAAGGACAACTATGCCACTGTAACTTTGATAAATTAATGTTGCTTCATGCTTATAAAGGATTAATGTCTGGTCTTTATATATAATATAACAATGAGTAAGGCAGTGGCTTGGGACTACATTTGTCCTGAATATACAAATAAAGATTGACTGATTGCTAAGACACACTTTTTCCCCTTATTACCAAAAGACTACACAGACCAAGGATCAACATCTTTCTGACAATTTAAGGAACAATAAACGTATAACAAAAAGACTTAAGGTCTGTTACTTTAACATCATTCCAAATGTGTTTTTTAATTATAGTTATTTTTAAGTTAGTTTCCAGGAGGACTATCAGGCTTGAAGGTTGTCTGACTATCAAAGTGGGGACCTTCTTATCATACGGTACTGTAACTGTCCGTACCTGTTCATTCATTCTATGGACAAATTTATACACACACACACACACACACACACACACACACACACACACACACACACACACACACACACACACACACACACACACACACACACACACACACACACACACACACACACACACACACACACACACACACACACACACACACACACACACACACACACACACACACACACACATTATATTAGATATAGTCTTAAACAGTAAAAGGCTACCTTAACTCTAGCCTCCTCACAAAGGTGTTGTTTTTTCAAATATCTACAAAAAAAAAAGTAGAACCACACACAGAGCAACACAAAAATGACTCTCCCAGTGTGACACCCAACACACCGTGAAACACAGTCCATGTGTGATCTTTACAGCCTTGTGTGATCCTGAACACGCCTGACATGCCCACAGAGAAATGTATAATATTTTCCTCGGGTGCAAATGAGATTCATCTGCACCTCTAAACATATCTCCGCAGCGCTTTTATTAAAATACAGCCAGGAAAAGTGTCAAGTTGTGCAACGCCTGGTCACCGACACGTAAAAACACACACATACACCGATTAATTAACACAAGCACACATATTGCATTCAGGGAACATGGTCAGCCCTGCCTCTTCTTCACTCTGGTTTAACACCTGTGAAGATTTCATTTTCACAAAATGAATAATTCAGGGTAACTCCCTGGTTGGCACTGAGAGAAAAGGGGATGAAGGTAGAGGAAAGGAGAAAAAAGGAAAGAAAAGAAACAAAACAAGAGGACAGAAAGGGGAAAGGAGTTCAGAGGAGAGGAGAGGAAAGGAAAGGAAAGGAAGAAAGACAACTAGAAAAGGAAATCAGTTTAAAGAAAAGAAAAGAAAGGCACTGAGAAAATGGTAAAAAGCAAAAAAGGCTATAAAGGAAAAGGGAAAAATGGAGAGAAAGGAAAAGCGAGCTAGCGATTATGAAAGAAATAAAAGGTATGAGGGCTAGAAAGTAGGGGGGAAGAGAGAAAATAAAGGAAATGTAAAAAGAACATAGAGAGAAGATGAGGAAGAAGGAAAATGGACAAGAGAGAGAGAAGAGAGAAAATTAAATGAGAGGAGAAGAGGTACTCTGACTATTCATGAGGTAAGAAAGATTCAGGGTATTTCATCTTCTCATTTAATTGTTTTTCTTTAATTGAGCGTTAAATATTTGAGTGTGTAACTTCTTGTGGGACCTCTTATATGTGTCCATTCCTCACCTCTGCTCTCACCACCAGCAGTAAATCACTGCCAAGTCACTCTGAAAGGATGCAGCACGCTGACCACAAAGAGCTTTTGACCTCAATGCTCATAACCTCATCCCATCATGGTCCAGTTTTTTCCATTTGATGGCACCTGAACTGTATGTTAACAACAGTACTCTGTGGACGACACATCCACCAACACACAGACAAGCCAAAAAAAAACTAAACAAGGAAAAGTTAATTTAAAGACATTTCTTAAATAGCTGCTAGACAAAAAAAGAGATACACAGTGGGCAACACTAGCTGGGAACAAATACTAACTAAATACCATGGATCTGACATTATGTCCATTATTCAACAAGTTGATAAACAGAAAATTAAAAAAAAAGAAAACTGTCAAACATCTTCTTATTCAAGCTCATTAGATGTAAGAATCTGTAGATTTTAACAAAACTCACAAAAACATAATGATTTTTTTCTTTTGCTGGTGGATGTCTCACTGTCCAATAAACTATTCAATCTGACAAATAAATAACAATCCACTGCAGCCCTATTATCAAGGATGGTAAGACTGATGGCTGGCAAGATCCTGACAATTTTTCTCGAGTGTTGTGACAACCACTACATTAAAAGAAGCACAGAAAATTTCATTGTTCAAATGTGAAATGAAACAAACTTTTCTATTTAAGTTCTTATCTATTGTGACAGTTGAGTGCTACACGAACCTCAAGTTGCTACAAGAACCAAAAAGTGGCTGCTATACTTTCCACCAACAGAGCACTTTATTGGATGCGACAGTGCAATTTGTAGCTTTTATTAATAATTCTAACTCAACCTAACTTTTAGTCAACCGCGTAACAGGCAAAGAGGTGGAGCTGAGGCGGGCCTTAAGCCTCCAGCTACAATGTGCCGCTTTTAGTCGGTTGTCTTCACAGTGGCGCAGAGGTTAAGGCTGCAGGCAAGTCCACCTACTCGAAGATACTGGGTTCAATTCCCGAGAAACCCAGAAGCTACTCACTAAAAATACAAACTGCAGTTCATGTGTTTGCGTACCCCTGGAAGAATAGCGTTTCGCTATGCTGAAGCTAATGGGGATCCAAATAAACAAATTAACAAACACGCCCCTAATTTTGCACGACTCTTATTTTTCATGAAAGCAAAACAGATATAAAAAGAGTTGTAAAAAAATAAATCCTCCCCCGTACAGTATGTGTTGATAAAGACATGAACTATTCAGGCTGAATTCTTTCTTGTAACCAGGCTGTAAACATGTTAATTTCTGCTGTCAAAATTGGCATTTTAACTTGGGTGTGTATGTGATTTAAAGGGCTTTTGCAGCCAGCCTCAAGTGGACTCCTGGGGTACTGCAGTTTTTTACACTTCCACATGGGCTTCATTTTCCAGTGGAAGCACTGCAGGCCTTAACGCGGCATAGTGAGTATTAAACCTTGTGAAGTGTGAAGGCAGCCGTAGAGGCATCAGTATAACACAGAAGCATAACCAGTTTCCTAACAGTACCTTTAAGATAGCCAGCAAAAATAACTGGAAAACAATAGCAAATGATTTAATAAGCAGATATCTATAACAGTGTTTCAGAAGGCATTGGTTGATCTCAGCCAGCTTTGACCACCCACTCTTGGAGGAACTTGTTCCTCTCCCTGCTGAGTGGAAACAGGTCTCACAGGGTAAAAAGCTCTACTTGTAAATTTCCCTTTGTAACAAGTATAATTTATGAGCATAGATTGCACAGAACCTTTTCAGCACTTTTCCAAATGGCTTGATACTTTTAACAACCAGATATTTCATGTACTGCTTTGTAATGCCTTCTTAAAGCATTAAGATTACAGTCACATGTTTCCCTTGTATGTTCTGTTTGTGTTTTTGCCCTTTAATGAAGATCAAATTTCCCCAATGGGGCAGTAAAGATATCATATGGACAAGCATTAGGACAGCATTAAAATGACTCAAGTATTCCTTCTGCTATAATCAGCTCCTTCACTTGCTTAAAGATGTTATAACATTATGTAATCTTCTGTCTGGCCTTCTCAAATCTAAAACTATCTTACTGCTTCTACGGCGGTCTATCTAATCAAAAGATCTCTCCGTGCTATCTCTATTTCTTAGTCGGGTTGGTTGGGTTCAATCCCCTCCCATCTTCCCTTATTTTCCTGCAGGCGGGCTCTGTTAGCCACAACCGCGGTCATGAATGAATGTGCTGAGCGGAGTATGACGTTCATTTTGAAACATATTTCTCCCATTACCTCCGACTTCTTCTTCTCCCCCAAACACACACTCTGCTCTCTTGAGTGACGAGAATGTCAAAGCCAAATCATTTCCTAGCAAAAAAGAACGAGAACAACGAGAAACAGAGAAATTGGGATACATTTACTCAAAGAAAAATGAAAAATAAAACGATTAGGAGAAAATAAGGGACTTTTTTTCACTCATGAAGAAAAAGGAAATCGCTGTCTGATACTGAATCTCTGAAATGGGAACCAACCGACGCCACATGTGCCAGAAGAAAATTGCAGCCATACAGACACACAAACACACACTTTAGTAGATTCAGCTCGCTTTGATGTGTTGGGATATGCTGGTTTAAAGTTTTCTTGTCACTATATCCTTAGTACTACTCAACACAGGAACTTGGAAGACTCTTGGATAATTTGGGGAAGAGAGAATCATTCCAATGTTTTAAAACATCTGATCAATCAATGATGCATGTATTTTTTCTTATAGTTGCAATGCTTAACCGTGTCAGTATAGTCATGGCAGCGAAGAAGAAAATGGTCCATAGCATGACAACATTGCAACATGTATGAAAAATATCCTTTTGAGTAAGGGTGGTGACACCGCCTAATACTACAGGCTGAATGCCATAGTATCTCACACTACTTCAAGTGTTACAGCTTCCCAACCATGCACCACAGCTGTTAGCAAGGGTCCATATCCTAATTCATTATAACATTAGCACCACACATGCAGGCTAAGAGGATTATTTTCTTTGACAAGAAAATATGAATGACATAAATGCTGTACAAATATCCCCTCATTAAACCTTTTTTTGATAATGACAGATTGATGCTACAGATAGATCAGGGGCTACTGCAAGCTCAACATGCTCACAAACAAGAAGGCATTTTATGAAGCATCTGACTGATTAGCAAATTATGAATGACGCGTGTATTAATTAAATACCATCAAATAATACCTGACCATATCCATGTGCCCATTGCATACTGCTATAGAGTAGTTGTGCTTAACGGTACACCAAAGGCGGGAATAATAAAGGGTTGTATAAGGCTAAATCAGAGCTGTAGCAAATATCAAATACATGCTACTTATCTTACCTGTTCACAAAATCATCCATACTACTGAAAAGATGTTCAATCCATCCAAAATTGTACAAGGTTTGGAGCTGATTTAAAGCGATGGAAGCTTTACCAGGTCTCTTAAATTGAATATTTTAGCACAGTGACTGAATGGTTTTTTTAATCTCGCAATCAGGTGTCCTTTGTCTGTTTCTAACACAGTTGCTCATCTTTTGCAAAGATGATTCAACAAAAAATGATCCCCCAAGTCTTTGGAAGTCCTCCAAAATGAGAGCCCTGCGGTTATTATCTATGCACAAAATTAACTTCTGCTTCAAGAAGGTGAACAACACAGGATTTCACAGGTTGGAAAAGGAGAGGCTTTAAATGTCAAAGGCGCAATTAATTTGATAATCATGTCTATCCCTTGCTGTTCTGTAAACATCACAGTTGAATCCAATGGCGGTATAACTTTAGGTTGTGACACTGGTTAGCCATCCTATGAAGTCAGAAGGAAATGAGATATGTTTCACTGTGTGAGTGTCGAACAGAGTGACTAGCAGCAGAACAACAAACAACCCTTTTACTGTCATCCCAGATTAAGGCCAAAGTTTGACCGTCAGTCTACGACGCAACACTGACTGCTTGTCTCATCTCCATGGACAGTCCAAGGTTGACAGACAGCTGTATCCACCCTGTTTCCACTCCCCCACCAGGAAAGCAATAATCATCATCCATCAGGAGCAGGAATGTCTCTTTGCCCTATCTCTCTCTCTCTATTCCGTAATCCCTCACTCAGTGTAACAACTGCCTGTAGCTTTGACCTGGTCCCGTTAATACATAATCTGCTATCTCCAGAACTAATATGCCATAACCTTCCCCCATCATCACGCTAGGCCTATAGCAAGGAAGGAAATTGCGGCTAGTGTGTCACGCAGGGTAAAAACTGACCTGAGCTGGCATCTCAAAGCCTGGCCGGAGTCCACGAAAGGGAGCCAACAGCCTCTGCAGGGTGAAGGTAGAATAGTGGAGGTCTAACTGTAACATCTAGAGTGATTATGCTGGTGTGGGGGATGGGGAGTGACTCCTAGTTAGTCATATAGGCGGGGTCTTGCTCAAGGGTATTCCAGCAAGCATCAAATAGTGTGTTGGACTAAGGACTACCATCTAAATTTACTCACTGCTGTAACAAATGAATTATTTGAGGTTGTCAGACTAGGAGGAAGTCGCAAAAGCTCAAAACAAATTGGATTTTAAGTAATGGAAAAGGGGCTTTTGTTGCTTTTACAATTTCATTCTTTCATCTGACAAAACACCAATGTGGAATTTGAATCATATTTTTATGTTTATAAAAGGCCTTGAATATTTTCCTTAGGCAAGAAAAGCCCCCAGATTTGTATTAATCCCATATGAAAATGAGTGAATAATTTATCACTCTGTCTTCCGGATTCATTAGATTTGCTAAACATTTTGTGAAAAAAAAAAAAGAGCTAGCATGTAAATATGCAGGCAGCTTACTCTAACAACAGGCTGACCCTTTAACCAGAAGCAAATCTGCCTACCATCACCAAAAGCCATGTTGCCTAGCAACATACAATTTAGGAATATGCTTTCAGAGCAGCTTTGCGCCTGTGTCCATTAACAGATGAAATTACCTAAGCAACAAATGTCAGCTCCATGCAAATAAGGTCTTCTCTGCTGACTGTGTGTGTTACAACAATGTGATGTGTAAATCTTTTCCAAAGCATGTGTCTGTAAGAGCAGCAGTGTGTTTTGGACAGACAAGCAATGGAGATATTTTAATGTCTTCTTTCTTGGGCTTTAAAATCATAGAGAGGACAACGAAACTATCTCTAAAAATTCGCTTCCGTCTGAATTGCCACCTTTAAAGTCTATTTGAACCTATACTGGCAATTCTCAGAGACTCACAGAGAGAGCTGGTCAGGATGTAATGAGAATATCTGTGGATTAGTGCAGCAGTGGAAATGGAGGATCTGATGGATTAACCCCCCTTCTCATTACAACCTGCACAGAAAATGACACAATCACACATCGGCCATCAGCACAGTAATTCGATTTTATCTGTCCAGTGAGACTGCTAGCCTGTTAGTAAGTCCTGGTGAGCGAGTCTTGATGGAGAAATCTGTTGTTCTTTCCCAAAATGTCTGAGACATGCTTATGTCAGGTTAGTGTTGTAAAAAGGGTTTTAAATACAGTGTATAACATCCACTTACTAAATGCATTTAATTTTAAACAGGAGCTGTAACACAAGTGTAGGACACAATCCAATTCAATTCAGCTTGCAAAATAAAATGTTCTGCAGTCACTAAAACAATACATTCATGTCCTTTAAAAAACAGTTCCAATGAAAGTATAATCCTACTGGGAAAATCTGTTATAGAAAAAACAAGACAATGACAATTGCTATTTGATGCAGGTTAGTGGTCCACCTGGACTGCAGCACTATTGCGTGAAGGATGTGCAGCAGGAGTTGCTGTGATGCCTTTCCAGGCTACTCTGATGCACCCTTATTATCATAATGCAATAAGACATCCATGTTTACAACAACAGGGGCTATGGGGCTTCGGGGAGATGGTGTGTGGCGGAGCAGAAAGGACTTCATCAAAAACAGCTGCAGTTACAGTGACACCACAGCTTAAAAGCTACATACAGCAAATGCTGCAATCACAATTAAGGGACTTAATGCATGCTGGGTTGTTAAGGCAGATTATGACTTTAAGAAGTGTCCAGCACATTATTTACTAAGGGGCATAACAAACAACCAATAAGAACTTAATAGGGAAAAATCTCCTCAGATAATGCAATCATGCATACTGTACACAGATGCACACCATTGTAACATACATTTATGCCTGGACACCTCATGTTCCCAGGCATTACTGCTCACAATGAATTACTTTTCTGATCAAAGATATCTTCATTTGAACTGTCCGCAACATGAATACTGCGACTGGCAGACAGAAACAGGAAGAATGTGCACAGTTGTTTTCATTTAAAAGTGTCTTTAAAAGGGTGCTGACAGCTATTATTCCCAAATCATCCATATTGCACCTCTTCAGTGCCATTTAATGTTGTCTTTAATGGGGTAATGTGTCATTCTGACAAGAGAACAACTTTGATTACTGAAATAATAAAAGACTTCACACAAAGTGTTTGGAAATCTGACAAGTCTGGCTCTCAAAAATAAGCAGACAGGAAAGTGGAATTCAAGTATAATTTAAGGATCGAATGCAGAATCCAAAAGTAGGGCAGGTTTGGAAAGTTATCCTTCACGGTTTAATCATAATCCTAAAAACAGATTTGAAAAAGAGATCTGCTGCAGCATTTGGATTTCATTCAACTGTCCTAGATAAGAGGAAAACAAGCACATCATCTATCTATTGTTGATGTAACAAGATCCAACACAGACCAGCAAACAGCATGACAGCTCTGACCAGGTAAAATGGTTTCACTGAATACTCATAACATAATCATTATGCATGGACTTTCTCTAGGTCAAGTATCATGCATCATACACAAGTGACCACTTTAAGCTAAATATACCTTGAATATCCCTCAGTTTAATGATGTCTGCACCAACCACAACATTACACAACTCTAATCACTTGACAAAGATGCTATGCAAATACCAATCATTCATCACAATTAAAGACAGACATGTTTAGAGTTTTAGTTCAAAGAAATGACTACGATCTCATTGACTAAAAATGTCTCTTTGACAACTTGTGAAAGGATGAAATGATTCTAAAAAAAAACCCAGCAGAACTGCTTTGAGGAGCTTGTCATCAAAATTAAAGAAATGGGAAGTGGTGACTTACATAATGCTTGCCAAAAATGCTCTGGCCCAAATCCTTTTCCTTATCTATTAAAAACATGTGATTTATCCAAGAAAAAGCAAGAGCGAATGTATCAAAAAAATAAGACAAAAAGCAGATGATGGGGATGAAAAGATAACAAAAAAGATTTACTTGTGTCTGGAGATGCCATAGTGGACACAATGACAGGTGGACCCGTGCGACGACTTAGCTTCTGGTTAGCAACCAGGGCACCTTGGCTGGTGCCAGGTGGTCCCATAGGGACAAGGGCGTTGTCAGATGAAGGTCCCCCACCCTTACGTATCATCTGAGGACTTGGGTGAGGGCTGTGCATGGGTGACAACGGCAGTAAGTTCCTGTCCCTCTTCATCATGTCCATGGGCACTGTGTAGTTGGTAGAATATGCTTTTGGTACCTGCTGTGGTGGCTGTGGTAAAGATGGCATTGACACAGGCATCTGCTGCGGCATACCTGGCATGGAGTGCATAGACCCTGGCATTGCAGGCATTGACCCCGTCATCTGCTGTGGCATTATCTGCATCCCCTGCATGGGCATCCCAGACATTGCCATCCCTGAAGAGTAGGCAGACATGGGTCTTTGTTGGATAGGCATAATGGCTCCAGCATATGGCCCTGGGGAGCGAGGCGGTTGGCCTGGGTAGCCACCAGAGGCTTCCAGGAGGTGCTGAGAAGGAGCACTGCTAGGCCTTCTTCCCATTGTCTCTCCCATCCTTGGGGAGATGGTCTGCATGGCCCCAGGGGTCTGCGGGGGCATCAGTTGTGGGTCAACGGTCAAAGCCTGTGAAGGGTGTGTGTGATGGTGTTGCTGCTGCTGGTGATGGTAGACATCTGAGCGATGGCTGAAGCTATTAGAGCGGCCTCGCATGGGTGTTTGAGGTTGGGAGGGTGCTGGTGTAGCTTCAACAGGCCGTTTGCAGTTGTGCACCAAGCGAGACAGCACACGAGCTTGTCCAAGGTTTGGGGCAACAGTGCGAACATCGTTTTCCTCCATTACAGCTAGCATGCTAGTAGAGTCAAACCCTTGGTGGATAACAGAAGAGATGGTGCTCTCAGACAAGCCTTCATTTCGCAGTAGGGCAAGGAATTCTGGATCAACTGTTCTCTTGGGGTCCACAGGCAATGGCGTCTGTGGGGCAGTCGGAGGGAGCGCAGGAAGAGGAGCAGGAAGTGGAGTGACTGGGGGTGGCGGGACTGTAGTTGGGGCTGCCTGCACAGGTAGAGGTGCAGCTGCAGCCACTGCTATAGTCTGCATTGGAGCAGGTGGAGCGGGAAGAGGAGCTACCATAGACAGGTTAGGGTCAGCAACTGGTATGGTGGGTGGAGGTTGCTGTTGCAGTTGAAGTTGCTGTTGCAACTGATCTTGTTGTAGCTGCTGTTGCTGTAGCTGCTGTTGTTGCAGTTGTTGTTGCAGCTGCTGTTGTTGCAGCTGCTGTTGTTGTAATTGTTGCTGTTGAAGTTGCTGCTGTTGTATTTGTTGTTGCTGTAGTTGCTGTTGCTGTATCTGCTGCTGCTGTTGAAGTTGCTGCTGTTGTATTTGTTGCTGATGTTGGGCAGTGTATGGTGAAGCTGCCTCTTGCCTCATTATCATACCTTGACTGGCAGGATCTACTACTAGACAGGTAGCAGCCTGTTGTTGTGGATCCAATGGGCGGCCGTTCACATCAGTATAGACAGACTGACTGGTCAGAGGTGGAGGCTCACTGGCATAGCGAGGAGACGCATGCTCCATACCATAATGAGCAGGAGATGGGTCTCGAGAGGGGATGCGCTGTTGGCCATCTGGTGTCATTTTTGCAGCAGTTACAGCACTAGGTTCCCTATAAGCCCGATTCAACTCATGAGCGGTCGGCGGAGGTGGAGCAGGTAGAGGTGATGAAGGGGGTTGCGGTCCAGCTCTCCCTCCCTGAGTTTGATCCCAAACAGCACGAGTCCCAGGTGTCATCCCAAAACGAGAACCTGACCTGCTGAGTGGATGAGGATGAGTTGGCGCAGGCTGCTGTTCTGGCCGGTAAAAACCGTCAGGTGTCCGGGGAGTCATGGCTGGGTCATGGGAATAGTAGTCCGGGTGAGGAATGGATCCTCTGTGAGCCATGGATGCACGCTCGTAGTGGTTTAGATCAGGGACAGAGCTCTTTCTCAATGCCCGTGGATCGTGTCGCTCTGCGTAAAGAGAATCTTGGTAGGAATATGGGTCACGTTTTAAATCCAGTTCAGGGTGCTGCACTCCTGGTGGAGGCTCGTACCACCCTCCTCCCTCTCCGTATGACAGAGAGCTCCGTCGGCCAGCTACTCTCGCCTGCTGCTCGTAGACACTCTCAGACCTGTCCCACTGCCCCTCATTCCCCCCTAATGTGTCCCAACTGTGGGAGCGACCAAGACTCAACTGTTTGTTGGGGACAAGCATTGGCAAAAAAGGAATACGCCAAAGAAAGTGTTAACAGAAAAAAAGCACAAAACAAAGAAAACGCTCTGCTTGAAGTTTTGTTCTTAAAAGTTCTCTTAAGTCCTTGTGTATTGTAGCTGTGGAACAGAGAGAGGGAGGAGGAGAACAAGCAGAAAAGAAGATGAAGCAGGGTCTACTGTTCACCTGATATCAGGTTGTAATATTGTAAGTCCGTACTATCGGGTGACTCCTCCTTTGGCTTTGGTCCTTGAATAATTAATCTCTGGTCATGCTGGCTTGTTGTGCATGAGGAAAAAGGATACCACACACAAACACGTCACACCAAACTACACCAACACTGGACACAGCAGAGGCAGCACAGCTACTCCATGAAAGACATAGTAACAGGGAGCATGCTTGAGGTTGCCACCAAATGAAAAAAAAAAAAAAAAAAGACAAAAACGAAGGGAGGGGATAGGTTGGGTTGTAGGTTGGGATGGGCCGGGGCTTTTACTAATCCAACAGGGTTTATCTCTCTCCTTCTCCGGGACGTTTTACTCGCTCTGCCGATTGCTATGAAGGATTACAGCCAAATAAAGCCTGTTTAATTCCACTTCCCACTATGACGTCATGTGAACCAGATACGAGCAGATCTGGTGATGATGATGATGATGATTATGTTGCTGATGATGATGCCTACGAATAGAGTCCACCCCCAAACCCCTTACCCTCGCATGCGCATGAAGAGTCACCTACCTGAGGCTGTTGGTGATGTATTGTCGTCAACAGGTTTCAATTTTTAGTTTGCCAGATTCACAGCGCGGGGAGGGGAGGCCAGGCAAGGCAAGGCACAGAGCTTCATTGAATACAAATGAAATACAGTTCTCTCTGCTAAGTCCCATGTGCTGTCAGTAAACATCAAATCCACACTGATTGGACACTAATCCTCCAGGCCCCATGCCTGCAGCAGAGCCACCAAACAACTGCTGCCCAACTCACACTGAAATGCCCTTGATGCGCCCCGCTCTCCTCAATTACAGATCACTACAACCTAACCGGCTGTGTCTATGTTGACTGGAGAACATTGAAAATTACAAGACATGGGTTGCATGGAGATTGCAAAATGCAATCCACCTACAAGTTTGTCCCATTTGCCCTCCCAGTGAAAATCATTTCAAGCTATAATCCACTAAATTTTGATGTTACTGTCTGTCTTGTAGAATAAAAAATACAACAATGTAAAATGCATCACTCAATCTCAATTGTTTGCATCTGTCTCTGTATATTGCGACACGAAGTTTGCATTTCATGAATTTTGCTTTCAGAAAAAATGGTGCACCTCCCCCCCTCTTTTCTAAAGCTCGTCTGATCTCCTTCCCTTAGACAAGTGGCATAATCTTGATTTGCCCCTTTGCAAAGAAAAGTAAAACACAGGGGGAGTTTGTGCATCTGTGTATGTGTGTGGAAAGGGGGGAGGGGTTCATTTTGTGATGACAGTTAATCCAAATCACCTACAACCTTTGCCTTACAACATGCTCGTTGAAAAACACAACACAACAAGAGCTCATTTTACTTTCTTCCACATTTGATAAAAGAAGGTCTGCTTGTATTTAAGATTTCCTTAGTTCACTTGAAGTCATTATTCACAGCCCACGATGCTCATGATAGTATCTTTATATAAATGTCTCAGACAACAGACTAAAACAACCAATAACAACTTTGTAAGACTGAATTAACTTCAACTTGTTCAGCTGTCAGGGGGCCATCGTGGGGGAAAGAAACTTTTGATATAATTCTACATTATTATATTAACATTGAACCATGAATATGTAAATTTACCATCAGTTATTTAGTTTAACCAAGGTAATGTTCAACATATGCCTCTAAGGGTTAACTTAACTATGTAGCTGACTGCATGTCTCATTTCATGTTACTCTGAAACCTGATCCCTTCTGCAGAGGATCTCTGATTATTAATGCATGAAAACAGCTGTAAGGTGAGGAAGTGTCCAAAATCTAATCTCTGAGCTAACCATAGTCGGGGTCAGTAGTACGCATTTCACTAGACTATGAAGCAATTCTTGTTAATATCAGCATATTAAAGTTCCTGTTTTCTAACAGGAGGGCCTGTTGATACTGTGGGGGCATGACGCTGTCTGCACTATCTTGTTTAATCACAGTTGTGTAATTAGAGTGAGAAGAGATCAGAGAGGGAGAATAGTACTCTGCTGTTTTCACAAGATGACAGGGAAGAGCTGATGATGGTGGCTCCAAAAACCAATTTTCAGATGACTGAGAACTTTTTTTTCGCTTTGAGTAAGGTCAGAGGAACATTTAGTCAGCTATATGTAAAACGGAAATTAAAAAATGGGAAGGAGAGGAGGCAAGTGCGAGCACTCGAAGTGATCTAATTCACCGTAAAAGATGAATTATTAAATCAAAGCTGCGTATTGAAAAAAAACCAAAAACATTTTTGTAGCCAAATTCAATTTTATTTTAAATGTTGCTTTTACAAAGTCAATCTAGTTTTACAGTCAATCCAAGTTTAGATGTCATTCATCACCTGGAGGCATATAGTAGCGCCTGTTTTTATATTCTGAGTTTATGCATAAACCAACACTCCATACAGAAATGTATACCATTCATAATTAAAAGGATCGGCAAATCAATGTAATTCCAAGGTTAACTGTCTCTTTTTGAGACTTCAGAGTGACCACTTGGAGTTAGGAGAAACTGTTCAGAGCCAACATACACACACACACACATATCTATGTCGAGAGCAACGGCCTGTAGAGTATATGTGATCCTCTGGCTTTTTTCCCCACATCCTCATCCACTCCTCTCATTACTACTTCTAGCCCAGCTCTCGAGAGACTCCGGCTCTCGCTGCAGCAGATCACTCATCCCCATGAAGTCAACTTCAAACACAGTGTCGGGGGCAGAGGTGTGTACTCAGAGTTTGCCGCTCTAATCCTGACAGGAAAGTAAATCGCAGAGTTCTGTTTGTCTCCAACTAAACAATGTTTGACTTTCAAATTCTAATGTTCCTCCATTTGCCATACTTGCCAGACTGTGCACACAACTCCAGCTTCACTGTAACAGAGGGATTTAGGGAATTAAGCTGGGGATTTTGGAACAAATATAATACCACCCCAGCAGAGGCTTATAAAGACCTTACATTGAATAAGTCTTGACTGGTGGAAATTTCAAAATGGGGAAAGTATAGAAACCCCGATTTAGGATGCGATTGTGTAATTCACACAGTAACACAAGAAGCTCGCGGCTGTACATTCTACATTGACTTTTCTCTCAGAGTTCTTTGCCGCCACATTGAAGGGATAGTTGTGTCAGTCAGCATGTCCTTATGTGTAGAAACTGGCTGAGAAACAAACACAGAAGCTAGGTAATTTAGTCGTGTAAAGTTCAACAAAAAATAAGGGTTGTGCAATTAACGGCAATTAACCGTTACCGCAATATATGCATTGTCAATAAACATATTGCAAAAGTCCAAATTTATTGCAACAGATAAGGAGTTTCATGTAATCAAGCTATACTTTATTAATCAGCATGCTTTTATTTGACCAAATACATGACGGCCTCTGTATAATGGAAATGCTTTCAAACCATTTTTATGCAGTCAGATGAAGATAGCTATAAGCTATCCACCAATGTAGTTGTTACTATGCCTTGATCTCTCTTTTTTATGAATGTAAAGTGTCTTTGAGTTCTGTTTAAGTGCTTTATAAATATAACGTTTTTTTATTGTTATAAAAAAAAAAAGAGATTCAGGGTGGCTCAATAGCGGTGTATGCAGTATGCTGCACCACCCCTTTTTTATTTATTGAGTAAATTATTGGTAAAGCAGGGGTCGGTAACTTGCTCGCCAGCAATAACATCTGGCCCGCAAGATTATTTTTGATTGTGAATTTTATTTATCTTATTATTGTTTTTAACAACAACGCCATGACAATCAGTGACAGACACAAACATTGAAAGCAGCGCTGCAGACGGTAGACAGTGCCTGGTGCTGAAGCAGAGCACTGCCACTCTAAACTCTGCTCAGCTCTGTTGACAAACGCAGCTCCCGGGGTGCTGCGTTTGTCAGCGGGTAAGCAGAGTAGAGAGGGAACAGCGAGAAACGAAAACTAACACAAGGGTCATTGAACTTTCCATAACCACAAACTTCTGCTTCCAACCAACACGATAATCTGTTCGGCTGTGGACTGTTCCCACTTGAGTGATCTTTGCAGGATCATCACATAGTTAAATGTGTGTTTTGGTTAGCGCCAGGGGCGGGACTTAAATACCACAGCTTCACCAGCCAATCTCGGGAAGACTCTGGCTCCAAACTACCAATGCAGTATGTCAGATGTCATCACAGGGGGGTTGTTTTGGTTTCAACTTTGTACAACAAGAGGAGGTGAAGACGTATTGATAAGTACATCATTGATCTATGTCAGAAAATACAAACTATCCCTTTAATATATTAAGCCAGCAAGAGAACAAGAGGTGTGTAACTTCATTTTTAAGTGTGTGCATGTTTTAAACTAAATGTTTGCAGGCTTAGCCAAATGTCAGAATCAGAGGAGTTCACATGCAACAAGCCCATTAAGAAAATGATCTGTCACTCACACTCACTTCCCCATCCACCCGCCCACTCAGCCACTCACACGTACACACACACACAGAGCACACACACTCTTTCCTCGCATGTTCCCGACATCCCCACCAAGCCTCCTGACCCCGCTCTGCTCGTCTTCTTACGTGCAACAGAGACAGCAGCGGCCATGGAGCTTCGTTAATGTCCCTTTTCATTCACGCACGCAAACCGCTGCTAAAGCCTTGGCCTCGCTCTGACGTGCATACATGAATATGAAATTGCACGCTAACTCAAAGTGAATGCTGCACTGCAACAGAAATAAAAACAACTGTCTCCTACAGTGTGACACGGCACGTACTTAAGGCATGAGTTGAATGTTAAACGCACATTGACTTATGCATGAGCGAGGGGCAGGAGACACTAACTGGAGATGGGATTACAATGCTGAGAAGAACAATGCTGTCAGATGAATTGTAATGCACACTTAACAGACATTATGTACATGGCTGCCTTGAAGGGGATTCCAGTGGGATTATTTGTTTCTGAAAGCAGCTCCATGGGGACTAAATGGACTGTAAAATGGAGGTCGATGGCAATGAAGCTGGCACTTATCTTAATAACATCATACTTGGTTAGTGTAACATTCTGAATTGACACACAGCTTTTATTTTCCAGTTTCCCAAGCATGCATAGAAGAAGGAAAAAGCTATTTTTTTCCTTTTTTTACACCCCCCCCCCCCCCATCAGTTGTGTTTCAGAGACATCCCTCTACCCGTGATGATCCATCTCTTTTGGGTGCATCCCGTCACCCCGCGTCTCTGACCCGTCTTCCATATCGACGTCATTATGATACTTTCTGCCACGGCTCAGGAGTTTAATTCTAAATTAGAATTTTCCAGAACTCCTACTCAACCTTCAACAGCCGACTAAGCTTCATGCCAGCTCACACAAAGACAAATAAAGACATTAACAGTAAAAGCAAACCAGGTCATTTAAGGGTGCACAAAAAAAAACGTCCCCACCATAATGATAATAATAACACATAATAGCTTCTTCTCTATACAAATGACCAAAAGAATGTCCTTCTAAAAACAACACTTTGTACCATTCTTTTTTTTTTTGTATCTGCTCTTTACCTCTATCCTCCCCCCCTTCAAGTTCTCCCAGCCCCTCCCTGCCTCCCCACAAAGCCTATAAAGGGGTCGTGGGTTTTGGTGAGGAGCCTGGAACAAGCCTGAGGGGGGGTCAGACCCAGAGACCGCACGATGACTTCATACTGGAGCTGGATGCCAGAGGGTGAGGAGAGGAGAGGAGAGGAGAGGGATGAAAGCAAAGGAGGTGGAAGCAGCCGAATTCTAAGTCTGTGCAACAAAAAAAAAAAGCTCAGGATACAAAGCCCCCACTTCCCCACCCTGCAGGGTAGGATGACATCAGGACTCACCCCCACCCCACCCCCTCCCTTTCCTTGTCATTCTTCTCTCTCTCTGTTAATATGAAGGATTTTGCTATAAAGAAAATAAAAAAAGCTCCAAGGTCCATTAAATGTGAGAATATGAATAATTCACACGGTAAGTTTTGTGCTATTTTAGCTTGACTGGCCACATTATTTACTGCTCAATGTTTAAACATTTCCTTATGTTTAACACATGACAAGACAAGATGCATTATCAAGCATTAACATATTTAGGGAACTGCCAACCACAACACTTGGAATGGCCATGACAAATTACACTACCCCACCTTGTGGTGTTTGCATCCAAGCACAGATTTACAACTTGTAAATCAACATTCAGGAACATGCTGTCGCCGCGACCTAGTTCAAGTCGCAGTGCCGCTCACATCCCATCTCTGCCCAGATCAGTCAGTTAGCTCTGGCTAAACGGCAATGGCAGCGACTGACGCTGCCGCCCAAGCCAATGCATGCTGGGTACACAGATGGAGCGGACAGAAGGAGAGAAGGAGAGGGAGAGTAAGAGAGTGAGGAAAGAGAGAGAGAGAGAGAGAGAGAGAGAGAGAGAGAGAGAGAGAGAGAGAGAAAGGGGGTGAGAGTAGGATGGAGTATGGGAACTGATGCTCACAACAGATGTTTGCCACAGTTCCCGTATTGCAGTAACACTCTTCTTGGCACTTTATCAAGCCCACAACAGAAGGAGCAGTTGTAGCATGCACGTCCTGAAAGCTGATATCTATACTAAACAATGCGGTTAGAGTCCATGGGGAAATAAGTGTAGCAGTTTGTATCAATTAAAGCAGACTTTATGTGTTTTTACAGTTCATTTAAAATCTTTATTAGTGTTGACAAGTTTGAAATCTAGTAGTTTATTTATCATAAAGCACAAATAAACTAAAATACAATAAATGAGACCTTTTTATTCTAACATACAGTAAGTCAGTTGTTAAAATAGAAGCATCTTAATGGGAAAATGTGTATATAAGTTAAAAGTACTTACACGTTTATAGGGCTGCCTTACATAGGTTGATTTCTTCACTCATAGTATGTGTATATAAAGTTTTTAAAAAAGAGTAAAACATAGTACAATTTAATTTAGCAGAGACACCATCCCTAAGACCCAAAGAAGAAGAGTTTAATATAACATGTAAAATAATAAAATCCTCACATCTTACAAGCTAGATACCAGCTAATTCATTCTGTGTTGATTCATTAATTTTTTCTATGAGTCACTTCTATAAAATATCCATCACTCAATCATATAATCAAAAATAACTCAATCATTCTGCACATGTTTCTCAACAAAGCCCAACAGAAGTTACCTCAAAATGCTTAACACACGAAGCAGGACTAAACTTTACTCTTCATCATCGTATATAAAGAGACCCGACATTTATCCACCAATGAGAGAGCACTTTGCAACAGTGGTAAGAAAAACCTTCCTTTAAACAGCAGAACCAGACTCACTGGTTGACAGCCATCTACCCAGCCTGGCAGTAAAACATATTAACTTTTAAAGGGAAACAGCAGTTGATAGAAGAAGCAGTCCTTAAAGACATGCTGTGCCAACAAAATGAGCACAAGACATGATGAGTCCAGATCCGAGTGGTTTACAAGGTCGGCCAAAAGGAAGATCTGAAAAAAAAAAACCCTGATTCTCTGTTTCAAGCCTCCTTAAGCAGAGGATTCACTGCTGTTCTCTATTTCATGTCATTGTTATTCAGTATTCTTTGTGTGTTTTCTTTGACAGTAACTTGGACAATGTCAGGATGTCGCCGCAGACTCCAAGAATCTGTGATAAGGGAGTGTCAACATTTTCTCCTGGAAGATCGAAAAGCGAATGAAATTAGTTACAGCTATAGTTTTAACTTGCGTGTCTAATATGAAAACCACAACAAAAAAAAAAAAAAAAGAAGAGGATAAAAGCAGAGACTGTGACTCGGATCAGGAATCCTGAATGGTGAAACATGCAGCGTTCAAAGTGCGATCTACATTCCAGCACCGTGACTACTTTGGATGGGAGTAAAACAGCAACACTCGATCAGCCATTTCCAATTCAATTTGGGCCACGGGCGCAGCTCAGTTAGCCACTCATCACAATGAGCAAAGATGCAATCAATGCACGCCGCTGTGAAACAAGTATTGGATTGACACAGTTATCCCCAGAAGATAAATGGAGATTAGGGACGCTCCTCTCGCAGTCTCGCCAAAGTGCAACCCACGACGGCAACGCAATCACAGCCACTCCATAACGTTCTTGTTTTAGTCGATACTCATGATTCAAACTTTGATTTCTATTTCACGCCTCGGTCCAAACACTCTGTTTATAGATAATAGTGGGTGGCTCTGACATTATGGTGCAGAACACGGCATGCCTCTGGTTTTTTTGAAATACCATTTTTATACGGTTGAGCAGATTTAACGCTACCGTGAAAACAACATGATTCACCACCCTTTGATCTTTTAACTTCCTCGATGTGAATCATCCTCTTCTACACGTTTTTAAGAGCAGCTGCGATGACTAAATGCATCAGGGGGAAAAAAAAAAAAACTCCCCTTTCGTCTTCTTTTTGCAGAATGACTTCATTGTTGATAAGCAGAGGAGACGGAGACGCTGTTTAACTCTGTGGGACTAATGGGGCTGCACCAGAAAAGATTGTGATTTGATGTTGAACACTTTGCCTCTTCAGAGAGTGCGCAGTCGTTTTTTTTTTTTTATTGTTAAATAAAAGGGAAAGGAAAAGTGTTTCCAAGAGAGCAGGACTGGTGGTTTTGGAGGAGTTTGAGATTCCACATGTGGCTCTCATTGGGAGTGTGGAAACACACAGCATCATGACTTCATTTAGAAAGCTGTTATATTGTCTTTCTAAATCTCAATGGGATTTTTCCTTAGACTTGAACGGAGAGGAATTTGGATACTTGATCGAGTTCTGCTTTGTAGAGTTTGAATGTGATATATCTAAATATGGCTTAGACAGTCTTCTGGTAACGTTTATACAGTTGAGGTGAAACTGGAACGTCTATTTTCTTTTACAGAAGTTGGAATTTAAAACCCCACTGACATTTGATTTAACGCAAAGTACTACAAATAAAACCCTGCAATATGAACTTCTTCGCACAATTCCATCAATTTGGGATGTGAAATATTTTGGGATGTATATACTATTATTCACACAACTTACCGTAAGCAGTAGAAATGGTGAAACTTGTTTAGTTTGACAGTGAGAGAGAGGCCGGGTGAAAGTCCTTGACAACAGACGGAGAGGGCTGAATCGGTGTTAACACTTTTTTTTAGAAAATACAGACAGTGTTTGGTATGATCACAACAGAAAAGAGTGACCGTAGATATCATGGACATAAAGAAGAAACAGTTCAAGAAAAGGCTGACTTGTAAAGACAGGTTAAACTATTAAGACAGTAAAGAAAAGTCTGCTATCAAACAAGACAATATTTCAGAAATGTTCAAAATGTGGAAAATGGTGCACTCATATCAGTCTACAGAGGTCTATACCAGAAGGCTTTCATTGTGTCACACAATTTTAACGCAAATATCAACCAAAGTAGTTGTTGAGTTAAAAAGAAAAAATGTATTTGGTTATATGATTGTATATCGAGGAGACACTGTGACTGTCTGCGTCACAGTTGGTGCTGATTGTGGTGCTACTTGTATTGTTGTGTATCTGACAAAAGCAAGTTCTCCCATTTTATGTGTAATTATTTTTTTTTTTTAAAACAGTTTCCATAAAAGAGGATTTTGATATTCAAGAAAATCTGTAATGTTCCTTGAAGAACACACTTTTCCTGAGATGTTTTCTCTCTTAGATCTTATAGATAACCTGAGAGTGGTTTCACCCAAATGTCCACCATTATAATCTCAGAGGATAACTCAGTGATGATGTCATTAAGGGACCGTTTACATTTAGTAAAACTCTCAGTTTTTTTCTGGTAATGCACTTCCCTCTAATTGCTCTGTAAACGTTCTTTTCTTAACCCACGATGACCCCCGTGTGTGTTGTTGTTGTCGTCTCGCCACACATCTGTCAAAGTGCAGTGTTTAGGAGAGTGAAAAGAAAACGTTGAATTCAGACGCTGTTCCAACACGTGTGGAGCATCCTGACTAACCCTCATCCTCTACAATTACATATAACTGATTCAACTTTGTTGGAGTTGGGATATCTTCAAAAGTCGTTTTGTTTTAGGTTTTTTTTTTTTTGTAAATGTGCTAGCTTATTTTCTAGAACAGGCAGTAAACCCTTGAACACATTTCACTTGTATTAATAAATCTTCACACTGAATAAACATTCAGACTTTTAGTAGCTGTCAGTGCTGATGTTAAAAATTAGACAGGAAAAAGAGATGGAACAAATAAAAAAATTGCTTTGTCCTCCTCTTAAACACACACACACACACACACACACACACACACACACACACACACACACACACACACACACACACACACACACACACACACACACACACACACACACACACACACACACACACACACACACACACACACACACACACACACACACACACACACACACACACACACACACACACACACACACACACCCACACACACCCACAAATCAACCCCAGCTATCATCAATCCCAGGGCTCTGAGGAGTGCTTGACTTTTATACAAACTCCTTATTTCATCTCTCCAGCAATCTGGAAACATCGAACTCAAGTCTCATTCAGACAACTAACACTTCTCTTCAACACACAAAGCACCCCCCCCCCCCCCCCACCCGCAACACACACACAGACACACACACACACAAACCCCCACACATACCATTTCTCCCTCCCAGACAGCCTTCAAAGCCGGAGTTTGGAGTCTCTGCTGGTCCCAAGGCTCCTTTTTGACACTCACAAACACACTTATGCAAACGATCCCACTGGCTTTTCAATGAATTTGTAGCAGCAGCAGGCTGAAAGGCTTAAGTACTGGTGGAAACTTCATTTCCATAAAACAGTGCAGGGAATCTTTTTCTTACAGCTACAGCATAAACCTACTTAAAAGAATGCACACATTAACAGTGACATGCACACACAACGCCCAGAGAATCTCACAACCTAAATCACAGCCCCCAGTGGCCTGCAAATGTACAACTCAAATATTAAATCCACATGTACATAGAAAAGCAGAAAAGAAAGCGAGGAGAAGAGGAGTGTATCCCACCTTCACAGATCTTGTCCAGCCGCTGACGTTTCACTTTATGTTTGTCAACCAGAGCCATCCCCTCACAGCTTGAAATGCCCTCTCCTCTCTCGATTTCGGTGTCCCCCTCTCCCCCTAAACGTCTTAAAGGCTGAAGTCCTCCAGAGGTTAGCTAGCCGGTGTGTTATACCTGAAATACAAGAAAGCAGAAAAAAGGGGCGTTTCTTAATGTGAGACTGACAGTGACAACTTCAGAACTTTTTTTTTATTTCTTGGTTTTGTGTCTTTGACACTTTTGTAAGGGATCGGTTTTTTTTAAGATTTATGACAATGAAAGTTTAGTATTAGGACTATCTTAAAGCTCAAACAGTCCCTTTGGTAGGTCACAATTAAAAGACTCTGTACACACTAAATGACAAAAAAAAAAAAAAAGATTAGGCACCAGAAAGTGATGCATGTAGAGTAAACTGATGGAAAGAGAATGTGTGCACACTTGTAAAATAATCAAAAGGCATTGATTGCATGGATGGGGGTCATGTTTCACTAAATCTTTAATTTGGATAGAGATGTTACAATTTTCTAGCTTTATAATAATAATAATGTTAAGTAACTTTCCCCCCCAAATCGTTATCTTAATACCCTGTATAAGTGACAGTGCATCACAAACAAATAGAGGAATGTTATGACACCGATCACGCACGGTCATTTTTGTCTCGATATCTTACCAGGACCATAGTTTCCCTTGCAAAGACAGTTGTTCTACTACAGACACTTAACTCTCCACTAGAGGGAGCTTATCCTCACTCAGCAACCATTTATTTAAAGTATTGAAGAGACTTCTGTGACCAGAGCCTCTCAAACTGAGTGTAACCCAGCAGAAGCAGACAAACACAACACACAGTGAGTAAATGAGGCGTTTTTACCCCGACTATTTGCGTTCAGTGACTGATGCCCCTCTAAAGAGCAATCGTCTAATTGGTTCCTGCTGGAGCCTGAGGGACACACGGTTCTTGGTAGGGATAGGCACAAGCAGAGATAGACTCACACACACATACACGCACGCGCACACACACACACACACACACACACACACACACACACACACACACACACACACACACAAACACACGTCAAGCTGAAGTGTAGGCTCGAGTGCACACAGACACACACATGCCGGCTCTAAGGGCAGCGAGTCACAGTGAGGAATTTGGGTCAGTTAGTCAGCAGACGGGAGGAGGTTGTATCAGCAAAAAAAAAAAAAAAGACATGAAAGAGGGTTGTGGGAGGGTGAGAGAGGAAAGTACTAGAAAAACATTGTCTGACAGGATGAGTACAGTGTGACACCATCCTCCCCCAACATGTTTAATGTATCTCATTCAGCACTTTTGGCGTTTAGAACTCTGCTTCTGTTTCTTTCTATATCCGCCTCTGGGCCCCGATCCTTGAGTGCTGCTTTTTGAGAATGGCTTCCACTCGCCTATTTATTCAAAGCCGTGTTTTTTTGTTAACGTAGGATCAGGCTAAACAACAATACAGTTGGATAGGATGGATTGATTTTGCGGGACAAGAGGAAGGGGGTTGTTTACTGCAGCTATAGGTGAATTTAGAAGAAATACAAATCTCTCCTGCATTCAGGGCACTATAATCTCCCGTCTCTACTGCAGGCCTTTCTTAAACCAAACAAATCGTGGGCTTCGCCTCACCAGCTCTCCTCCTCCACAAGGTAAGCTTTCCTGCCAAAGAGCTCGAGACCCACATGTGAGGAGTCAGAGAAGTAATTGAGCAAGAAGGGAAAAGCAGGAAACAGCCAGTCAGAGGCAGGAGAGTCACATCACCTCGGCTATGAATAGACCGGAGGAGAGGAGACATGCACGGGCATCTTCTGCTCTGCGCTCCATGAGGTCAGGAGTGGATGTGGTCATGTTAGTCATAATAAACTCTGCTGATGTAGACTGCACTTCACTGACAGCTGCATCAGCGGGACAACTGTAACGCAGAGAGTGCTGAGAGAACAGGTGTCTGCAAATCATTTCTCAAAGTCATAAAGTGAAAGACCATGAGGTGGTTATACAAAATCATTACAATACAACACAGTGAACCTGAAGCAGTACAACCAGCTTCCTCAAGTAAACGACTGTTGTAGTTTCTGCGTCTGAGATCAGTTCTCTGGCCATTCTTATAGTTCAAATTTTAAATTCATCGACAGGTTTTGCAAATAACATTATTTTAGTGGAACTTTAATGTGAAGAACTGATCAAAGCATCTTCAACGTTGTTAAAAAAAATTGATTTATAGCCACAAAAAAAGTCACTCAAACACAAACAAGATTACAAACACATTTACTATTAAGTATTGCTCATTTCACTGTTTATGAAATGTTTTCAGAAATTCTTTCCTGTAGCTCTTGATGTTCAAGCACTCTGTTTCTGAGACTTTCAGGATCTGATTTGTTTAATGTGTTTTTAACAAGGAAACATGTAAAGCTATTTTATTCAAATATCTCTCAATTTCATATCAAATATTCTAATTGACACATTTAAATAGTTAATGAATATATTATCATAGAGTCTAATTAATGAAATGTTGCACATTTAATCATTCTACCATATGATGGAAGACACATTTTGAGTCTTGGTTGATGTCAAATCACTGACTAAGCATACTGAATTATTCACAGAAATATTCAGCAATGCATTATTCAAAAAAATATTTTTGATCCAGAAAAATATACTTTTCCTTTAATTAATACAAGCCTAAGCTTTAAGCTGTACATGCCTTCATTTCCATAAATTAATTCCAGAGATTTGACTCTTAGGATCCACTCCTTTTCCAGAAAAAAAAAAAAAACCCCACTACTCCACCAGCCAGGTTGAAAAGTCAACAACAACTTAGAGAAGAGCTCTCAGCCAGAGGAGTACTGGAGAGGAGGGGCAGTTCTCCTGCTCTGAGCCCCGTCACTACTGGATTGTTACGTGTTAAGTGTTGTTATCCAACTAAACAACCTGAGAGAAAATACACTCTGGAGGACAGAGATGGAAAGTAACACTGTACATGTAAAGGACAGGATACACAACTCCAGGGCTTTTCTGATTGGACACAAGTCTATGGGTGTAACTAAGTCAGGTCTTGATCATTGCAATCTTGTAAAGACTCTGACTTAACTTTTGCAAACATCAACTTATTTACTGCAAGACATATTGCCATTGCAATATTGGACAATGTCATTATAACTGAATACTCATGGCAGATTTTTCTCACAACATGCATGCCAACCGCTGCTGTCATAAATAGTTAATGAAGAATTTTCATGGCATGCAAAAAGTGGCAAACTCGCTAAAGCACAGCACTCAGTAAGAACGCTCAACTTGCCAGCTATGATTGAAACTGAACAAAAACATTTTCCCCACCACCACCACCACCAACAACAACAACATGTTCTATCGACGATTAAAAAAAATCAATCATGTCAAGGAGTGTGACAGATATTCATGTCGTGTTGCAAGACTTTTCTGAGAAATGAAGGCTGTTAAAGTTGTTACAAATTCACAGTTTTCACACAGTTTGCATTCTGGTGCTGCAAATGTTGCAATGTATAGCATCAACGTCTGTGTTCATCTCAACAGAAAAACTAATTCCCACTGACAGGGTGGACCCAGTAAATAAAGCTATAACAACATGGATAAATTACTGACACAGAATTCAAAGCTTAGGCTTTATAAGGCCTGTGAATTGCGTGCAGATGTGCATCCCACATGTGCAGCCACAGCTTCTCTATCTTACAGATGCACAAAAACAGAAGCTACATTTCATCCAGATACCATAAAAATTTGAGGGCCAACTTCCGGGCTTTACATTGCATTGCTGCAGCTGTTGCATCACTCAAGAGAGGTTATGAATTTTTACAGTGCTTCTCCATCTGACACCTTCTGCAGTGGAAAATAAAAAAAGCATGAACAGAGAGAGCCAGTGTTACACTTGAGAAGCTCATCTTTCTTTCATCTTTTTCTACTACATCTCGTTCTTTTCTGTTCCTTTTTCAGATGACGAGTGCATATCGAGGCAGGCGGCCCAGGAGATCTTGTTTAGGTTGGTAATAGCACAGAAGACACAGAGGGAAGGGAGAGAAAGTGAAACCAAGAAAGAAAGAGAGAGAGAGGTCTTTTTCTGACTGAGGCCATCTCTCGGAGGAGCCATCGTACCAGATTAAGAAACCTGTGGGTTTGAGGGTGAAAAAGAAGCGCAGAATGAAGTAAAAGCCTGCTTTGACTTTGTCAGAACACGTGTTTCACTGAAATATCTGTGGAGGCGTTTACTACAAAGGGGGGAGGTTTTATCTTGACAAATGGCACGTCTGACTCTTTCTTCTTTTAGATCATCAACTGAGCTTCCAGCTCTTGACCTCAGTGAACTACTTTAACTATGTGAACTCTCTGACCACCAGCATACACACCCCTGCACACACACACACACAGACATACTAAGAGACTGAGCTATGCAAGTATGAGTCGGTAGTCAAAGATTCAAGCAAAAGGGAAACCCAGTGCCCTTTAGATAAACTGGAAATAACTTTTTTATACTTGAGAAGTGCAAATGAAAAATTCCAATTTCCCCCCTCTGGCACTAATCTAAAAATCTCTCAGTTTCTTTCTATTCCATCTTTTACTTTGAAATATCTTCTTTTTAAGTGCAGCCTTTTCTCCACATGTGACAGCCCTGCACTTCACAAATCATCCTTTTGAGGAAATAGTTTTGACATTTTGGGAAATACACTTATTCAATATCTTTCTGGGAGTTAGATAAGAAGACTGAAACGACTCTCATGTCTTTACAGTCTGTATGATGATACAACCAGTAACCAGTTAACGTAGCCTGGCTGGTTCTAAAAATACAGCCTGCGCTGATATTGGGTTTTTTCCCTAGACTGATTCAGAAACTGATCAACTGATATGGCAGCAGAAAAGGTTCACTCTTGAGCTAGCATGAAAAAAAAAAATCTGAAGGTTTTCCTTCTTAAACAAATACCTTTATCAAAGAACAAGTTACTTCAATATATGGACGACCAATACAAGCAAGTTTACACAGCTGTGAAGGTCGAATTAATCTGCTGCAGACAGTGCTAAGAGTATTACAAATAGTGTTAGACCATTGAGTGCATAAACCATGGACGTAGCCTCAGTGACGTCACCTACTGCTTTCTGGAGAGGCGCTTTCAAGCCGAACAATGGCGGTTACCATATAAGTTGCTATCTCCAGACAACTTTTAATCACTAACAGGAAAAAAGGTGAACCTGAGACAAACTTAGGCCTCCTGGCAAACTGCTACAGCATCCTTCAGTCAACTCTGAGATACAGGGTCCCACGTTTTAATAAAGTCAGACTGAAGCACTCTTTTATACAACAGTACATCCTGAAGATGTAATATGGAGCTGAGTCCAAAATCAAAGGACATTGAAGGCTTTGGAACATTTGTTTGGCGTTTTAATATTGCGTCAAATCTTTGTATCTTGTCGTTAATTTCTATCTTGCAAATGGAGCGATGTGATGCAGGACAAATTTCAGACTTTATCTGACAATGAAGTTCTATCAATCAATCAATCAACTCAACCACGCCTCTAATTGTTCAAAAACAAGCATTACTCTTAGCCCTAATATCATCAGAATTGAGATGCAATAAAAAAAAATATGAATCCCTGTTTGTACAAATAAAGAAATTAACTATAGAGTCCAAACCAGTTTTGAACCAGGCTGTAAATGTTTTAAACATTTTAACATGGGCTCTAATGGAGTTTCTTTTGAGTGGACACTCACAAAATGTGCAGTTTTTTGCACTTCCACATCAGATCCATTTAAAACACTGGAGGCTGCCGCTTGATAATGACATTTCTAAATGATCCCAAGCACCTTGGGGGAACTTTCTTTGCAAACATGTTTTGCAACTGATATATCTGTTAATCTTGAAAGTAACCATATCTGTCTACCAGCACCTCTAAACCTCAATAATTAACACATTATATTGTTTGTGTAACTTGTACAAAACTGAAGTGTGAACACAATCAAGAAGAACAAAATGCAGACAATGTGTCTAGCCAAGAAATTGTCTGGCATACTACTTCCTGTTAAACTATAATCTAATTTTTTTAAATTTATTTAATTACTTTTTAAAATAAAAAACATATGACATGTTTATTGGCAAATTTAAAGTTGCTGATTGGTAGATGTCTTCCTCTACATCCCCTCCAGTTTTTTTATGCTAAGCTAACCAGCTGCTGGTTGTAGGTGTAATTAATGCAGTCCAACGGACACTTGGTGAAATCTTGTTAAGGCAGCGTGTCATAGGACAGAGAAACACCTCAGTCAACATTTTGAGAAAGAATTGTGTAGCTGCTACCTAAAGTGGCTGCTTAAGAGTCTATGATTTATGTCCGTTAAAGTGCAAGATAGCAGAAACAGCAGAGGCAGCGAGGGAGAGGTGGTTAAGGTTTCCCTTCTCTCATTAATCGGATAGTTGGGGCTCCGAGGGCCACGTAAAGCTGTCGCTCAGACCGATGATTTACACCTTCCTCCTCCCTGCCAGCCTCTTTCTTTCTCCAACCCTCCCTGTCTAAATACACCAGTTACTGACAATTACAGCTCTGCTCTTTTTACCTCTCCATCATCATCGCAATCCCCCAACTCTGCCAGTCCATCTGCCCCTCACTGTGTATCCTTTTCCCTCCTTCTGGATGTCCTGTTAGCCTCTGGCAAACAGCATCCTTTTATCTCTCCTCTATGTCGCCTTTTCTCTGAACAATCCTCCCCTACCCTCCCTCCCTCCCTCCCTCCTCCTCCTCCTCCTCTCACATTCTCACCATCTTGCTCTCTTAACTCTAAACGAAATGAGACTGCAGCAGCTCTAACTGCTGACTTGGGCTAATGCACAATTTTTGTAATAACGCCTATTCGTTTAAGTCACCCAGGAAACGCATTATGGTGACATTATTGTGCACGGCAGCCTCTTAGCCTTACCCATTGAGGCTGTTGACATGGCCTGCATTCCTCTTCTCAGCTGCTTCCTACATCTAATGAACTGAAACAAAGTCTGGCATAAAATCTACACTTAAATAATTGGCAATTACGTTCACAACACAACACATCACAGATAACTAACAGAGCCCACATTTGACTCGATAAAAACCTTTGTAATTCTCATTAAATATTATGCTGGTACAGAGCACACATGCACGTAAAAGCAACATATGCACACACAGATACAAGCAATCACACCAAAACCTGTGGTACTTCTTCAGCTGACAGGTAAAAGGCTGTGTCCAAGATGCTTTTATGTGGTAATAAATCTGTCCTTTTCACTTTCCTGATGACATCCAACATGCCAGAATTGACCTCAGACCTTTTTTTCTTTTCTTCTTTCTCTGAGTGACAAAGAACAGCACTAAAGGCTTGAACACAAAGCCAAACACCAATGACAGCTAGACCAGCTTTGCCTCAGGGCACTCTGAAAATGTGGGATCATACTAAATTCCTGGGTGATAAAAGCTGGGCACAAATGAAAGAAAATTAAAAAGGTACATAATGATGATTACTGCTAATTAGGACGTACACTTGAAATGACATTTTGTAGCGGACATCACAAGAAAGGAGTAAACACCAACTGAACCCAATGGTCTCTTACCCTGAACTTAACATCCATTTGTCCTTCTTTGAGATAAGGAAATTAACATAACATAAATTGAACGTGTTGCAGAAACTCAATTCTACACAAAATCAAATTGATTCTATCCAATAATGAACTGCAACAACTACCATTTTTTGACTTGTGCTATTTGAGTATCATTAATGTAGGAGTACTGTAGTTTACTATCTTTTTCCATATAAAAAAAACAAGACAAATTGTGTATGTTGGCAATAAACCTGAATCTGAATATCAAGACAGGCTGAAAAGATTCATCTCATCCAATTTCAACTGACCTTGTTCGATTACTTTTTCCTTTCTTTTTTTAAGACAGTAGAGATGTGTTTTTAGCATGAATTGAAAAGCTTAAAGATTACCAAGACCTGACAAACATTGGTTGAGACTAGTGACCTATACTGTTTTTTGTCAGTTTGAAAGGCATAATTAGAGATTTAGGAACTCATCCTAAGCCCAACAAAAGGTTGAATGGCCAATTTGAAGCTAAAGGAATACATAACTATCCATAAAGTCATTGTAAGATGATAATGAAATAACTAGATCTCTGCTTCTGACAAATCCATCGCTTGCCATCAATTATCAACCTATTCTAAATAAGCTATATTTATGCTAACCATGAGAATGTAAATCCACTTGTGAGATGATGAAATAGATAGCTTAACCAAATTCTTGGTGACAGCTCCTTTGGGGAAATAAATCACAACTTTAATCACAATATGATTTTATATTAATTCATCAGACATTGATATGACATTTGCTGCCGTCACAAAGTCTGCTCTGAAACTATTTTGATAATTGATTTCATTTTAAGTGGAATCAGATCAGTATCACATGTAATCTGGGCCCATTTGACTAACTAGTTATATTTATATTAACGTACTAAATATTGCTAAAAAAAAATCCATTAACACATTTCTAAGGAACTCTTTCTGGTGTTTGAGTAAAGATAAATTAGATATTAATTGGTTAAAGATGACAATATGGATAGATGATTTTTCTTAGTATTGACAATAGAACATTTTTGACAATCCAAACATGAGAATCCACACTGATGTATTGTTACGCCCTAAGCTTTGGTTTGTTGGTAAAAGCCAATGTGAAAGCTTCATCTCTGTAAATCTTAAAAAGATATGCAGGTGACTTATTTTAATCTTTATTAATGGGAAACACCATTGATTCATATCGTATCAGTCTTCTAGTCTACAGCCTGTTTGACAGTGTAATCACCTGGTGTCTTCTCCATCTCACCTTGTCTTTCTCAGCTCTTTGGCACCATTCCATTCCTGCAGCTAACAGTTTATTAACATCATGCCAGAAGAAAAAAAAAAAAAAAAACCCCGACACCACGTCATTTTAGCATGTCTAAACACTTTAGTTCCATTTACTCAAAATATCTAACCTTATGCTCGACGATTTCTTACACCTCTCCGGAGAGAAACGCTGGAAATCATTTAACTGTAACGTGATCGAAACCCCAAGGAGAGAGCAAAGATGAGCGACAAAAATGCAATTATATTTTAGGGCGCTGGAATAATTATGCATCGGGGAGATGGACCTTAAAAAGAAATGAAATTAATGTGTTGGAACAGAGCCAATCTCTTAAAAAGTCCCTCAACCAATGCCTGATGGAGGAATGACAAAGCTATAGTACCATTTTCAGAGTCAATTCAGGATTCATAGAGAAACTCAGAGCATGACAAATGAGGAGAGAGAGAGAGAGAACATAAAAGACTGATTTTGGATCTCAAGAGGAAAATGAGGGTTTAGAAAGGCAAACACATAAAAAAATACCTTCTTTTTCATGTCATTGTGATCCCTGTCAACAGTTAACTGTAATATCTATTTAAATATGAAAATGTAGCCGCCGCTAATACTTTTCATTTTGAATCATTTCCACATTATCCCCTCAGAGTAGTGTTGGTCTAATTACATACACATTTTTGTGTGTTGAGGTTGGCGGGTGTCGCTGTTAATTGTTGAACTTGATGATCTGTCTTTTCCTCCCAATTAACTACCGAGCACCTGATGCATATGCAACAACTTTTAAAGCAATTAAACGGCAAATTAACTGTGGAGATGAGTTCAAGATGTGAGTGCAAACGTGCAGGTTTTCAATGAGCTTTGGTTCACTGTTTTACATGTGGAGATGATCCTCCAGTGTGATCCTTACTATTAGAGAGCTTCCTGAACCCTCGTTCATTTGAAGTACCTCTTACTTATTACTATTTAAGATAATGTAGCTCTGTTAAAACATTAAAACAGAAAATGTGTTTATGTGTGTTCATTTACAGCAAAACTGATTTTTAAGTGGAATTTGTCCCTGTTTCATAAAGAATGACTATTTCTTTAACATGTTAAATGAAATACTTATTCTAGTACTGAGTTCTACTGTGAATGAAGGACACTGTGCTTCATTAAGATAGAAGCATCTCTGGATGCAATGACATTTTGGTTTTATTGTCCATAGGAGTCTAACAAGTCAACACATTTTTTTCCCCTGCAAATACATGCTTTAAATAAATGATTAAGATTAACTTTATTGTCCCAGTGGGAAATTTGTCTTGGACTTGACAGAGCTCTGATGCAGTAGCAAAAAATAACAAAATACATTCATTCGTCGGTAAAACATGTCAGTTAAATAATCATTAAATTCCATACAAGTGAATTACTAAAACCATAGATATGTAATAGTTATGAAAAGTGATAAACAGTGCAGGTACGTCTACACATCTTCACACACACACTCACACCACCTCATACATGCACACATATACACACACATTACAGCTTAGGTACTGAACCCCTAAAGGTTCATGGATAAAAACCTTTTTTTGATTCAACTTTTGAAAATACTTTCACAGGATCTCAAAAAAATCTCTATTTCAAGTGACTTCCTACTTTAGTTCAGCACAGTGGACCATACATCAACAATGGAAGAAGACACACATCATTGTAACATCAACTGAAGTAAGCCTAGAATATACAGAAAGTAAATCAGTGTTTACCAGTCAGCACAGTTTTTATACAAGTGACAGACTTCATGGGTCAATTATTCATCAGTCGAACTGGTTTTTACGAAGCCCTCTTTTCAATCACTGTAGACAGAGCTCCAACCTGATTTCCATCAGTATGAGTCGTAATCTGTGCCGCACAACACACATCTTGGGAATGCTACAGCCGACTGAGCTTTGAGTAAACATCTTGAGGTGTGTTATATAGGTGTATGTCAGGCTCTCTAACAATAGGTGAGTAGTGGAGTGAGTGAAGTTAGTGGAGTAAACGAGGTTGAGAAAAGGCCAAGCCGGCCCCAGAGGCCCACTCCCCTGGAGCTAAACGCCACTGACCTAGATTAATACCAACCGCAGCAGCGCCAGGACTATTAAACACACCCTGGTTTTCTGTATCCTGCCTTTCTGTCTGTGTGTGAAATGATTCCATCTGTCAGTCTCAGCTGGACTGTGCGAACATCACTGAACACTGCTGCCCACACACGCACAAACACTCACACATGCACATATATATGCCAACAGACACCAAAAAAAGAAAAAAACCACAGACATGACGGCTGAGAACAGGGGCCGAGGTGGGTGTCTGGCTGCATCCAGCCTCCAGGGAGGGTCTGAAAGAGTCTGCCCAGCATGAAAGCCTCAAAGACGGGGGAGCGAGACAGGAGGTAGTGACTGTGGCCACGATGATGCAAAGCTAAACATCACATAAAAGCAGCATTCATTTACCAGGCTTTGAAAACCAGAGAACTAATTACACAGAACATTTTGTAACAATGAAACTTTAAAATACCTCTATTCAATGACAGCAAGTTCTGTCTCTTACTCCACCTCTGATGAGCCCTGTAGTCTCTTTCAGCCTCTTTAATGAATTAATAGCTTGCTTATAATACACATTTACCACAGTGTGCATATCTCTGTGCCATTTTTGTCCATGTGCAGTAATGTGTGTTTTTGCCTGCTTTTATGCATATGTACATGTCTATCTGGGCGGTTTTATTAGACTGGCATGCTTCCCTGACCAAGGACAGCGGCTAGTATTCAAAAGACACCAAACAGGAGAAACACAGACAGCCGGCAAAAAAAAGGAGCTAGCACATCCTTCAGCCACCTGTGAGCGAGAACACAGAGATGAAGCTGTAGGAGAGAGAGAGAGAGAGAGAGAGAGAGAGAAAAGAGACAAGATCAGGGCACACACAGATTAGGAGGCACTACAGATATTCAGAGGAAAAATAAGTGAAGAAGAGCTTAGCGGCAGAAAAATATGGAGAGAAAAGAAAGGTCAGGGATGAGGTTTAACCATGGGAGGAAAGACATGGACAAGACGGTGTAACGTGGAACAAAAGATGTTCTTTGAGTTGAGTGAAAATATTCAGTAGTTCAAACTTTCCCCGAGGCTCAAAGACAGGAGAGTATATAACCTCTGTTCAGGTTTATCATCATCATCATTTCAGCTTTCTGTGTACGGTGAAATGAAAGCACTTTTCTCATGGCATATTCTAGACTTGATTAAAACAAAGAGAAAAAACCCATAAAAAAGGGGGGGGGGGGAATGGAGCAGAAAGCCTATACAAAAAATGGGGAATGAAGTGACTGGTGCATGGGATTCATACACTTCCCTTGGTGCATCATTTTTCAGACTGTTCCAGGAGTGCTGAAATGTCTGAACGAGATAATAGGACTTCTCAATTTCTTCATTTTCAAAGTTGGCAGTGCTACTTTTTTTTTTTTTTTTTTTTTATAAAATGACTTCAGTATGGCTGTAGGTAAAACACAAGAAGCTCAGGCATCAGCAAAATCCCTGACAAGGCAATACCAATGAACTGTGGCGCTGTCTCCGGATGGCACAAAACTTCATTACACAAAAAAATGTTCACCTTAGGTCAAAAGATGTTGGAAGCTATAAATAAAAAGCAGCATGCACTTTTAGTCTGCAAAAGAAATCCTGTTAAGTAAATTGTACACATTTATTATAGAGTAATGTCTTTGCTGTCAGTGTATGTGGTGTAAAGAATAAGACGGTGTTGAATTATTGCAGCATGTATAATCATTTCCACATATTTCATTTGCCAAAGCTGTCTGAAAACCCCAGAGACACTAATTTCTAACCTCACACAGAGTCCCGAGGGGAGTATTCACAGAGGACTGAGTGGGAGGGACTGAGAGTCTGTGGCTTCTCTCTGGCTCAGTGAAACATTAACCCACAGTAAATCCTTTTTGTTCAGGATCAGGAATCAAACATCTTTGTGTGGCTGAAAATCAAACACGTCTTTGTGTGAACAAGATGACAAGGTAAAAAAAAAAAAAAAAGCCAACCATCCCACTGAGCTCCTCAGCAGCCGAGAATCAAAGAATTAGCCTCGGGCTCACAAAACATCGTTTCTATCCATATTCATAATAGAGATAGCTAAGGTGATAAAGACTCGATCGCTCAGCTCCATCACTCACTTTTGTCAACACGTTCCATAACTGCTAGCGACGAGCAGACGCCACCTTCAAGCACAGATGAGTGACGAGCAAGCAAGATGACAGCTCTTCTCGTTGAGCTCCCTGTACAGCAACAAGTACATAACTGCTTTTGTGTGACATTGTGCAAGCAAGTGCGAGTGTGTGCGCGCGCAGAAACCATGTCGATGTCCACTGCTCATTCAAATCAATGTGAAGTGCAGCCTCTCACTTAACAGCGTGGTTTAAGAGTCAAATGGTTTCATGGACATCTGCCAGGTTTCCCTGTTTGGACTCCTGCCAGTATTTATGCAAGCAAAGAGGCTGTTAGCTGCATGAAAGCGCTGTATGTAGGCAGTTTAAACCAGGACTGCGAGAATAAACCAAAGACATTAAAAAGAAACAATGGAAGGCTTTGCTTATTGGTAAGCATACGCATGCAAATTCACAATAGAAAGCCATGCTATCAGTGCTGATTTTTGATGTAACTGTGGCTAGTCCAAAATCCCTTGAACCTGAACAAACTTCCCCAATCAAGTGTATGGTATAGTATGGTATGGTATGGTATGTTATGGTATGGCATCATATCAGAGAAAATCATCTTCTTCCAGCCTCTTATATTGGAATAGAAACTCATCGGGGGCAAGCAGGACTGAGACCAAATCCTCAACAAGCAGGTCAAAGTCCAGGGAGATCCAGGGCACTTGTGGTCGGCTGCTGCTAACAAAACAGCTCAAAACACACACGCCTCACTACAGGGCTGCCCACCCAGAACCCCAGGGGCCAAGTCTGAGCCTGCAAGCCCTACTTTGCCAACAGCATCACAAAGCTTGTAAAACAAGCTGTTAAACTTTATCTGCATCATAACCCTTGTGATAAAACACCACAGATGTCAAGAGTTTCAAAAAAAGATTTCCACGAGGATTGTTTTTCAGAATTAAAAACCTGTTCTTCTTGATATGTGGCGAGACAATCTCAGCGCTGCCATATAAAGAAAGTGATCATTTATATAGAAAGAAACTTCAGACTCCACATAATCAGCTCATAAATTGAGCTGATGCACCTTCCAGAGCTATTAGAAGTAGCACTCAGACAGCGTGCCTGCATCCTGAAAGTGTACATACTGCACTACCCCAGACAGAAACATCCTATTAGCCTGCACATTCACAGGGCCATTAGCATTTAAATATGCAGGAGCTGTGCGCCTTTCAAAATGCCATTTTTACTCTGCTGCAAGGAGAGTTCTTCAGTTTTCATAAACAACTTCTTTTTTTTTTTTTTTATTCAAGGACCTTTTCAAATGTCAGGGCCAATCAAACACAACACGACAGGTCTCTGGGTGGGAAAAAAAAAACAGCTCAGAGGGAAGACAAGAAGAACGGACTAATGTTGGATATTCATGTGGTTGAAAGGTTCAATGCTATCTCAGAGAATTGTGAAGTACAAAACAATAATAGCTAATAGACAGTTGACTGTCCTGATAACAAACAAAGTTCGTAGTGTGGAAAGGCAATCTAAACTGAAAGTCCGAGGCACTCCGATGCAGTATAAAAATCATTTATTTAACAGGGATGTAAAAAGATAATAATAATAATTTCCTAATCTTTTATTGACAGAGATAAACGGTATTTTATGGGGCTTTCATGAAACGTGGATTTTGTGAAAACGGTTGTCTTTTTTTTTTTCTGAAAGCAGGCAAAACAGATTGTGTCATAAAAGAGACGCCTAAAAAAAAAAAAAAAAGGTACGCTCTAAACTCTATTCTCCCCCTCCAAACCATTTCTGAATGTCAATGTCACAGACCAACAATGGGCAAAGCTCTGTGTGCCCACAAGTGACTCCAAAAAAAAAAAACCCAACTCCAACTCTTTTTTTTCCCACCCTCTTTCTCTCCGTCAGCACATTTGGAGAGAAAAGTTTTCTCTGCAAAGTGGTGCTCAGCAGAATGGCAAACAAACAGAGCCATCTCTCCACTGGCCAGGGCACACTTCAGCATTTTAGACATCTCTTTCACTTTACAGCTTGCCTAACATCAGCAGGATGGATCCTCCTGACACAAGTCTATGTCAGCTGGACTGGAAAAGGGGCTCTGCCGACACACAATGGAACCCTTTCCTCCTCCTCCTCCTCCTCCTCCTCCTCCTTCTCCTTTTGCCACCTCCCTCCTGAGACAGGAGAGAGTGAGCAGGAAGGAAGGAACAAAAAAAAAAGAAAGAGGAAATTAAACACAATACATATGCCTGTACTTTTAAGTTGTGTGTAATTCCTTTTTCTGGAAACTTCACCAGCCGCATGAGAGAAAACTTCACGCCCTACTGCTATCTCTGTCTCTATTTGTCTCTCTCTTTCTCCTTCACTTTCTTCCTCGTTTCATTTATCTGTCTCTCTCTCTCTCTCTCTCTCTCTCTCCGACTACAGCAAAGCACAGTCATCCAGGGGGACATTATTAGCTGTCAGCATTAACAACCAGCGTAGTAGCAACAGCAGCAGCAGTGTCTGTTTCATAACAATGTTCACAGAAAGCCTCTTCTCTGGCCCAGCGAGAGGAGCAGGCAGTCAGGACAGCCTGCTGCGTGCAGATGGTGCTTTGTCTCTGCTAGTTCCTGCAAAAAGTGACACGCAGACACAAGCGCGAGCACACATGATGTACATGCACACAAAGTTGGAAGACGGAGCCACTATTCATTCCTTAATCCTCTGTGGTTTGCATGAAAGTTAATGGCAGCCCTGGCTATGCCAAGCGAAGAAACAGGGAGGTGAGAGGGAGAGGATCAATGCTTTTTTTTTTTCATGCTGGCAAACACACACACACACACACACACACACACACACACACACACACACACACTTTTCCATGGAAGAGAGACAATGTTTAACATCCTTTTAGATCTCTAAACTAAGCATCTTCATCCACCCTCGTCCTCACTCTCACACATCCATCTCTGGCATCAGGGCCATGCATGCAGTTGAGAGCAATTAAGACTTCTTTGGATGAAAATGGTCGGTCATTAAGGAGGAGCAGGGACTCCAAGTGTGATGCTTTACACCAGGTGGGAGGCTATTAGACAGCCAACTCCACTGGTCATAAATACTATGAACAGTAAACATCCTCCCCTGGCCCCCCACTGCTGCTCCTGCAATCATATGAGTTAATAATTTAGAGAAATCCTCATTATTGTATCCACCACATACTGCACACACACTTACCATATGAAGGCTATAGTCATTTAAATGATTGGCCTTGTTTACACTGGTGTACTAATTACATTAACAATGCTCCTAATTCAAGAGTCCCAGTAAGACCCTGATTCACTTGGTTTTTATAAAGTGTTTAAAGCGATTAGAAAACCAGTGACACAAGACACAAAGCCACAAACATTTGCATATGTTTCTATGGTGCACTGTATCTTTAAGATGTCGAGGCCGAGCTCTTCTTCTGACCATTCTTCATTTTAACCACCTTATTATCTAGAAAGCTGCAAAAATCGTTAACTGCTCTGTACGGCTGCAGCATTGATTATTACCATAAATAAATAAATAAATCGACTATTCGGATAGTGAAATGCACAATTGCTTAATGGGTCTTATTTAGCTATCAGCTTTTAAATGTAAAGTTACTCGTGCCATTCAACATGCCTTCTCTTGATAGGCATGTTCAACTACTTTCTACCCAAAAAATGATTGAATAATCCAAAAAATACTGGATGTTTTTTTTTTTTTTTTTTAAATGAATATTAAAGTAATATCTTAAAGGTTATTTTTTTAAATTTTCTATGTCTTTATTATTTAGAGAGAGGACAGCGGATAGAGTCAGTAATCCCGTAGGCGAGAGAGAGTAGGGAATGACAGGCGGGAAAGGAGCCACAGGTTGGATTAAAACCCAGCCCACCTGCTTGGAGGACCACGGTCTCCTGACATGGGCCACGTGCACTAACCACCAGGTCACAGTCGCCCCCCTATTCAAGATTTAGCTCTAGTTGTCATTAGATATCTCTGAGTATGAACTCAAAGAGAAAAATCTCCTAAGACCACAAGACCTTGAAGAATTGATATCAAAGCTTGATCTTAATTTATCTATCATGCTGCAAAAACATCTAGGAGACTGCGTGTCATTTAACAAGTAAAGAAATATTCAGAGAGACTGTAAGCAGGGAAAGGATGCAGCAGCAGCAGCAGCAGTAGTGATAATGTCATTTTTTTTATTTTTTTAAGGAAAACTTCATTTGTTATCACTATGGATATGATGATATAGATTTGGCAACTTTTGTGGTGGTTTGATTGACTCAATTAAAACCCTTGGACTATAATTTGCTTGTCTGGTCGGCATGCCAACATAACCTCTTAAATACATAATTCAGGATTGACAAAGCTCACAAACAAGCTTGCCAAAGTGGAAGGCTACATGACTTTGACAGCTCTTAAGAAACAACTAAGGCAGTATCTCTCTATATCTCCAAACTGTTTCCCTGTATATTATATCAAAGCAGACGGAGGAGTGGGAAGAAACAAGACACTTTATTGCGTCCTGTGTCTTTTAGTGCAAACACGCCTTATCAGTGAAGACAATCAGACACCTGCCGCTGCACACATCCACTCTCCCAAAACTACCCTTCACAGCCACAGACACAAAAAGACGACAGACTCAGACGCAACCGAGACAAAACAAAGCAAGTCTGAACGAGCAAGAAACAGGTGCAGGGAACTTGTAAAGTGCTACAATTACACAAAACACTCGGTGGAGTTTAAAATGTCTGTTCTATTGAGACAAAACTATTACCAGCAAGAAAGAGATACACTCAAACAGATCTCAAAGAATAAGTGAAGTACAAGTTTTCCTCCCATGTTGACATGCTCTGATGCACACATCTCTCTGTTTGCAGATTGCTATCAAATTCTAAATGCATTTTTTGTTTGAAACATCAAAACTTATTCTATCAATAAACTACAACAAAACTCCAAGTGAAGAGAAGTAAATAACTAAGAATTACTCAACAGAATATGATTTGCAGCCAGACCCGTGGTATCAATCCTTAATCCTCCTCCATGTAAATTCCCAAACCAGTATGTTTAAGTGACATCAGGCTGTGCGTTTCAGCCTCTTGCAGATGGCACTGTGTAATTTCACACCCATTACCCCCTCTCCACAATGCATAGCACAATCACATGACAGTAAATTCCTCTCAAACCGACTCCTATGGGAACTCTTAGGAGACGTTAGCGGCCTGGCCATTATGGGAATTCTCAGAAGAGTTCATAAGAGCTATTTCAGCAGCATCCAAATTACTGTGTTAAATGGAGTATTAGCTCTGAGAATATGATTAACCAAGTGTAATTACTTTGCTTCTCTGACTTCAAAACAGGCTGGCAGTGCTCAACTAAGGGTTTCTTTTTTTTAGTTGTTCTGCGTCTTGTGAATCGTGTAAACAAGAACACACACGGCAGAAATAGAAGAAAGTAGACCCCGAGAATAAGACCAACAAGTATTCTCTGGCTGAAGCAAAAACCACAGCGAGAGATGGCACCTGAGCTTTCAAAACCAATCTTCTCTTCCTGCATCAGTGCACTCGCTCCCCGGCTCGCTTCTCGCAACTATCCAGCGTGTCACAAGACAGCAGAAACACACAAGCGAGTCCCTTACAACAAGCATGTTGCACAGCAGATCAGCCACGTACAGCAGTGCTTCCTACAAGAACAAATCATGTTCGTAATCACAGCACAAGGACTCCGCCAGTCACCAGGGAGTATCTGTTGAGGAAAATGAGACCCCTGATTTCCAATACAAACACGTGCATCGACACTGATAACGACCACCATCAAGCACAAAACATATGCACGATATCATAAATATTAAAGCGTCTGGTTTTTGCGTTTTTCCTAGGCATTTTTTTCCTCCTCAGCGATAAATAAAAAAAGGCCTGATAGGAGCTGTCATGTACTTTGTGGAGCCTCCTGCGACGCATTTGCCTTTGGAGGCTGGCTTTCATATCCAAACACATACGGGCCACAAAGACGTGAGGAGAAGTTCAACCCCCCGGGGGAGTTGGAGGCAGGAGATGAGAGAGAGTAAGAAGCAAACAGGGAGGGTGGTGTTGCAGATGGGCAAAAGGGAATCTAAGTAAGAAATGACAAACTAATAAGGAATGTATCAGTTGCATGATCAGGTACTTTTTTAGTGTGTGGTGTGTGTAAAGGGGGGGGGGCTTCATAATCTCAGTCTCAAAGCAAAACCTCTTGAGATGATCAGATATCCTAATAAACATGGCGTTTCAGGGTGAGGGCCAGGGCCTCCATGTCCTTCACAAAAGGCCTTTTCTCTGCGGGCAAGCTCCACTCTAAGTTCCCCTGCCTGTTGTGACAATGCCCACGGGGGGAGAGCAGATGTCCGTTGCCAGCAGCACATCTGCATACAGCCTCAATCTCCACCCCTTCACTGGCCAGACAATGGAGCCGCCCTCCTCCTCCTCCTCCTCCTCCTCCTCCTCCTCCACTTGAAGCTTTTCCTCCAAATGCAGAAAGAAGAAAAAAAAAGAAAGAGGGGAGAGGGATAGAATTGCATTTTTGATAAGCAATGCCCCCTTCTGCCTGTCAAATCTGTGAATTAAAAGGATTATGTGCAGGTGTTCATAAGGAGGCCTGATTAGATCACTAATTAAACACTCATTAATTAGTAGGCTGCAGATGACAAGTGAAGTTCAAACTGGATGTGTTTGGTTGCACACATGCTAGCAAAAAAAAAATGTTGCAGCTGCACACAAAAAAAAAAAAACACGTGTGCCAAACTTTTGATCAAACTCTTTCAAGTGTGTCCCACTTGGCTTTATGCTTTTCAATGCATTCATTACAATGACTCTTATCAATATTTACAGAACAACACCCATTGTTGATCTTAACTGCACCTTTAAGATTTTCACCACTATCTTGTGACTCTAATCATTACTTGATAAAAACGTATTCCAGCATCACTAATATGAAGTGAAGTATCGGCTGATGTCTACACCCATCGCCCCTTGTCCCTCCTTGCTGATGGCGCAGGGGACACATGGACAGCGACGCGAGCAGAGCTTTCAAAACTACACCCCGACGGAGCACACACTGAAACATTTTTTCACCACCTTTTTCAATAATCTTGTATCCTACCTCGACTGGATGTTTATAGAGAGTTCAAACGTCGGCTTTAGGGGCTCCAGACTTAGCGTCGCAGGCTACGCATTTCAAATTCGCTTGTTATCTCGGATTTAGATAATGATCCACCTTTGGATGACATAAAAAAAAACTTAATCCTGAACGCAACGGGACAATCTCCGGCGCTGGGAAACGGTGCCTGCTGCTGTCGGTTTTTTAAAAAGGGGGAAGTAGCCGCAGCTCTCGGTGTGCCTGGTTATCCTGCTGTTTACTTATACGCTTCATAAACACTCCTATTCTTTTCCTCCTGCCAGAATTGAGAGGTGTGTATCAGTTTGCGTTCCCTTTTTTTTCTCTCGCTTTTTGAGTGAGGCGGAGCCTTTGCCCACTTCTCCCTCACTCACACGCACGCACACACACGCGCGCGCGCGCACACACACACACACACACACACACACACACACACACACACACACACACGTAGCAAAGATGAGAGACACTTTGAAGATGGGACAGTCAGAGGGAAATCTGAAGAAAAGCGAGTTGCGTTAGTAATATCTTTTGTTAAGGCTAGATTGTGTGAACCCTCTTCAATTTGAAGTGTTGCACACAAACACAAACACACATATATATAGCCTATACAGTGTGTGTCAATGAGAATAGGTTATAAGCACACTTCTTGTTGGTGTTGCCTTTAATCTGAACATTTCAAAGGGTCATTTTTATTTTACATTAGCCCTATTATTGCTTTCTATTCAAAGCACTCTGCTTTGCTAACTTTATGCAACTCAAGCTGAACCCCCCTTATTATTTTTTAATGACAGTTAACTACCATTCAACCTACTCTGTGTATAGGCCTATTATGTTTAATTGTTACAAAATAGCCTAGCATATATTTTTCACTGGCCTTTAATTTTGCTAACATAAACAGAAAACACACTGGTCATTTGAAAACAGCATTTTAGGGAAACTTTTTTCTTCAATCCTGTTAATATTTACAGTCTATGGTTACTTCGCCAAAAAAAAAAAAAAAAAACAGTTTGCACCATTTATTTTAAGTTTAGTTAAGATTTGATTAATTATTCTAACCATCTGAAATGTCATCAGGACAAAACACAAAGAGAAGCTGAGATAAGCCTATTGAGTGAGCTCATTTCTAAGACAGATCAACCAACATACTAAGCAAGAACCTCCTTATTTAGGCTAGTCATTTTATTACATTGAACCTTCAGTTCTTTGTAAAAGAATAAAATACTACACAGTCTGGATTAATACTGGAGTATGCTATTGCTAACCCCAAAATGTCACTATTTTTAACACTAGCTACATGACACAGGTCTATTATGGACCAGTTACAATTCTACAAATGTATTGTCGAAACAATAGACAACTAAAAGACAGTGAACTAGGAGTGCTACGCCACTTACTGATTGCAATTCTGCAGTGCCGTAATTAAGTTCTACCGTCAATACGCCTCTGTACTTAGGCTATTGCATTTGCAACAGTGACAGTGTAATATTGGCATCAAGTGTGGATTGCTTACAGTTTGCAGAAGTGCAGGATGCACAATGTGTAAACACAGAGAAAACTTCACACACACTCAGGCATGTGCACACACACACATGCCCCCCCCCCCCATTATGCCTCTGTTAATACTAACAATGGCAGATCAGGGGCGGAACGACACCCCACCATTTCACTGTAGCGGTTACACACTGCAGACAAGGCATAACAGGGTTGTATGTTTCTCATCTTGAACTGGCAATCTGAAAGCTCCATTGCTGCTACTGTGTACAGTATATAATTTGTATATAACTTGTGTTTTTTATTTGACTTTTTGTATCTGTGTGCTGTTCTATCCTTTGGTGTTACCTGCTGCTGGAATCTGAATTTCCTGAGGGAACCTTCCCAAGGGATTAATAAAGTTCCTATCTATCTATCTATCTATCTAGCTATCTAGCTATCTAGCTATCTAGCGAAAAAACTATTCCTGGATCAATTACTCAGCATATTTCTGTAGAATTCTACAGGTGAATAACTTTCTGTTTAGAAGTTCAGGTAAATCCATATATGCAAATCACACTTTAAAGATTTTTTTTTTACACATCTCTGAATCTCTGCTGTCTCACTGTGTACTACATTTACTTTTACTGTATTTTTCGACACATATCAAGCTAACTTTTCAACATACTATTGAGAGAGAAGACCTATATTATTTGTTAAAGATGAAAGGTTCTCTTGGATCTGAAAACTGGAAATTCCTTTATCTGAAGTAGGCTTTTGCTACCATCTTTAGGGGGATCTCTACTTTTGAAATTGGGCTAATTCATCCTGTGTTTTTGCAAATTAATTCCTGTACTTGTAGGCTGCAGTTTAATTTGGTTACCTTTAGGCAAACAACTAAATGAATAAATGGTTGAATGATCTACTGATTTGGTCCTTGTTATGCTTGCAGTGCTGAAGAGACAAAAATAATGAGACCTTCAGGGAAGTATAATTGTATACTCAAACAGTAAACTGAATAAATAAGTTATTTTTAAAGTTCCAACAAATGCACAGTGCAAAGACTTTCTTTTTGTTGTTTTGTCAAGCTTTGTAATGGTGTTATGATTGTGTTTTGGACTCTGGAGGCAACCTCTGCTTTTCTCAAATTCTGCCTATATGGCCCTGGCAGCAATATATCTTTAGAAACATGGAAGAAATAGATAGATAGAAATGTTAGATGGGGTTTGAGCGCAACTGCATGTTTACTCGCTCGAAAGCCACAGGTGCACATCGCAGCAACTGCAGCTGTGCCCTGGTGTCATGCTTAAAGCATGCATCTATATTCTCCCCTTTTAATTCACACAGTCGTGCTGGCCAGATGGCAGAAAGCATCTTTGGATTTTCCGGTCACTTGAGTCTCTGCATACTTTTCTAGCAATTCCGGCAAATTATAGTCTTTGAATAGAGCTTTCCACGAGGAAAAAATAAATCAATGTAAAGGATAGAAGAATCATTTACATGTCTTCTATACTGAGAGTCATGATGGCTCCTGTACATGTTCCCTGTGTGTGTGTGGTCCCATGCCTGGAGGGGCTCTTGGCCCTGTCCACTGCGTCTTCCCCTGTGGTCATTTTGTCATCAGCACAATGTAACTACCGGGCATGAACCCAAACCCTCCAAAGACCAACACCAGGCAACAGGGGATACCAACTGAAGCATATGTTTGCAGTGGCAGCAGAGGGGACGGATGGCGGGAGGAGGGAAAGACACAAGACTTACTGCTGTGAGGTTGAAGCTCAAAACTTGATTTGAAAGAAAGCATTCCAGTCTTCCAAATGAATTAAACATAACACACAGGCACTGACGTTACTCCCAAACAAATCCATCTAAATCTATAATGAGGAATCAAGTCAATGTTGCAGTTTAGTGATGAAAAATGACAGGTATGAGGAAGTATGTAACTTAGTTTATTAACCATTTGAGATAAAACTTAATTTTTTGTTTAAACCCTGCATTATAAATAGAGGTGTAATCACACAGAAGGCTGTTTTGAGTAATTATAAGATCATCCTCATCCGTGTTTACATTGAGTCAATTATGAAAGCACCTTAGTAAGCATTATTTGCTCGAAAAAGCATCATGTTATTTGACTAACGCTGTGTTCTTTTTTTCTTTATACCAAACCAACTACAAAAGGAATACTGCACTAAATCAATTTAAGACTGAAACAGTTTCAAGTATTCACTCCTTTAGGAAGTGAATACCTTAACCCCTTGTTTTTGTTTACACACTCGCTGTTGGAGGATGACGGTAAACGCACACACACACCTCTAATCTGTTCACTGTACACTGGGTATTTGAGAGGATCAGTAGTGTGCAACCGCATATTCCTGCAGAGACACATTATTTCTTCCCTCTATTCCTCCTGGCAGAGATCTGAGTGTTTGACCTTTTTAAAATGCAAAGCGATTCTTCTACTCCAGAGAGTGAACGGCGGGCTCATGATTGTGCCACTAAATTTGAGGGACTTAATGCAGTAACTCACAGAGAGGGAGAGCTGTTCCGCACCTGCTGAAGTCGAGACTTGGTTACGGGGATACAATAACATCTCTGAGGGTTATGTTAATCTTTAAAGACGGGTTATTCTTATGCTGCTACACCCTCTTTTTTTTCCCCTGCCTCATTTGAATGAATATTTCACTGCAACCTTGAATCATTCTCAAGCTTAAATTACCTTATTGCAAACATTTCCTTTCACTTCATCCTGAATGTGTGCCTTTAAGTCTTTCATTAAAATAAACCATTTATCTAACCATTTATCTTTTCTTATTCCAACAAAAAATCCATTTACATTCAAAATAACCTCAGATAAATCACAGTGGTTTGCCCACCTTCCTCTAATGTGACCTCACTTATGATTTCAGAATTACATTACACATCACTTCAATTATTTCCTTATTGGTGAGATAAGGAAATGCAGGGGATGTTACTCACTTATGATCAGCAGTGGTTAAAAAAACTGCGATCCTGTTAAATTGAGAATTTAACAAGTTACGACACACAGTACATGTGGGATATTGTAATGAGCAGCTCTTGGGAGTGTAATTTACATTTGATAATAATGTCAGACTGTTAACAGTGTTTTCTATTGTACTGCATGTACCTCCTCCACTCGGTGCCTACAGTACAGCAGCAGAATTTCTTTCAACTTTGCATTTGAAACTGCATATTATGATCCAAACAAAAGCCACACAATAATACCACTCTGACCACTCTCGCATCTAATTATACTCCGCCACATAAAGGGCTGTGACACATCCATAGCAGCTTTTAAAAAAAAACATTCACTGGCTTGTATTTGTGCCTCCAATAGAATGCAAATGAGGCAGATTTACCCCCTTTGACTGGAGAATAAGTGTGAAAACAGTTAATTAGACTTGTTGTGAGGTCCCTGGATGTTTTTGCTTTCCCCTGTAGCTGGGAAATATAAAAAAAAAGAGAGTTTTTATTGCAGATGTACAGTTTTCAAGGCTGACAACGACAAAAGCTGTATACGGTAATGGAGCTGAAATCGGGAAGTTCTGCCGTTACATCTGAAAACAAGAGCAGTTTCTACTCTCTACACTGTGTGGGCACAGAACATACAAACAGAGGGAAATCAAATTAAGCAAAAGTGTCACTTTGTTTTAGCTGCACTTGTCTTTTCCAATTAGGGGGCCATGTCAAATGCAACTAACTTCACTTGTAGGCATATTTTTGCATCAGCCTCCTCCAGAAATAACAAACTCCTTTAGGTCAAGTTAAAAAGTGTGGAAAGAAGGAATTCTATTGAGATGTGTGGTCCAACTCCTGATGCATAAATCAGAATAGATTGATCTCTTTTACCTAATTAGATTAAGACGCTGCAAAGCTCCGGTTATGAAGGATGAGGCTACATGAAACTAAAGAGGTGGAGCTGCTTAAGTAGTGATGAAATGTCTGGTAATCATGTGCAAATGTGGCAAGCCAAACCGAGCCACAGTCTGAGAGCTGAACTAAGAAAGTGTGTTGCCGATAGGAGACTTGAAGTGACCGGTCTTGTTTGTTCACAAACTAATTGTTGCTCTTTTAAAAGTGCACACACACACACACACACACACACACAAAAACACAATGTAAGGAAATAAAACCGGAGTAAAAATGACATTAAGCAAATATCTAATACCAGAAACGAATACATTTCTAAGCCATTTAATCACATCTATAATAGCTTTGCTTGTGAACTAACACAGTCTGGAACACAATTATCTTTTTGGTAACTATGCATGATAAATCTATCCATCCTTGTTTAAACTATTTTGTGGTTCTCTCGGGTGGGATACTTGAACAGACTGCTGCTTGTAGGTCTTTGTTTAGAACCAGCCTAATGTAATTATACTCACCACCTACACACAAATTAGCATGCAAACTGTGTCGGAGGTTTGAAAAACACTGGGAGGAATGTGATTTAGTGGGTCTGATCTTCTGAGGCAGTGTTTCTGCAGTATCCTGCACTCTCAATGCCATGATGCCAGGCTGACATAATGAAGCACGCAGACATCAGCAGGACTCCATTTCAACACACATGTGCTGTGCAAAGACACCCAAATACACCCCCCCCCCCCCCCCCCCCCAAAAAAAAACAAAAAAAAAAAGCTCCGTGTAGCTGAGCTTTAGCATGGGAGCTCTTATCTCCTCTGAACAAACTCCTCAAGTGATGGGGAATGTTCTCAGGATGTTATCTTGTCCCCTGTGGAAATGAGATAGCCAGCCACCTTTATCACCACGCTCAGACTCCGGAGGGGCCCTGACCATTACTGGAACAAGGACCACTCGGCTGCCAGGGGACATGAACCAACTGGCTGCCTGAAAGAAGAGAGACTTTCAGGGAATTAGAAGTACAGCATGACTGACAGGAGATTTGGAGGGGTCTCACAGTTGGGTAGTTTTAACCCAGGTACGCCTTCAAGGCAGTATTGGACACCACAGTTGTTATTTGGATGCAGAATATGTTAACTTAACGAAATACTCAAGAGTTTAAAAAAAAGTCATGCTGTGAGCCTTGACAGCGTACGAGAAAGCATTTAAGAAGAGAGTGGGGAGAAAAAAAAAACAGAAACGAGGGATTCAGTTTTAATTGTCAAAAGAAAAATCAGAAAGAAAAAAATGCTCAGATGTATATTTTAACTAAAGCATCACCATGGCAACTCTCTTTTCAAGTCACATCTTTAATGAATAGGTAATGGGCAAATTGCAAGATGCACAACTTCATAACATCAGAACAAATGCCAAAAACTGACATGAGGCGGGAAAAAAGAACTGGTTGATTTGGTTTGACTAAAAGGGTGTTTTTGTGTTCACACAACAGAGTGTGTCATAAAAACACAGCAGCCCTTTGAAAGGAGAGCACACGAACGCACACAAAACCAGGTAAATTCAATGTCGTACGGCAACACAAATCTTCCTTCTGCTGCTGTCATTTTGACTGTCTGGCAAATCCACCTCTTGTTTTCAAAGCATTTTTTCCCCCTCTAACAGGTGCAAAAAACCTCTCAACATAACACATCAAAGAGACATGTGCACCTGCGAATAAATCACAGCAAACGGTAAGAATCCAGACTGGGGCCCCCTAACACCAAAGAGGTAGGATTCAAAGTGTCTGATTTAATATTCATGAAGTGCAGGGCTTTGGTGGTTGAACGCTTGTTTACTGAGATGTGTCTTTTGTCCTTGGGAGAAGGTTTGATATTCCACCAAGTGACTCCATTTACATATGCTTGTGGTTTTACCCCTACATGATATAACATAGGTATCTCGCTTCACATAAAGTACACACACACACAAACTGGGGGATGATTGATGCAATATTATGTCAAATATCAAAAGCTGCATCGGATCTAACCGGAGTCGCTCTTTGTGAAGTGTTGTTGCAGAGGAACATTTCAAGTTGAGTCAAGTCTTAAAGACAGCCTGCAAACTGCACCCACAGAGACAGAGGTGGCAGACAAACAGTCCAGACCGGACAGAACCAACTGTCAAACACAATCAGAGGTGTTTTTCCACTAATGAAAACCACCTCTCCACTCGTCAACACCCATGCACCTCTCTAAAAAAGTGTTTTGGGTTCATTTTGGTAGAAAAAAACGCATAAAAAAAACAACATTTTTGTCAATAAAGGCGTCTTTTTCAATGACCAGGCAAAGACAGGGTTAAAAACACCTGTTTTTTTTTTTTCTCTTTTTTTTTTTTAATCAAAGCTATGGTTGTTGTTACAAATGCCCTCCCCCTGCAGCCTGGGGTCAGCCGTGCACCTGCAGGCAGCAATGTGTGAGACAAGTGAAATCACAAAGGGCAGCCGCTCCAGATGCGTGTCTCACAGCTTTCTCATCTTCCCATATATAAAAAAAAAATAAAAAATGGTGAGATGTACATCACCTTTTCAAAAGTGAAACAAACTCCTACAAGGTTAGCGCTGTATGTGGATCAGCTAATTACTTCAGCTGGAAGTAAAGCTTGTGAGAAAAAAACCTGTCTCTCCAGTGGGTACTTAAAGGAAGAAAGCAGCTGGTCAGAACATTCTCTTGAGAAATCATCAGCTATTGGAGAGAGTGGTTGGGGATACTCCTCTCCTAAGTGCCTTTTCTTTGAGCAGTGTTCTCTATGATTCGCTCCCACGCTTTTTTCCTTCTCTTGTACAGACAGCACACACAACATACACGCGCGCGCACACACGCACGCACACACACACACACACACACACACACACACACACACACACACACACACACTCACATCTATCCCTTTCATCCCCAGGAGTAAAACAAATTCCCATGCTCTGACTCAGATTTTGCTTAATTTATTTATCATGCTCTAGTTTAATGTCTTGGTGTTGATATGCACTTCATAAAAATAGCTTAATTCATTTTCTAATTATTTCACCCTTTTTTTTTTTGTCTAAACATGCGCATAACAAACTGATATTATATTATTATATTCTTTTTTTTTATTTCTCACACAACTTGGCTGTTGAGTAACTCACTGTATCTTTAGCTGACTTCTAACTCATGCAGACCTGCTGCCCTCTGCTGGAAAAACACTATGAACTACTGTAGTCCCAACAGGGCTCATAAGCGTTTGACATAAATTCAAGTTTTGCATTTTGATGATTCTATTATCGACCATTTTATTTGGATAATTTCACAACCTAAAAATATGCGACCCTGTGTAGGCTACACTTGTAAAAAGGCCTCTTCTATGTAACCAACGACTTCATTGCACTCATTGTTAATGTGCTTTTAAAACATGTATTTTTGAATGTTCAAACATTAAAATTCAAAATTCCCAACACTACAGTACAGACAGTCAGTATTATTATTAACTCATTAGCCCATCTTAGGAGCACTTACAGTTTTTTGGGTGTAAAAACACCTTTCCTAAATCCATTTAAAGTATTTTCAGTTACAATTAATTGTCGTGTCACTTTAGTCCTTGTAGTTTGGTTCTTAACACGAGAAGTTTGAAAATGACGCCTTTGGCAATAATTTAGTCAGAAGTAATCCTACCTGACTTTTGTGTCCCGCACTTCATCTCAATTTGCCAAACTAGCATCACAACTACTAGTATTTCAGCCACTAGCATCAGTATCCATCTGAACTTTACCCAGTCGTGTTGCATTATGGGATTTGGGTTTTGAAAATAAGTTAGGACGAATTGTGTTGGCCTGGCAAGATGGGCCTGACCGTTTTTCAGACATTTTCATTTCTAATATTACAGTTTTCAGAAGTGCAGCAGGCTACTTAATCAATGTTCATGTAGTCTTTAAGTTTATTCAAGAACCCATTTACAATTGCACTTAGTGTGGATTTACATCACACGTAGCCTATTTATTTAATACAGTATTAATGCTCTTTGATTGACTTTTGAAGTTGTACACATTGTAAGTTATAAGGCTCTAAGGGGGGGGATTCTGAAGTTTGAATAATAGAGCATTTAAAGGCATATTGTAGCCTTATACTGCTTACCCAAGTGTCAAAATTGCATCCTATAGTGTTCTTTTCTGTGGTAAAATAACAAATCATAATAACCTGATAAAATAAGATTTTCTAATTTAATATGGATGAATTAAAAGAATTGTAAATAGTACAATTCACAGTCTATTGAGTCTATTATTCCTGTCTGGATACTCCTCTCAAAACTAGACAAAATTCTAACTGATGTTTCCAATTCAGTTTTTTATTTCCCTAAAGAAGGTTCTCCTGAACCATGTGGTTAGCCGTCCTAACAAATCCATCTAAAAGGTTGTGAATGAAGGAGTATCTTAAAGCTTCAAAGGTGCTCCGCAGGTGGCCTCTCCCAGCACTCAAGGGGTCTCGGGGGGACTACAGTCATGCCTCCCGAACCACATGTAATGTTCCCCTGCCTGTGCCAAAGACTTCTGCTTGTGGTTTCTTGGGAACCTTCTGTTGGTCGTTGGACCATTAGCCGCCTGCTTCAACAAAAAGTCAGTCTTGTAGACAGTATTGGTGTTCCTCCAAGTCTCTTCAGTGCTGCGGTCACCTCCATCATGGCACAGGCAGAAGTTGGAGTTGTACTGTCTTTCATTGTCAGGACACTTCCTGCGTCCCACACCCTGGAATATACCAAGACAACATGGACAAGTAATGATTTTGTTCAAGATGTGGTGATTGATCTGATTTAATAAAGCACTGAATATGTTTACATTCTCACTTGATTGAAAACAGAGATGTCGTCTTTTAACGCATGCTTGTTGTCATGGTCTGAGTGCGGAAACTCTCTTAAATCCTGTAAAGAAACTCATATTGTGGGACAGTACAGTCTGAAACTGCTAAAGACAGTGGTGTGAGAGACAATGCACTTACAAGTCGTGCTTTGATTAGAAGTTAAATTCGATATCACAGCCCTGGATCATGACTACACAGTGAAATAAAGGTAATTCCAAACACTGGATTATCTACTGTGCATACTCACCTGCCGAGTTTTCCATTTAGGAAAGCGCTCCAAGTTCAAAGCCTGAGGTAAAGCTGATTTGACCTGACTCAGCATGATCCCCGTACTTGTGCAAGTCTCACGATTCCCTGGCCCACTTTCTGGTAGAGCTGGATGAGCAAACTAAGAAGAAAATGAAAACCAAAAAAAGCTGACGACTCTGCAAGATTTGAATGCTGTGATATTTAAAATCTGAGATTATGAAAAATGTATGACTTACCCATTTGCCATCATTGCTCATTGAAGAATATCGCTTTCCACCTTTAACCATAATGATACACCTTTGGGAAGTTCACCGAGTTGTTTCACAAGTACACAACACACACTGTCAAAACCTAACAACTGAAACAAGGGTCACTATGGAAACTGTGCAACAAACAAAACAACTTGAAGTGTGACCTCAATGTGGTTAGGAGGTGAGGAACTGGAATTCTTAAAGTTAAAGAAAAATATATTTTTAGTTACAAACACTAATCAAACAAAAGCAAAGTCAATCAAAAAATGCACATTTTGTTTCTAGTATTGTATTCTTAAATGCAGAAGACCACGAGGAAATGTGTTTTCAAACAAAATTAGCTTATGAGGGACTTTATTTTTCAGGGCAATACAGAAAAACATCAATACTATACTATACAATAACATATATATCCATCTGACATATAGCTTTTTCCATTTTCAAAAGACATGTTAATTATCAAAGATTATTTAAAATGTGTTTTACAATAATTTTAACATAAATTCTGATTATTCATTATTCAGTTTCTCCACAAAACAACAATTAAAGTTAAAAAAAAACACCAACTTATCAAATGTAAGTGATAAGCGGGAAAGAAAAAACATTTGGAAGGATTATTAAAAAAATATATTTTGCTTTTTGTCAATCAGGGCAAAGTCCAGTGAGTAAGTAAGATGGAGTGTAATTGACCGTACATGGGACAAAGGAGGCTCAAATTCAGTTCAAGCTCAAGCAAGTGTAAAATTAGGCATGTAAAGTAAACAATACATAGACAGTATATAGTGGTAGATCCATAAAAAAAATCAGGTTAAGATAATAAAAAAAACATTTGTTACAACACTTCAAGTTAACAGGTTTGCTATATTGGTCATCATTCTGTCATCCCATCGAGCAATTTGTTGTTCTTCTACCTACAAGTACCAGGGAAACGGTTAGAGAGGTAATCCTTGTGCTAAACGCTGACGTTTCCAGAATCCCATGAGAGTATCAGACTTGTGTTACAGTTGAGACGCGCTCACGGTCTGAATGTGTCAGCCGGATCTCTGATGTATTGTTGATCCCTGGAGGACAAGACGATCATGCAAAAAGGGTGAACAACATGTTTTAAGTTTCATTGTACACACAGCTGAAGGGTTACATCTTATTCCTTCTATAAAAAAAAAATACTAGTTTGAGCATCTCCATTTGTTTTTGACAGAGGAACTAGTCAAGATCTAAGAAATAGTGAGGTTAAAACCTTACACAAACTGAGAAGTGAACTACTGAAATGGATCCATAGGTAAGGTAAGTTAAGGTAAGGCAAGGTAAGGTGAGGTAAGGTGAGGTAAATGAATCAGTAAAAACATAGTAGCATACAGTAGCAACAAGTCTCAAATATTTGGCACAAAATCATCTTGAACTTCAGGATGAATTACCAATATTTATTTGTTCAAAGGTCAAACTCACACACTGCATAAAACTGGACGTAGGATTAACCACTGGAGTATTAGATGCCTTTTCTCAGGAGTTTGTCGTGTTTGTTTATTTTCGAGCCAGACCTGACCATAACTTGACAAGAGGCAAACACCAAGTAATCAGAGCTTTAAAGTTTAAAGGCCCATTAGCTTGTGAATGAGCTACTTTATCTACTTTTTTGGAGTAGAGTGTGTGACAAACGTAGCTAACTAGCCTATTTCTTTCCCCACATCTCCTTAGTGAGAGTGAGCATCAAGTGGACAAACACATTAACATAAGCAACTGGTCCACTCATTACTATGATCTACTTCTCTGTTTGGGAAATCCGACAACAACTTTAAGACAAACACCGTGTCACCCTGCTTATTACTGCTAACGTATCATTTCACTAGTGGAAAAAAATGGAGCACAGAGTTTTTGATCCGCCTGTCAGAATGTTCTGATGTATGAAAAATCTCCTAAAGAAACCAACAACACAAACAGGCCGAGAGGTTGAGTTCAGTGACTGAATAAGCTGAGGTGATGTCTGAGCAGCTTACACATCCAAGCTGATGCTCAAGCAGCCTCTACTGCATTACTTTTAGCTTTCATATGAATTAGAGGGGTATGTTTGATTAAATTCATAGTGTAAAGATAAATTGGCTTCAGAGACCAAAAAACTCCTCAAGTAAATATTTGAGTAGCTGCACATTTTAAAACTTCTTCTTTAGCTTAATTTCTCAGGCCTGGAGGTTACCACTGGGTCAAAAGTCAAGGATGTTGTGAACACAATCCATCAGCAACGCCTGGAAAGGCTTCTTTTTATTTGTTCACAATTGCACTGATGAATGGAAATTGTAACTTCACTGATTGTCGGGGGCATAAACTGCCTCGTGGTAATTCTTTGGTATGAAGGCTAAATTGGCCATGATCAGTGCAATCAGTGCCTGGCTGATTATAATAACAATTCAGAAGACCTTTTGTCTCATAAACACAACTCTTTTTGGATTAAGGATGGTGTTGTTGAAGGCTACTGATGCCCACAAGGGTCAGTGGGTGCAGCATCAAAGGGAAGTAATAATGTTAAATGAAGAAGCAGCCATTCTGGATTCATATTTTGAAGAGATGCTTACAGTGAATGGCCGTAGGAAGCATTTCGGACTGACCGTTCCAAGAGTTCGTCACTATGGGAGCATACTCCTTTCCAATTTCGATGCGGAGTTGCTTCTTCAGCTGTTTCGCCAAACGCTGCCACCTGGTGAATCACATTAATCACCAGAAACTTTAATTATGAGGACATCGTTGTGTCTTAGCTTTTGTAAGTCACACTTTCACTTCTCTCACCTCTCCTGCGTGTCGTTGTACTTATTCAGTCGGTCTGCCTCCACCCTCTTCTCCTCCATCCAACGTTGTAAGAGTTCTTCATTCTCTTGCCGCGCCTGTGCCAGCGCTTTTTTAAGTCCTCTCACCTCTTCATGCAGATCTGCCAACTCTTTGGATTGGCACTCCAGGGTGTGCTCTAAATCTGAAAGGGACGCCCTTTGGGTGTTGCTTCTTCTAGCCAGAGAAAGAGCCTCTTGGCGGAAGAGGGACACGCTGAAAAAAGTCAAGTGTAAAAGCGTGTTGATAGTACATGTTACTGTTAGATGTTGGACTGTGTCAAGCTACTCATGTTCTGTTTATTATCTGAGAAGGTAGAACTACTGCGTCACACTATACAGAGTCATTTTGTTTCTTATAAGCCCAGAGCTGCAACATTATGATACTAAAATTTGAGCCAATTTATAACATACATGGATATTGTGTGATGGCTTTTCAGGTAAATAATGAAAAATACAGGCTAACATAAATGTCTCAGAATTGGGTTTATGTGATTAATTGTAAGACAATTGGTGGATTGGCAACAGAGGCAGAATCTTATACATAATATTTGTGGCAAAATAAAACAATGGTATCCGATAAAATATGTTTTCATTTAAATACAGCCAACTCAGATTTTTTAAATAAATAAATAAAGCCCTGATTATTTTCATAAATAGGTCTTTCACACATTGTTGATTCCGTCCTCAGGCTCATATCCAGCTTTGTAGGATGAAGCAGAGAGTATTACTCAGAGGGCTATATTTGAACTTAATTTACCGTGCCTGCCTGTACTGCAGTTCAGCTTCTTTCAGATACAGGACGGTGGTCAGGTCAGAGACAGTCTGAGAGAGCTGGGGAGAAAAGAAAACACAAGATAAGTGTTTGATATAGAGGACAGTGGGAGGAGCTCACAAGATGCTGCCAAATAGTTTTGATATCTTAAGAGGGTAACAGAGACCCAAAGCTTCATAATAATACAGAAGTGTTCATTATAAGCTCCAAAAAAAACATCAGGGGAGGCTCAAAGAATGGATGTGAGAAAAATATTGTTTAAGTTTGAGGTTTTTGTTGTGAAAATGAGGCAGATTGGGGGTAATTTTACAGTTTCTCCCACTTTTCCAGAGTTGATAACTTCCCAATGCCTACAAACCGTTTATTTTCTGGGTGTTTTGTACAGACTGAAGTTCTGGAAAAATTACAGTGTAGGCCTTTTTTGGTTCAATTTTTTGAGAATTAAGAGCCTCAGATAACATAATCATAATCCTTTGAGCATGCAAGAACTGGATATAAACCAATCAAGTGAACTTTGAGGCATCTAAGTCCAAGAACTGTCAGAGGAAAAGCCAATAGTCTCGACCTTTGAAAACCCCTGTATCAACAAATGTACTTATTATCAGGTTGTTTGTGCAAATGCTGCTACTTCTAATTCAATGACAGCCTTTGTCTTCCAAAAAGTCGGAGCTTGATACTGTAATGTTTATCAAGGGATTTGTCCTGTAGCCTATTAACCCACCTTTTCTTGCACGTGTTCACTCTCTCTCAGTTGGAGTTGAAGGAGTCTTGAGTCTTTTCCCACGTCAACATCACCTCGCCCTAAACTATTAATTAAAAACCAGTGTAAAGTTTTTTTTTTTTAGAAAAACAATGTCTAGTGTGCACGTTTAGTGAATTTCAGCATGTCTGACCTCTTACACAGAACATCGTCCAAAATGTGCGTGCGAATTTCATAACGCTCCTCCAGCTGAGACACTGAAAGCAAGCAGACAAGACCTTTTACCTGGTGCATTCAAACTTCACCACTGCAAATTGTTAATACATAGAAGAAAAAAAAGCATTTATCTTACAGCACGTGAAAACGCCGGCGTATGGGATTTTCTCTTTTCTGTCTCTCTGTTGCAGGCTTGTGCACACGTGATTCCTCCAGCTTGACATTGTAGTAAACACTGACTCGTCTCGCGTTAATGGTTTCCAAAATGTCCCCAAGTCAACGCGTAGAAGCTTTTCTGCTCGCACTTGTTTGTTTACGCGTGGTCGAAGACGAAACAGTGAGAATGTTAACATGAGCAAAAGAACCAGCCTGTTAGAAAGTTTCACAGCTCCTCCCTGTTCAGTCAGCTGCTGCAGTCTCACAGCTGAACAATAATACCTCAAAGAGTGATCCGATCCCCCGCATAGTGCCAGCGCCCAACATAATACAATACAATACAAAACAATACAATACAATACAATACAATACAATACAATACAATACAATATAACATGATATAATATAGGCCTAACATAATATTAGTCAATATAATATTATATTATAATATGATATTTCCGTTTAATGTTAATTTAATAATGGTATTTTGAAATAATTTATGATTTATTTAATTTATGGTATTATTCTATTATTGTATTTTTTCTCTGCCGTTGTTTTACTGATGTACATATGTTTTATTTTTATTTTTATTTTTAATAATTGTATCCCTTTTTCCTGTTTTCTTGAGCTGCTGTAATACAAAAATTTCCCCCATGGGAGATCAATAAAGTTTATCTTTATCTTTTAAATATTTGCAGGCCTTTAGATAATAACCATAGACTGTAAATATAAACTGTAATAACCGACCAGTTTTTACCATAAATAGTCAGTATCTTTATAATTTTCAAAAATACTATGATAAGTTGCTAAATTTCAGAATAAAATACCCTGGAACAGAACAGAACCTTAGAGAACCTACCAAATGTTTCTAGAAAGTTTATCTGCGTTCCTCTGAAAGTACTTCCGGTTTAAAGAAAATTTCCTAAAAGTAGGTTTATCTGAAATCTTTTGTGTTTTTAAATTAGTTTATATTTGTGTAAGAAAAATATTAATGCTCCGCAATTTGTAGTAATTCTGAAGGACGAAAAAAAAAAAAAATAAGACCAGTTTTGGAACTGGTTTTACCGTGAACCCGGAAGTTGTTGTACGTTTACTGCACGGACTAACGTGTGCTCTGACAACAACATACAGGCTTTCTGCTGATGTGAAGAGACGAAGGTGCATGCTATTTTACTACCTAAGTATTGACTTGACATTATTTTATACTTATATAAAAGGCATGACCCTTAAAGTGAGTTTTAGATTTAATTAAAAAACGTCTTCCTGTTATATATTATTTTTTTTAACTCTACGAATAAGCGCTGAATTCCTGAAGTGTTAGCCAGTCAAGCTAGCAAACTAAATATATCTCTAACTTTATTGATGTAAACGACTTGCCTAGCAGATATATAGACTGATCCAATGAGTTGTGGGTCATGGATTGGTAGTCTGGTTGTCAGGAAATTGTCAGTTCTAGTGGGTTGAAGGGTCTTGTGTCCAGTATGAGCGCATCAGCTGGGGACAGAGAGTCTGGGACCCTCTTGGATAATGCAGTGGAGGATACCATTGGCCCTACCTGCACAGGAGAGAACAGCAAACATGTAAGTAATTAGACTGTTCAGAAACAACAGAGTAACTATTACACCTGCATGCATTGTTATTTACAATATTTGTTGTTAGTTTCTTAGTTGTAGATAAAAACTTAACATGACAGCTGCTGACTTAACTTCTCTAGAAGTAACAGTCCATAAAACAACTCCAAACCAAGCCACTGGTTCCTTGTCACGATGACTTAAAAATATGTTGCTTTAAATTGGTATATTCTTGCAGGACTCTGCAGTCTGCTCGGGAAACACTGAGATAAAGAGTCGTGCTGTAGTCAAGTACTCAGCCGCTCCACCACCTACCAGCTATGCCCTGCTGCAGGAGAAGACAGACCTGAAGCTGCCGCCTGCAAACTGGCTGAGAGAAAACCCCCAGCTGGGCAGCGCTGGAACCACCGTGTTAGGGTCCAGCAGCAAGAGCAAACCTTTTTCCAGGTATAACATTATGAGAACTATAATTATTCCCATCTTTCCCATCTTGTGGGCGGCAGTAGCTCAGTCTGTGTGGGCGGCAGTAGCTCAGTCTGTAGGGACTTGGGTTGGGAATCGGAAGGTCGCCGGTTCAAGTCCCGGCACGGACCAAGTCCGGAAATTGGTCTGGTAGCTGGAGAGGTGCCAGGCCACTTCCTGAGCACTGCCGAGGTGCCCTTGAGCAAGGCACCCACAAGCTCAGGAGCGCCCGCCGTAGGGCAGCCCCCTCACTCTGAGACCTCTCCATTAGTGCATGTCCACAGGATCCTGTTTGTGCATGTGTGTGTATTTCAGTTCATGTTTGTGTAGCATGTTTACTAGACAGAGTGTAAAAAACGAATTTCCCCTCGCGGGATCAATAAAGTATAAATTCATTCATTTCCCGGCTCATAGTGGTGGGAAAAAATCATGAACTATAAAACTACAGATCACCGTATTTTGTGAGTTTGATGACACCTTGTGCAATCTGTTACCAAATATAATTGGCAAAATGTTGTCAACCGTATTGCGTTGTAAATGGTAATGTGCACACTCAGGGTTTGGTAGAATATAAAAAGACAAACTGTCTTCAGATTTTGTTAATTTGCACAACTCCTTAAAGTGCCTTGATTTAAAGGAGCTTAATGGGTACAACAACCGAAAAGAATTGCTCTCTAATCAGAGTTTTAATATGAACCATTTAGTTACTCTTTAATATTACAATCACCAAGCCATCAAGCTTTTTCCTACACTTCCACATTGTTCTAATTCCTTCATGCTAGCAAAAGGCTCCTGCTCTTGAACTTCTCAAGCAGGGAAATAGCCTGAGATATTAAAAACACTTCTTCAGTAATTGGACACTGCTTACGTTTGTTCTGTTGATTTTTGATTGGAAGGGAAAACAATTCAATATTTTTTCTGACCACTGGTAATATTTCACTACTGGTTACTCTGAGAGAGAGAGAGAGAGACTGTGAACTCTGAGATCAAGAGACAATGTAGGTGTCTTGATGGAGTTCCTTTACCTTTTTCTGCAGTTTTGGGATGGCGTATGACTTCATCGACTGCATCGGGGATGATGTTGACGTGGTGTCAGACTCAGAGGTTTGTTGAGCTCTTCTAAAGCTTCAAAACTTGTTTTTTTCTTTATCTCTGATATTATGTGCACTACAAAACTGACATAAACATCTTTTTTTGTCACATTCAGAACATCAAGAAGCTTCTGAAAATACCCTACAGCAAGTCACACGTCAGTATGGCTGTTCACCGTGTGGGGAGGACTCTGCTTTTGGATGAGCTGGACATTCAAGAGCTCTTCATGAGATCCTCTCAGGTACAGGAGGACTTTTACCCAGACTTTAATCATTACAGTAACTTTCATGCATTATAAGTGTTACATTCTCTGTGCTGTTTTTGTGCATTCTAGACAGGAGATTGGACTTGGCTAAAAGAGTTTTACCAGCGGCTAATCGATCAGAAGTGGCAGAGGAAAAAGAAGAGTAAAGAGCACTGGTATCAGAAAGCAATCTTGTCGAAATTTCTCTACTACAGGTGAGTGCTTAGTGTGGACCCTTCATGGGAGTTAAGATGCGTCTTTTCTCACTTAACATCTTCTGTGTCGTTTCCAGTATTAATGGTGACGGAGCTGCGGAGCCTGTATCAGACAACCTGAATGAAGGGGAGGAGGAGAACAGGGCAGCGGAGTTCAGTTCTTCATGGCCGACTGCCTTCACCAGTACATCGTCTGATACCGAAGAATCGGACGCTCCGAAACAGGTGCAGCATTTCCTGAGACAATCACACAGTTTGGTGTAATAGAATAAAAAGACAGGTTGAGAGTTGCTTCTTATCTGAAATGTAGGAGGATGTTGGTTTGCACTGCATGCACTGACTGCTTCCGTTACCCCCCCCCCGCAGGAAAGTGTTCCCATGGAAAGCAAGTTCGCTCTTGGCCAGGTGACATCTGTGCCCAAAGAGCAAAACCTGCCTATGCTCTTCAATGAAGGGGAGAATAGTCAGGTAAGACAACACTTCCTAAAAGGTGAGATGTTGACTTGGATGCACATTTTTACAAGATATCATGTATCTGACAGGGTTTAAGGAACGACTTTGTGCGAAACATCATGTGGACATTCGAGGATATCCACATGTTGGTTGGGTCCAACATGCCTATCTTTGGAGGAGGTCGCTATCCTGCCGTCAGTCTGAGACTCAGGTTGGAATTTTAAACCATTTGGTCCTATCCGGTACATGTGAAGAGAACAGTTGCTTGGAGAGAAAACTGTACTGTAAACCTGTGATTTAATTATAGTTGCCTTCTTTGTCTTCTTCTCATATTCATATATGTCTGACAGATAATTCTACTTCATCTATGTAATGTAATGACACGTGTAGTGACATAGACTGTGTGCTTGGACTACTCAAAGTTATAACCGGTTGTTTTAAAAACACCCTCTGCAGCTCAGCTCTAAGTGAAGTTTAAGACCTCAGAATGTGAACCTCAGGTCTGACTTTCGCTGCTGCAACCTCATCAGTCAGACGCTGTTTCAGCTCCATTCTTCTGTTTCCTCGAACGCCTAACTTTTTTTTCTGTTCTGTACATTTTCAGGGACAACAACAAACCAATCAACATTCTGACGGGTATCGATTACTGGCTCGACAATCTCATGTGCAACGTCCCAGAGCTCGTCATGTGCTTTCACGTCAATGGTATAGTCCAGGTAAAGTAAATCACCTTTGTACTTTATTATAATAATTATTATAATCTGTTAACAATCATCTTAACAGGTTTCCATATTCCATGATTACTTTACATAGACGACGTATTTGATTCTGTTTTTCAGTTGATGCATGTTTTGCTTCTTTGCAGAAATATGAGATGATAAAAACGGAGGACATCCCTCATCTAGAGAACTCCACGTTCTCAACGAGGGTGGTGAAAGACATCGCTCAAAATATCCTCTCCTTCCTAAAGTCAAACTGCACCAAAGAGGGTCACACCTACTGGCTGTTCAAAGGTGGGAGATGAGTCAACAGGTGTTAAGTATTCTTTTTATTATGTCCGTTGATACCTGTTCTGTGAACTATGAGCTTGTCTACATTTATAATGGTGTTTTTTTCCCCCCCACAGCTAGTGGGAGTGACATTGTGAAGCTTTATGATCTTACTACTCTGTGTGAAGAGGCTGAAGAAGAGAAATGCCAGAATCCCTTTACTCTTCCTGTGGCTGTGTTACTGTACAAGTGAGTATCTGGGAAATATTCATGAGAGCGGCCTGTTTGAGCTTTAACAATGATGTGACCGATGTAAGGATGCCAATGTGCTACATTTAAGGATTTAAGTGCCAGGGCTACATTTAGATTTAGTAAGATCCCTTTAAAATGTAAAAAAAAACGTATCAAAGTAAATCCAAGTAGTTCTTTAAAATGTACTATGTTTTCAAATGTTCCATAATGACATTTATTTTTTATGGTCAGCCATGTTCAACTTGGCGTTATCCTTTTCTTCTCTGAGTATTGTTGCTTACTTCAGACATTATGACAAAAGAAGAGCAACTTGTAACATCTTTTTGTCTCCTTTTTGTCTTATGGTGCAGAGTTGCCAGCAACTTGATGCTGAAAGCGAGACAGAACCAAAAGCACTACGGCACAATCAGAACTCTGCTTTTAAACTGTGTCAAACTTCTGGACCAAGAGAGGCATCCCCAGGTAGGTCCAACTTACAGTTACATCATAGAGTAAGGGGGGACTTTAAAGAAAGGAGATGAAGACTGACGAACAGATTGAATCCACCCTGACTCCCGTCATTCTCCCCTCTGTTCAGATCATCGCCTCGGCCCACTACATGCTCTCAGAGCTGTTCCAGCTTGATGAGCCTCCTGAAGAGGACGGAGGGGAGTCACTTCGGGCCGGGGGCTCCGAGGACAGCTACAGTGATGAAGACGGGGAGGAGGAGGGGGAGGCGGAGCTGACGGAGGACAGCGACGAGAACAGCTCCTACAGCTCTTGCTCCAGATCACAGGATGACAGTAAAGCTGTGGCAGTGATTCGCTCTGTCGGGGAGCTGTCGGTCCCAGAGAAATATAAATCTACTCACCAGATCAGAGTGAGTGCCTTGCTAGAAATGCTCCTCCTTTACACAGACTTCAAGGCAAAATGTGGAAAATAAAGACACAAATGTGGTACGTGATCATGAAATAATCTTTTTTTTATTTTCTGTGTCCCTGCAGCCAAGTGGCCCTTTCCCTGTTTCTCAAAACAAGGAGGAGAGATGCAGACACGTCTTGAGCTACGTACTTAAGGTGAGTCCATGCGGAATGTTTTTTTAAGAGCAAAAAGAATGCATTTTATTCATTGTCATCTACGGTATTAACAATAGCTGTAATACACTACACAGGGGATCAAAGCAGTAGATGGCAGCATTAAGAAGGAGAGTGATCTCCCAGCTGCAGACCCAAACACACCCATTCCACTTAAATATGAGGACAGAAGTGCAGCCGGAGCCTGCGCTGCCGAAACAGGCATCTCCCTGCTTCTTGAAAGAGGTCAGTCTGCAGTCCTTAATATGAAGGATGGACTATATAATAGCACATATTAAGTGTACTTCCACCAACAAACATTCGCCGTCTGTTAACTCTGCCCGTGTCTCTCTTTGGTGGTCGTGCATGTCTGTCACCAGCCGGGCCGTTGCAGGCGGACCAGAAGCACCCGACACGCTCAGGGATGATCCCCGGCTCGTGGCAGCACCGTATGAAGCTCCAGCTCTTCCTCAAAGCCTCCAAGGCCTACTATGTCCTGTCTGATGCAGCCACTAACCTGCTCAAGTACGGGCGGGCCCTGCGCTACATCAAGTTATCTCTGCAAAGTTATGGTAAGTTTTTTCAACCCTGTTATACACCAGGAATATAGAGCTAGTGTCAATTTTTTTTTTGAAATTGTTTTTATGCCATAAAGTACTGTTTTTTTTTAAATTAATCTATATCCTATTAAACTTGAAACTTTATTTTATACTTAATATAATTAGAACTAACAATTATAATATTTGGAATTATTACAATTACATCACTTTATGTAATAATAACAGTTTACGTTGATACAAATTACAAGTGTATAAAGCAACACAATAACTCAACTCTTATTTTTCTTCACCTTTCTTTACCCCCCCTCCCACCTTCAATTGTCTCTGCCAGATGCCTATTGTTCAGTGAGCGGAACGCTGCACCCACAGGTGCTACAGTTTCACAGCCAGTGCCTGTCTCTGTGTGGGGACATCCAGCTGATGTTGGCCCAGAATGCTAACAACAGAGCTGCCTACCAGGAGGAGTACAGCTACCAGACCAAAGAGGACCAGGAGATCCTGCACAGCCTGCACAGAGAGAGCAGCTGCCAGGGTCAGTCAGTAAAGAAAAACAATCATCCAAATCTCAAACACACAATGATGCTTTCTTGTCTGATATACAGAAATTAAGGGTGTTACAACTAATCCATAAAGGTGGCTTTTAATGTCACCCCTTGAAAGGCTGGTAAAGAAACTAAAAGGTGTTCTGCTTTACCTCTCCACCCACTAGCCTTCAACATGGCGACAGACCTGGCCATGGACCCGGAGTACCAGCTGTTTGTTAGCAGTAAATGCTATGAGGCGGCGTATGAACTGCTCGTCTCTGAGGCTTTGACAGATCACGACTCTGATCAGCTTGCTCCGGTGCTCAAAAGGCTGGGAAACATCCGCAATGAGATGGGAGTCTTCTACATGAACCAGGCTGCAGCCATGCAGACTGAGAAAGAAGGTATGCTCAAATATTAAACAGATAGCCAGCCTTCTTTTGAACACCATCTTTTTAATGAAGAGATACAGCCTGATGTGCGTATTTATTTATGTGTTCAAAGACATGTAAGACATGAAATCTTGATGTTTTACAGTGAAATAGTCAGAACAATATAACTGTCTCTTTGCAAATATAAAGTGAAAAACACTGCATTTTATTTAATTTAAATTCCCACTCTCTTCTTTCCTTCTAGTGAAAAAGTCTGTGTCAGTAGTGGAGCAGGAGATGTGGAAAAAGAGTTTTGCTTTCTTTGAGAAAGGCATGAAGGACTTTGAAGCCATTAGGGACAGAACCAACACGGCCTTGTTGCTGTGTAACACCGGCAGGCTGATGAGAATCTGTGCTCAGGCCCACTGTGCTGTCTCTGCCGACCAGAGCAGAGGAGAGTTCTCACCAGAGGAGGCGCTCTACTACAACAAGGTGACATGTCAAACTCTGTAGGCCTTTTCAGAAATACACTAAAGTGCACAAAGAAGTTCGATCATTCCCTAAATGTTCATCTCATTACATGAGCATGAATATTTTTTTACAAATAAACAATGTATGCAGTTACCTTAGATGGCATATAAGTTGAGGGGGAAGAAAGTAAGAACATTTTTATATGAATAGTAGTTTCATAAAAAAATTGATTTTGAGTTACATTGCACTCTTACTAAAATCCCCATTATAGGTTTCATGTATTTATTTATGTATGTGTGTATTTATTGTGTGTATTATACTTAATCTAAATCTTGAATACTCAGTCTCTATAGTCTTTGAGGGAAAATGACAACATTTCCATAAAAATTAAAACACCCTGTCATCCACTTTTGCCCCCAGGCCATAGACTACTATTTGAGAGCCATAAAGGCCCTGGCAAGCCGAGAGAGCCACCCAGCGGTGTGGGACAGCGTGAACTGGGAACTCTCTACCACTTACTTCACCCTGGCGACTCTCCTGCAGGACTACGCCCCGCTGTCCAGGAAGGCCCAGGAGCAGGTGAGTTTCACCAAATAATTAACTTATTAGCATGTTTGCTATATTTCTGTCTCCACTGGTTGGCATATTTTTAGTTTAAAAGCGACCTTAATTTATTTGATACTAACAATACCATTGACGTTTTGAACATTTCAGCCAAAAGATAAACATGTTGTCTGTACATGGACACATTATCAGTTTTTTTGTGTCAGATAAGCTCAAAACTGCTCAAAACTTGCAAACGGACAGACTTTTCACTTCACGTTTACCTGGAAGAAAAATATTGTATGCCTCTATATTTTCTGTCTGCTAAGCGAGCAGCCCGGGTTCGAATCCAACCTCTGGCTCCTCCCCACATGTCATTCCACAGTCTCTCATCCTGATTTCTGACTCTATCCAATTTCCTGTCTCAAAGTAATGCAATTAAGCCTTTAAAATAAACCTATAAAAAAACTTCATCATAGCATCAGAATCTGTATCCACCATTCCTGCAACCCCCCCCCATTAATCAATCAATCAATCAATCAAACTTTATTTATATAGCACCTTTCAGACAAATTAAATTGCAGTTCAAAGTGCTTAACAAGAGTGCAGAAAAGTTATTGACAAAAAGTAGTTTATAAAATCATTGATAAAATCATTGAGAGACTAATGCACACCAATAAGAATTAAAAAAATATGTATACAAATAAAATACAATAAAATACGACACATAAAAGCAACAAGATATTAAAATAAATACATAAGAGGAAAATATTTAAAATTGTAGTAGGATAAAAACGACAATACAGTAATGTTAAGATTTGAATTGATATAAAACACTATATATAAGCCAGACTGAATAAATGAGTTTTAAGACTGCGTTTAAAAATCTCGATATTCTGGGCTCCTCTCAGACCCTCAGGAAGGTTGTTCCACAGTCTCGGAGCGTAACAGCTGAAAGCAGCATCGCCAAAGGTTTTTGTCCTGCTCTGTGGAACAACTAAGAGAGAGGAACTGGAGGATCTGAGGGGCCGTACTGGTTCATAAACTAAAATCATATCTGATAGGTAGTCTGGTGCAAGGCCATGTAATGCTTTATAAACTAATAAAATAATTTTAAAATCAACGCGAAAACTAACAGGCAGCAAGTGTAAAGATTTTAAAACAGGTGTGATGTGTGCTCTCCTTCTGGTCTTTGTCAGTACTCGTGCGGCAGGGTTTTGAAGTAGCTGTAGCCGATTTGTTGTGTTTTTAGGAAGACCGGAAAGGAGAGCGTTACAATAGTCCAGCCTGCTAGTAATAAAAGCGTGCATTAGTCTCTCTGTTCTCTAGTCTCTTAAGGTGCAGCCTGCCAGAGATTTTCTGGAAGTTTTCAGGAGTGCATATCTAATAACCGCTTGTAACTCTTAAAAATGTCATCCATCTTTTAAACCATCCCTGTGTCTGTTTTCCCCAGATTGAGCGTGAGGTTACCGAGGCGATGATGAAGTCCCTGAGATACTGTGACCTGCAGACTGAGTCAGCTCGTCAGCCACTCTACCAGTACAGAGCTGCCACCATCCACCACCGCCTGGCCTCCATGTATCACAGCTGCTTCCGCAACCAGGTACTAAACTATGTCCAAGTATATTATAATAATTATAATAATAATAATAATAGAAAAATGTTTATATGTTACATGAAAAACGTATTTCTTAGCTCAAACTTTTGACAAAAACATTCCTTTGGTTTTATTTGCTGTGAGAAGGGTGTCTGCATTTCATACTTACAGCATTATGTGTGTGTGTCTGTGGCTCTGATTGTGTGACAGGTGGGGGATGAACACTTGAGGAAGCAGCATCGCAGTCAGGCAGAGCTTCACTACAGTAAGGCCGTCTGTCTGTTCCTCAGCCTTAAAGACGCTCCCTGTGAGCTGCTCCGCACGCTGCTGGAGCGGGTGGCTTTTGCTGAGTTTACCATGGCAGGTGAGAAACAGTTTGTCAGGGTGAATAATGTGATGGTGTTGTCTTTAGTGAAAGACATGCAATGATTCATGTTGTCTCTCCACAGGTCAGAGCAGCAGCACAGCAAAGCTGAAGAGCCTTACCGGAGCGATGGAGATCATGACAGAAACTCGCTTTGCCTTCCAGATGATTCATAAAGAGCTGCTGGAGGAACAGATAGAGGTGAGCTTTAGAAGAGCACAAGGCAACAATCTCTATGCCTCTTCAGATTTTCTCCATCTCCTTTTACACTTGAACAACTTTTACTTGTTGTCCTGCAGTTGAGTGAACCACAACCTGCTGAATCAGCAGACTCTATCGATGTGACCAGCGGCCCGTCCTCTGGACTGAACCTCCAGGAAGTGATGAAGTTGATAGGCGTGTTTGAGCCGAGTTTCTCCTTCCTGCTGCTGCAGCTGATCAAACTGATGACAACAATGAAACGGAAACCAAGGTGAGCAAGAATCTTCAACCTTTATTGCAGACTTTTCTAACTGGTGGCTGGAGTGTGGCCTTTTTAGTGACCTCAATCTGGCACTTTTGTCTACATGTAAGATGTTTGCCCCTTTGGCACTTCACCTTTGTCAACTCTGACCCTTCTAAAATAGTGATTCAATTGGCCTGCTTTATGGTCAAATCCAATGAAACAGTATGGGCCAGATTTACTAAAGGTTTGCGTGTCTTAAAACGTGTGCAAACTTGATACCACCAGCAAAAAAAAGTGCTATCTGATCTACTAACAGCGCGCAGTGAGGATTGCGTCTTTCATATGAGCAAAACAACACGCATTGACCATTTAGTACGTTTGACTTAATGAATATGCTCTATGGGGCGTTTCTGCCCTAACGTGCAAAACACTGGGAGGAGAAAATGCAAACAAGTTAAATTAGTACACGCATTGCGATTTATCAAACCTGGCAAAAATTGCAGTGATTGTGACGGTGTCTGAATTTAACACCTTTGAAAGGAACGTGCTAACCCAGGAGACCAGCGTTACGCACAACAGCCTGCTGTTATTGTATTTAGGAGGAGACATAGGCACAACAAAAGAAGGCATAAAGGTCGCGTTTTTCCCCACATGTGTTTACATGTTTCAAATGACAGAAAAATAAATGGCATGCATTTATTTTTTAATTTGATTCAATATTCTAATCGTTGAGGAAGAGGAACACCATGATTAAACTACAGGCTATTGTTGCCAAAGCCTACAGCCAAAGAAAACTGAACATCCAAAGCCTCTGCATTCTATAGAATTTCAACATTGACATTTATAGATGGTGGGCGGCAGTAGCTCAGTCTGTAGGGACTTGGGTTGGGAATCGGAAGGTCGCCGGTTCAAGTCCCGGCACGGACCAAGTCCGGAAATTGGTCTGGTAGCTGGAGAGGTGCCAGGCCACTTCCTGAGCACTGCCGAGGTGCCCTTGAGCAAGGCACCTAACCCCCCCCCCCCACAAGCTCAGGAGCGCCCGCCGTAGGGCAGCCCCCTCACTCTGAGACCTCTCCATTAGTGCATGTCCACAGGATCCTGTTTGTGCATGTGTGTGTATTTCAGTTCATGTTTGTGTAGCATGTTTACTAGACAGAGTGTAAAAACGAATTTCCCCTCGCGGGATCAATAAAGTATAAATTCTTCTTCTTCTTATTTCTTCCTATTTCCCTCTTTTCGCCAACATTATATTTTAAACATGGATTTCCTTTTTCTCGGGTTGCGCGTCTCTCCCCCAGCTCGCCCACTCCGGTGCGCTCCTCTCCATAATGCGCGCGTCACCTCCCTCTAAAGCCCGCTGCTGCTACTCTGTAGGACGCTTGGATTGGGGGACCTCACCACTGTTTGTACCCCCGTCTTCGATACCTTTTTCCAGGGCATTTACGTCCGATCAGACACAGCGCTGGCCAGCTGTCTGGTGCGCAACAACGGCGAGTGTATTGCGCAATGTATGACACTTCATTCTTAAGATTAAGGGAAGAAAAGAGAGGCCCTGTTTAATGCCGATGTTTTCTTATAACCAAAATTTTCTTTGTAATATTAAGATTTATCTCCTATAACTCGAAAGTATTGTGCGTTTATTTGCCTCTCTCACTGATACCTATTTTGCGCTTGCAGTCATCCTGCTTTCTGTCCAAACTCTCCGTGATGTAAACCAGTAGAACACGCGAAAGCCTAACTTAAATAGTACCGCCTCCACAAGGTTTGCACCTGGTGTCATTCACGCAAATTTTCTTAGCAGATCACCCACAAAACGCCCACCAACCAAATGTGCAAACTTTTGGAGTGAACACGCAATTTAGTACTCTTTAATTGGGAGCTTAGTAAATCTGGCCCTCTGTGTCCATAACTATAATAATTCTCTCTCCTGATCAACTTATTTGTATTATTACAGCAATAAGGACGAGGAGCTGTTGAAGACCTTTAAGAATGTGTACTCCAAGCTGCTGCGAGCTGAGAAAACTGCCCCTCTCCTGAGTCATGTCTCGCTCTACATCGAGCTCCTGCAGCAGCTGACTCCACAAACCGAAAGTGACGACAGGGGGGCACATTCATGATGATATCATTAAACAATAGCAAGGAATACACGAAAGAACTTTTAACTCAGCTCTCTGCACCCGCTCTTGGAAACACTTGGACGCCATCATTTCTGACAGGCACATGCTCAGGCGACACTCTGAATTACAGTTTCAAAGCTAATTCACCTCCTGCGCCTTTAAATAAACCAATCATTTTCTAACATTTTCATCACAGGTTTTCAATTGTACATTTTTGTTAAAAGACTTTTAAATTTAGAAAATGTTATTTAATTTTCAGTATTTCTTAAAAAAGTTCTTTGTCATGTGTAAAGCTCCTATGTGTAGGATTTGTTGTTTACCGTTCCGAACATCACCTGGGTTGCCTCACTTTTCTACAAACAGAAACACACGACAAACGCAAACGAGTACAATCACATTCAACTTCTACTCATAGGGGCTTTTTGAGAGATACAACATTTAGAAAATCATTTGACAAATGATTTAGTTGAGTTTTTTCTGATTGGTGGTTTTTGATATTCAATAACACCAATGATGCCGTGGATTGAACTGAAGTTTTGGGCTGACGAGTCAAAATGAGCTTGAACACCGTATTTGCTTTCCAAAACAGAAATGTGCAATAGTTCGGCAACATTCAATGCAAACTCTGAGGTTTGTGTGTCCACAATGCTGTTTATGTTGATGTGAGCTTATGTCAGCATGGTTTGCTGTGACATGAAAATAAAAGGTTTTTTACATTTTTGTGCTTTCTGGATGTTTCAGCATCACATTGATACACACTTCAGTTATACTTTGAGTTGAAAGTTATTTTAAAAACACTAATATTTGAATAACATGCTGTATGATGAAACACACTGGATTTATATTTTGTTATTATTCTCGACTATAAAGTTCTGTTTCCTCACAGCAAGAAGGTTTCTAGTTCAAATCACTTCAGACTTTTGCCTGTGTGGGTTTGCATGTTGTAATTCATATGTGGCTTCTCTCCAGGTACTCCGGTTTCCTCCCACACTGCAAAGACATGCTCATTAGGCTAATTGGTGACTCTAAATTTACCTTAGGTAGGCGTGTGAATACTTGTCTGTCTCTAAATGTCAGCCCTGTGATTGACAGGCGACCAGTCCGGGGTGTACCCCGACTCCTAATGACAGTTTTCAGCTCCAGCCCTCCAGTGACCCTGAAGGGGATAAGCGGTAGAGACAATGGATGGAGGGTTCTCCCTAAATGTCAATTCAAAGTAAAAGACTTGAAGTGTATAAACTGTTTGTTCCTGGAAGTGTACAAACCTGACCCTCTGGAAAGGATAGATACTTTAATAAATCTTTATAATGGAAAAATGACATTCTCTCTAAAACTTCATGGAGCAACCTTTTCCATTTAATGTGACAAAGGCCCACCCTCAATACAGTTAATCAACTACCTTCTAATGAAGCTTTTTGTCTCTGGAAGACAAAAAGGACACCATGTGGAGGTATATAAGCTTAAAACAGCATTATGAATGTCTCTCTTTTATACAGTTTTGACAAGAAGACAATAAAAAATATATCAACTTTGAATCTAGAAAACCTTGATATGAAATGTCAAAGGTCTTTTTTTTTACTTTGATTGACATGAAAATTTAGATAAAAGTACAAAAAGACAGAGTCAGGCAACTCTTCGCCGTGTATCCTGAAATATGATCTTACTGCACTGTTCTGGTTGGTCACTGCAGAGGGAACACGATGTTTTCAACGTGGTGTCAGTGAAGTGGGTCAGCCAACTGTTACTGAACTGTATCCACGCCAGATGGAGCTGCAAGCAGCACAAACTGCACCTCATTAATCAGGCCGGACCTTCTGTGCTGCTGTGGGTGAGTGACTGTTCGACTGAGGTTAAGATGTGGGGAAAAAAAGAGGAGCAGAAGCCGCACATTTATTAAAATAGTCAGTGGAAAAAGTGACACTAAATAATACACTTAGTAGAATTCAAAGAGAGTATCTTTTTTTTTTCTCCAGATTTTAGTTTTTCTCTCAGAATTCTTAAAAAAAAATAGTTTTTGTCCTCATCCTTTTCTGTAAAAAGAGTGCTTTGTAGACTTCAATGTGCTTTTTGGATCTCTACATCACAAGAAAAACTCCAAGTCACTCTGTTTTTCTCTACATTGTCACATTATCTTTAGGAAGAATTGGCATTTTAAGCGGTAAAAGAGAGAATTGGACTTTTCTAAACCATGCCTCTTTGTTGAGGAGGATTCAGTACAATCATAAATAATTGGACACTGAGAATCAACATTAGAACAACAATTCTTGTTTTTATTTTATACAGTAGTGCACTTTAATCAAATATAAATACAAGTTATATTGAGATTAATAAACGAGAAAAGACGGCCACAAATGAAAGAATAAAAAAAAAAAACATGAAATGATATAATCAGTCACACAACTATTCTGACAGTGTGCTGTGATGACATTTTGTGCAACGACGGGGATCAGTGACTCAGTGAGTCATTGTACAACGCAGCGGTCATACGTCTCCTCCCGCGCTTCTTCTTTAGAGGTTTGATGTTTCTCCTCTGGGTACCCAGCTGCTCCGTGGTTCAAAATATTTTGCAGGATGTCTTTGCTCTCACTTGTTGGTAGATTGTAGAAGAAATACTGAGGAGCCATCTCGATGAACCTAGCAAGAGAACGGCCAATATAGTTGGTTATAAGCAGGCGTGGGAAAACAAGGAATTCATCTTGGAAGTAACTGATGCAAATCTAATATCCATTTGCGATCTCGTTTTCAATTTGGGTTGCTTTTGAGTGGCGGCCATTGTTGTTGAAAGAAGATTTACAGTATTTAAAAGGGGCTTACAGTATCTGCTGCTGACATTATTTGAGCTGTAATAAATGGAGTCTCACAGTTTAGCATGTGGAACCTAAGAGAGCATGACAAAGTCTGCAGAGCTTTCTCTTTCTCATTAATCTGCAGCTCCCACATTCCCAGGGATCTATGCAATCCATAATCCCCTTTCCAACCAGCTGATACTCGCAGACAGGATTATGATACCTCCCCTCACAACCGGCATGAACTCTGAATTTCCACATGGTCCAAATGGGAGATGGAATGTGTCTGTCTCATTACTTTTGATCTCAGTCTGGATGAAAAGACTGTGTATGGTCTGTTGTGTGAATACAAAACACCTGAACAATTTAGGAGGTAAATGTTAACAAGGCTTATTAGACTTACTGTTCGGGTGTTATGTGGGATACAGTGCGGAGACAGTTGTCCTCAGAGAACGAGTGCTCGTGGTACAGCACCCACTCCGGCAGGCCCAGTTTGGGACTCTTTGCTCCGTAGCCGGACAGAGGATGCATCTGTGCCACATGCTTGTGGGTCAGAATGAAGTAGTTCCCTGATCCATCAACGTCCCGAGCCACCTGAAAAATATCAGAGTCAGCTGTGTTAGCTTAAAACAAATCAAATAACAACCCGACCTAAACTTGTAACTTGTAGTTAGTAAAATAACTCATTTGGCTTAAAAATGATTTAAAACACCAACAAACACTAACAGACTAGGGGGCACCGGTGGCTTAGTGGTTATTGCGCACGCTCCAGGTACAGAGGATTTAGTCCCCTAAGTGGGCAGCCCAGGTTCAAATCCAATCCATTTCTCCTTTCCCACATGTCATTCCCCACTCTCTCTCTCTCTCTCTCCCCAATTTCCGACTCTATCCACTCTAATTCTAATTAAAGGCATACATCCTCAGATGAAAGTTTACTTCTGTTGTTCATCTGCAAACTTTTGGTTAAAACATTTGAAATAGTTAAAGGACAGAAACAGTTGCAAATGAAACAAGAGTCAAAACAAAAATCCTGAGGAGCTGATAATGTTTTAATCAATGTTAACCAAATCAAAGTTAACTGATTGTTAACTGGGGAAACTAATATCAGAATGAAATTACACAGCACATCCCACATTACTGCATTGGTGCTTCTGCTGGTGTTTGCTGCTATTATTTAAAAAAAGTATTTTCCTTTTCCTTTACTTTTTGGTTGTCTTATAGAGTTATGGTTACTGACCTGCATGAAGAAACCTGCCAGCAGAGCTCTCTTAATGTTCAGGGTGTTGCTACGGGAACCAAAGGCCGGCACTGAGACGGGCAGCTCGATCCTCTTCAGAGTGTCTGAGAACTCAGTGCGAAGAGCGTCGGCCATCAGCAGAGCGGAGTGGTCCAGGTAGAAATCCTGACACCACTTTTCCACATCACAGTCTGACGAAGAGAGGATTATTAGAGGACAAAATCATCAGTGATGAAGACAGAGACGTCCATAGCATCTATGTGTGTGTGTGTGTGCAAATGTGTTTGTTTCATTGTACATGATTCTCTCTAAACTCACATGGATCCTCCTGGAACTGTTTGAAGGCCTTGTAGATATTGATCAGGGTGAAGTGGTCTCCTTCTGGGTGCTGGAACTTCATGTGACACTGGGTCGCCTCTGGCCTCAGGTCCACAGAGGGAACCAGGAAGCAAGTGGGTGCTAAAATATCCACAACAAAAATACTGTCAACCCAATGAAAATCTGTTTTATTGGGAGAGGTTCACAGAGGGCTCATATGAACACATTTTCTGTAGACAGATTGACAAATGGCAAAATAGTAAAAAAAAAAAATATATACATATATCTTCCTTTCTGTAGATGAATAGTGCTGTACTCAGTAAATCTTGTGCAATCATGAGTGTAAATGTTGTTTTCATATGTTTAACCATCCTTTTTTTTCCCTTTCCTTTTTAAGTCTTATATTTTTCTCTATCAAATTATTGTATCTGCTCTAACCTATCTGTGTGTATTGTTGTAGTGTTGTACACACGTTACCTGTTAGCATGGCAGCTATGATGACCACCTCGCTGACACAGTCAAACTCACAGGACGCGAGCAGAGTTTTGGCCATCTGGGGCTCCAGAGGAAACTCGGACATGATGATGCCCATCTCGGACAGGTTCCCGTCATTATCCAGAGCTGCCAGGTAGTCCATCTCCTCCAGAGCCTGCATGAGGCCTTCAGGGTCTGACGGACAAAGGTTTTTAGATTTTCTACATTTTGAATAATAACCCTGGTTGTTAATTTGCGTGCAAAATTCAACATCAGTCTAGTATTTTTCCTCGACTATTAATTACATACATATACACTTTGACTAATCTATTTTGGACTATTCATAATCCCAAATGTTGACCCACTGGGACAATCCCTCCTACAGTATACTGGCACCCTGGTGGGCACGCTTTGAGTAAAAAGGCAGCAGAAGATTAGGATTAAAATCCTAACCAACATCTGCCATGCATCACTATGCTAAATGAAGAGCCGCTCGTGGTACAAATGACATTTTCTGTTCTGTCCTTTCAGCAAACACGTTTGTTTTTTTGTTGATGAACACAACAGGAAAACAAAGCCGAATGGACACCCCCACATGCCGACACTATGTCTACGCTCTGATCAACTAATGGGAGGCTCAGAATGTGTGAGTGTGTGTGTGTGTGTGTTTGGAAGTGGGGGTGAATAAATCCGGGGAAACAAAAGCACACGGAAGCAGGTCAGCCCTAAAAGGATGCTGGCAGAAGAGGAGCTGTCAGTTTAGCTGAGGCACGGCTCACTACCCTCCAATAAAAAAAATAAAAAAAACTCCTGTCTTTCTGAACACAAATGAATGGACTGAATGAACCATGAATTTATCTCATTATCACAGAGGACATGGCAAGTACAGACTGCCTGGGAACTATAGCCTTTGTTTATTTTGTCACTTTTTGTTAATCTCACCTGGTCTGTCGATGAAGTCACACTGACGCAGTCCAGCGATCTCCATCCTCTTTAAGAAAAGTACGGTGGAGGTGATATCAGACTCCACAATATGAGGGCGGATCTCAGCAGGAAGCTGTCTGTCCTCCGGGTACAGACAAAAACACTTCCCTATCAAACAGAAAGATCGTTTTTGTTAGTATGGACGGCACAGAGGCAGGGATTTGTCAGCCTGGACATTTCCTTTAAACTATTTTTTTTTTTTTTTTTTTTTATCTTCTCACCTGTTGGACCTGCCAGCTGTCTGCGACTCAGGGCTTGACCTGTGCTGATTGGCTGAATGATGACAGAGTTTGTTCTGATTCTGGGGTTGTAAACCTGAAACAAAATCACAGTTACTTTGCACAGAAGGTTGAGCAGAACTCCAGCTGAACTAGCTTAATTAGAATGCAGATTACATATTCATACATCAAAAAGGTTAATAATGCATGAAATATGAGCTACTTTTCTGCTTATTGCAGAGTACTTTTTTTTAAATATCAAGCCCTTTCAGTAAACCACCTGAATATATATCTCTCCCTAGTTGTTGTTTATTATGATGATATTCTCTATTCTGCAATACAATACATTCCATAAAAAGTGAATTAAAGGAAACTAACTGATACTGATATTATAATAAAGACGACTTTACATGGCTTTGCTGTTCTGTCATTTTAAATTTGAAGAAGACCATCAAGTCAACATTTCCACTTCGTCATGGGCATCTAGATGAGCAGCAACACTTACATATCTCTTCTCCAGCCCTGCATCAATGACGAAGCTTAATGAGTTAACAGCCCAGAAGAAGTCCTCGTTTGGACTGGACGTGAGGAACACTTGACGACCCCGTCTGGCACCCGCCTCCCCCGGGTTAGGTAGACTGCCGGGCTGACGGGGGTGCACAGCAACGGGCAGGAGCTCCCCCAGGTCAGGGGCTAAAGCGTGCGCCTCGTGACACAGAATATCGTGGGCCAGATTTATCTCCTGACGAAAGGGCAAGAAGAGAGTTCAGATGTGTGCGATACAATACGATGCCTTGCTGTACACTACAATACGGTTTGATACAGTTGTAAATATTTCAGAAAAAAATCAGAAATTATTTTATATGATACTAAACGATTTGATCAAATTCGATATATGAGGCTTCAATAGGATAAGAGAAAATATTGAATTATTTTAGACTGTTTGTTTCATCGGTCATGTGATTCTTCTTTTACCTGCGTTGTCACCAGAAACACAACCACATCTCCGTCCTCTTCAGAGCGGTGGATCTCCAGCACCAGACGGAGCGCGGCGCAGAAGTATCCGTCACTGGTGCTGTTGTAAACCACCTCCCCAGCACCCGGGCTCTCCAGGCGGATCAGAGGCACCGCAGACCCGGTGAAGTGTTTCATCTGCTTTGGCACTGGTTCGACAGCTGTGAGGAGGACGACGCGGAGGTCCACTCTCTGCAGGGCGATGTCTTTCAGGAGACCCTGGAGAACATCAGTGGCCACAGTCCTCTGGTGGGCCTGGTCCACGACCACGACGCCGTACCGCTCGAGCAAAGGGTCCGACATTATCTCTCTCAGGAGCATGTCGTCTGTGCAGAACCTACAGATGGGGAAAAAAAACATCCTTTAAAAGGTGATTCCCCTCCCACCACTTCACCTTCTCATCATCTGTAGTAGAGTTACAGCCTTAAAAACCAACTGGGGTTCCCAAATGCCCAACCTGACCCCAACTCGACCACCTCCTCACCAGTCTCCTTTCAGTGTTTTTGGCCCATTGATTTTTTTCTAAAACTTTCTGTTTGACCAATTTTTGTCAAATAATTTTTCTCTGCTTTGACCAGTTCCTCTTCGTTTTCTCTCCTTAGTTTTTGTGTTCTTTTATTTAATCTGTTAAGTTTCAAGTTTTTCATTTTCTACTTTTTGTTTTGAACATTTTTTTGCTTGTGTTTTGTATTTAATTGCACCTCCGATGTTTCCTCCCCATCTTTTATTTCCTCTCTATCCCTCCAATTTTATTTAATTTTTATCAGCCTTTACTTCGCTTATTTTTCTGTTCGTTTGATGCTTTGTCAGTGCTGAGGTTGTCAAAAGTAGTAAAAGTTGCGGGGCGCCGGTAAGCATAGTGGTTAAGTGTGCGCGCCTCATGTACAGAGGCTGTAGTCCTCCAAGCGGGCGGCCCAGGCTCAAATCTGACCTGTGGCTCCTTTCCTGCATGTCGTTCCCCACTCTCTCTCTCTCCCTGATTTCCAAATCTATCCACTGTCCTTTCTCTACAACAAAGGCTTTAAAAGCCTAAAAATAAATCTAAAAAAAATAGTAGCATTGCACTAAAACCCTGATAACACACTTACTGGATAGTAAGTAACATACCAATATTTGAAAACCAGCTTCTGTCATCAAATTCACAATAGCCTGAAATAAATTCTCAGATTTCTTTCACAGTAAACCTCCGGGCTGAAAGAGTGGCACCTTAATGAAAAACACTTTGTCCACACATCAGTTGTGTCCCCATTAGAGTAATTTACTCTAATAATTAGTGTGGGGAGTGGATCCTTGCCTACTTGCTGACTGCAGTTCATCTTATCTGCCTGCCCTCTGCATGCTGAGTTGTCTTTGTTCCCCAGCTGACTTATGAGGCACCCACATGAGGGAAGGAGACATATGGGCAGACAGGGAGCCGGGCAGCTGTGGAGGAGCCCCCTGAAAAGACCCTCCAGCCTATTGTTCACTTCTCTCTTGAGAGTGAATAAAGGCGGGGTGATTTAGTATTGTGTGCCTTGGTGGTGCTTTATTAAAACCCCGTAGAAGTGACCAGCAGTTAGAGAAACACTCGTTTTAGCCACAGTAGAAGTAGGAAGAAGTGCTTTGGTTTACCTGAGGACTGTATCGTTAGCGCAGCAGGTCTCCAAAGGGATGTTGTACCCAACTTCATGGCCGATGTTGACATCCATCTCATCAGACACCCTTAAGGCGAGATCTACCGCCTGCTGCGAGTGAGTCTGGGTACAAACCACCATGCCGTGCTGGAACTGGACTGACAGGCAGAATTCGGCACACCACTGAGGAATCTGTTTAGAAATAAGAGCGGGATACGTTGTTTTATATCACAGATGTTGAAGAGAAGAGGGCTAACTGTGTGAAACCCAAGTAAGCAGACAATGATGCCTCTTGTACCTTCCATAACACAAGACAGAAAAAGGTGGTAGAGTTCCAGTCACACTTTTTTTTTTTTTTCAAAGTTACCAGCTTTGTTTATGTGTTCCTTTTGAGCAGAATATTAACTTTTATGACAAGAAAAGAAGGTAAGGTCTTCAAACTCTGATTTTCTTCGTTATTCTGGAAGCAAAGTTTTTGATTCAAGAACACAAATACTCAAAATAACCTCAAACTTAAATCTCTCAGTTTAGTAAACAACAAAAAAGTGTGACACTGCCAGACAGAACATGAGTCAATGAAACCTCTCACTGACGTCATTATTTTTTAATCTTGTTTTAACCAAATGTTCTTGTATCAGTTATAATCAACTTGTATTTGCTGTCTTTGTTTACTTTTCTTGAATGTTAAATACTCCTTTGTCCTTTGGGTTTATGTCTAAATGAACAGTTAAACATGTGATATTTCAAATGGTAGTGCAATGCTAATTGTCAAATCCCTCTCTGTACTCACCTGAGAACTTCTCCCAGTTTGTGCAGAGCCACTGACAACCACAAACTGTCCTTTGGCCAAAGTATCCATGAACTCACATTTAGCTCTCCACACAGGCAGCTCTTTCCTTTCTCTTAGCAACTTGTAAAACCTGGAGGAATACGGCAGTCCATCGAACTGGTTAAGCTCCAAAATATCCTCATATTCTTTGTCTCCCTGGGTCAAAGCTTCCGAATCTGAACAGCAGGCTGCTGTCCCCTCAAAAAAGTCCTCTTCCGCTATGCTGGTAATGTCCTGCGCCATCTCAATTGAGCTTCCAGGCTCTCTGGTTTAGACTTCATTTACAGATCCACAAAAATGAAGTGTGCAAATCTCCAGCTCTCAGTAAACTGTTGGACAGCACACACACACAGTGCCTCTGCAAGGGAAGCCAAATGAAAGGCTCACTCGCCAGGCAGCCAGCCCAGTGTTGTCATGTGGCCACTAATCCCATAGAAGTGCAGTCATCAACAGATGACTCACACAGAAACACACACACACACACACACACACACACACACACACACACACACAACCCCCCCAACCACACTCAATCATGCTGATGTAAGAACAGAGATAGATGGGCAGACACTCAGAGGGGTCTGGTGTTTACTACAGAAACTGGTTCACACAAGCTGCACAAAATGTCAAATTCATTTTTCACCAACTGTTTTTTTTTTTTTTTTTAAATGAAATTATGGAAACTGATTGACTATACTGATAAACTGACTCATTTATTTCTACCACCAAAAAACAACCACGGTGCCAGAAACAATCATATTGGGGTTTGCATTAAAGTGTTGCGTGATCTTCAGAGATAGGTACACCTGGACAAGCAAACATAGAGCGTTCAATAATAATATGGTCAGACGCCATTAAGTAGCCTACATAATTAACACAAACACATGTGTTAAAACTTACCGGATTCATATGCTACAACTTTAAGTCAGGTTGCCTGGCAACAGGGCCCGGCACAAGCTACTTCCTCCCATTTGCCATTTCATCCTCATGCTTAGATAATTTAACAGAAGCTAAATTACTCGTGACAAGTCACGACGCTGGTGTAGCAGTACAGGTAAGAAAGCAAAAACGAGTGAAACATATTTCAGAATAAAGGGGGGAGTGAGGGAGTTTTTGTGATGACCGGAGTTGTCCGCCAGGTGGCAGTGTTGAACAACCTTGAGAGGTGGCTGTGACGTTTTTTTCAACAGAAGAGCACACGCACATAAGAAGATTTTAGGATCGGAATGGACATCATTTACATACCCTATACATCCCACCTCACAATTTATTTGTGAAAAAAATGTTATCAACCAGTTGTTGTTTTTGAGTAAAGTATGAGCCTTTTACTTTGATGTTTTTGACCCTGGTTTTCTTAACTTTCCTGCTTTCATCACACTTCTCATTATTACACATTTGTTTGTTATTTGACTGCAGTAGGATGATGATAAAAGCTGTTTCCAAATTAGAATATTTTAAATGATCAAAGTCCTTGTTTGGTGTCTCTGTTACAGGCGGAGTTATGTTTTGCAGATTGAGCTTTAGGCACACTCATATCAAAGGCCAGAAAACAACAAAGTGATTTATTTATTCAAATACATCACACAGCTCAAAATGTGTATACTTGTGAACTCTTATTGACCTCTTTAACACCATGTGTTTTGATATTTTTTGTTCTGTTTTTGAAACTTTAGAAACTCAAAGTGAAACTGAAATGAAAACAACTTGTTATTAACAGTCATAAAGGATCTTTTATTTGGCTCTGATGTCTTCCACAAAATCTCAGATTTAAATATTTCCCACAAACATTTGTCTCTGAATGTTTTAACCTACATGTTATGACAAGTTAACTTCCCCAACTAGTTTATTTGGGTTTTTACCGTCAAAGCCATTCTAATGAGTTCTTACTGTGCTTGTAAAAAAGGACAAAACATGAGAAATCATGACTGACATACAATATTTACACTCGACAATGGCTTTAAACATGTTACAATAACGTAAATAAACACAGTACATTTTGGGTTTACAAATGGCATAAACATTGAACAACAAATTGACACAGAACTGACAAATATTTTCATCAGAGAGCGGTCAGTCAAACTGACGGACACATCCGACCACTTCCAAAACACATCCAAAAATTACTCACTCACTCTTGTACTTGAATGCAACGCAGAAGAGTAGAATCTCTCTGACTTCAGTCATTCTGCAGATGTGAGAGGACAACGGCTGCATTGGGAATCACTTTATAAAATACATTGTGACATTGTGAACAAAATGAAAACTGGCATGGGGGAAAAAGAACTCTGCCTTAAAGTTGTCAACAGTTGAACCCCTCCTTGTATGACAGAAAGTCAACCACCATTAAATCAAAGGAACTGAAATTTAACTGAGGATGCAACTCTGGATCTACAGAAACACCATCAATGTATAAAAAAATGTGAGTTAAAACAATAAAAAAGCAATACAAAATCCCAATGGAATGTTATGAAGGCAAAAAAACCAAAGAGGACAGGAAAGATATGGTAAAACATCTTGTTAGACACACAGTCGAGGTGGAGCTTGGCAAAGCTCGCAGCGCTGAAGTCATTTCACTTGGCTTGCACAGTCAAGGGCAAAGTGAGCGTAATTGTAAAACATACAAACATCAGAGTTATTGTTGAATCATTTGGTGTTGATGTCATTCTCTGGAACACAATCAGTCTGTCAAAAATGTGGAGACTGCAGCGTCTGCCAGTTATCAGAGGCGCATGTTGAGCGTCCAACACGTGCCCAGAGCCTCAGAGGCTGTGTGTGTCAGAGCCAGGCTGACGTGTGAAAAGAACTTTTCCTTTTTGTGCAAAAGTGAACTTATAAGGAAATAAAAGAGCCTGAGCGTGAGACTGTAAAATGAGCTGATCAGATGAATCCAGCAATAAAGACGTAGTCAAAGACTTTCATATAAGTCCACTGTCTTTAAACAACAATAAAAAGCTCTAAATATATTTAATTTGTAGAACCTTGGCAGCATGGATAGAAAATAAGTATTTGGTATTGAATATCTACATGATACCAAGCCTCATTAACTCTCCTCTAAAGCCAATAAGCTACACTGACAACTTGATGAGTTGTGCTGCACTTCCCTTTATCATAACCTTAGTCCAAAAACAAACTTTTGGTGCTTCAATGATTCAAGCAACTTGACCGGCTTTAAAAAAACGTACATTTCAGCATTTCATTTGAGTAAAGAAAAAGGTATAAAAATCACAAGAAATGCAAAAGAAATATTCTAAAACACAATGATTCCTTCTTTTTCTCACTCGATCAGAGTGCTCTGTGCACAGATCGTCAGTATTGAAGTTAAATACTTAAATAGATAAATAGTTCATTGGTACCTGAGTGAGGACATCAAAGCACCTTTTAGAGGTGTAGCACCGAGGTGTGACGTTAGCCCCCTTCATTAGAGACTCTGTTCATCTTCTAACTGTCCAGAATGTCTTACAGAGTCTCAGTAATTAGTGCAAATCAAAAAGTCTCCGTCTGTTGGCAGGAGATCTACTCGTCCATGACGTCAGGAGCTCAGCAGTCCCTCTGAATCTTTGGTGGTCTGTAGGGCAACACCGGCACTGGTCTGAAATGGAAACAAAAGCATGAGTTCTCATTAGCTGTCATGTGAATTACGAAGTGTAAAAGATGTATCCTGTTACTATGGAAACTTAGTATGTCAATCATAACATGAATTTGATATGGAGTTCCGCAAGGTTTGGTGCTAGGACTGTTTCAATTCAACTCAAATGCACTTCCTCTCAGAAACATTTCATGATATTGAATTGTGCTTGGTCAACGAGAAACAAAACATGAACCAAACTCAAAGCACGCCTTTAATGACATGAAGACCTGCCAATTGTGCTACTTGACTCGGATTAAGCTAAATGTCATCATTGTAGCATCCACCAGCACAGTTAGGAGTGTTGGAGTTATAAATACAACTCACAAATAAAACAAATGTCACCGTCAAAAAGAAAAAAGAAACACATCCTACCTCAAAACGTCAAAAACATGATTGAATTAATTAATTAAACTTTCATCTCTCGTGCATGAATTAAATAACAGCAGTTTAGATAACAGAGTAATACAGAGAATCACCCATTTATGTTGCTACAGGGGTTTTCTTTTAGCAGTCTAAAATAGATATATCCTGAAATTGGTTAAAAATAACTTAAATATTGAGATGGGAAAATGTATTTGTAGGATTCCCCAAAGAGAAGAGGGTGAAAGTGACCCTCAGGCTCACGATGACCATTAGTCAAGACTTCACCAGAAAAATAACTTGACATTAAAAGAAAGCGCTAGATTCTCTTCACAAGGTGCCAAACACGGTGAAGGACTGATCAGCTCTTTCCAACAACAATACTTAGAAAAGGGTTTAGAAGACATGTGATTCCTGTCACGTTGACCTACCTGCTGGGTAAAGGGATGGTGGGTGGGGGTCTGGGCACTGTGGGGATAGGTATGGGGAGGGGTCCATTTCCCGGAAAATGGACTCCTGCAGCTGAAGCACGGTAACCCAGCCGAGAGCTCCTCCCCAGTGGGTCTGCAGGTAAGGGTTTCTGGGGTGGACTGGGTTTCTCGAAGTCCTTAAGAAGAATAAAGGAAAGTCACTTCAAATGTGCACATTTGGATGTGTATATAAAGTGAGGTTTAGGCACTGTTGTTGTGTCATTCAGCCCTACATTTCAAGTATTTTCTTTAAGGACATACACAAATCTCGAGAATAATCTGTCTTTAATCTCTTTTAGCATAAGATAACTACCTGAAATTATTTTTTTAAATGCCACACAGGACATTACTCTTATCTCAAGACACCTTGTACAGAAACGAGACCTTCTACATCGTTTTAAATATGCATCAGCTGTTTTTAAATATCTGTAGACGTTTCACTAGAGGGCACTGTCTTATCAGTTTCTCCTCTGAATTCCCACAGCTGACATGAGATGAATCCCAAACCTCCTCCTCTTCCTCAGTGTCTCCATCATCTCTGCGGTAGAGCTGTGTGTGTGTGTGTGTGTGTGTGTGTGTGTGTGTGTGTGTGTGTGTAGAAGGTTATCTGAATGGAGGTGCCATCATGTGTTACTAATCTACAGTGAGAAGGAGGCAAGCAGTGATAAACATCTACTACCAGGAGCACTGCTACCACCACACACACACACACACACACACACACACACACACACACATACACACACACACACACACACACACACACGCGCGCACACACACAAACACCCACACACACAAGCTCAAAAACCTACCCACACACACACACACACACACACACACATGTTAAGACCACAACAAACACTCAAGAGGTACATTTGGACAAACGAAGTGCACTCAGAGGAAAAAGGCTTCCATATCATGCCTTGATAATACTAAGAGAGCAGGGAATTTTAAAAATGGAGTCATGACGTGACTGAGATTGTCACATTAATATACAGACATAGTTATTTTCAGTGCCAGGAGACTGATGAATCACAGTTTAGGTTACAGTAAGCTATTTTACAGCCCAACACCACTGATGCTCTTCAAGGCGAAAGGAAGCACATTTTCACAGCCTGATACAAATCTAATTAAAAGGCTGCAATAACAGATATCACAAAATCAATAATCATATGAGGAAGAGGTTGCAGGTCTTTTTTTAAAATTACACTCACGTGCAAATACTTTTGCCGATGCTGAGTGTATTAGATTGTGATTGCTGTTTGAAGTAAGCAGAGGAACTCTACATTTAGGAGAGCAATAAGGCTAACACCTTCAAAGTACTTTATTTCCCCAATCTAATATATGAAATTAACTATTATAGACGAAGAAGAAAGCCAGTAAATGAGTTAAAGTAAAAGTAGTTGCCTTTTCTTGAAGCCATGAAGATGTTTTTTAAATAAATGCAACAATAAATTGAGTCCCTTTAAAGGTCACATATTCAGCAAAATTCTCTTTACGATGTTTTCAAACGCTAATGTGTCTACTCTGTCCACAAACCCCCATAGTATGAGAAAAGTCTATCCTGTCTCTCCCTTGCCTGCTCTACTTTTCAGAAAATGTGTGCTCAAACAGGCCGATTGGAGATCTTCTCTTTGTGACATCACAAAGGGCAGTAACCCCTCCCCCAGATGGGTGGCACTCACACAGCAAGGTGTTTGTTCTGCCCTCTGAGTCTGCCTTCTCACTGTAAACAACAAGGCATGGTGCAAGAAAGCCCAAACCAAACAAGCCCTTCTCAAGCGGCGTGTTCAGAAACAGCTCATTTGCATTTAAAGCTACATACACTGAAACAGCCTGTTCTGAGCAGGGCTGATTTAGAGGGGTTTATAGGCATGATCAAATACAGGATCGGAGTGGATATTTAACAAGAAACTTCACAGAAATGTTTTTGGGAGCTCTCAGACTTTTTTAAACTTCTTGAAAAGGAGAATAATATGTCACCTTTAATATTTTTTTTAGCTAAGGAGAGTGAAGTTTAGTGAAGAACAAAACTGCCTCCCTAAAAACTCAAAATCTAAAAACTGTCTGCATAAAACAGCTCAGAGCGCTTCAGCTGCAGTGGAAAGTAACGGTGCCCCACAGAGGTTCAATGTTATTATTCCTTAACCAAACTGAGCTCTGCAAACAGCACAGCAGGTTTGTTTTACTCTTAAGCTGTGTTACTGTCCCATGTGGATACTGATCTTACTAGTTAAACGTTTCGGATAATATAACGTACACAGTGGGGATCCTATCAAATGAGTTTGTGTGAACGTTAACTGAAACTAACACAGTATTTCACCAATCGGATACTACCCACTGTTACCTTAAAGTACTATTATTTCCTTCCAGTCCTACATGGTTAAGCCATGGACAGTGTAGTTTAGAAGGAGAATAACTTCTAGAGAAATAGAAAATGAGGGCATTTTTCAAGGGAGTGCACTAAGGGAAACTAAGAAATAAATGGACAGATGCATCCACTCAAATGCAAGAATAATCCAGGACCCATGTGCATTCTAATGCCGCTCTTGGCAGGAAACCTCACACTGTAACCAGAGTCTTGGTGGTGTTCGCTTGTCTTAATTCAAAATGAAGGATTGCATCTTCCTCTGCGGCTTGAGAAAGATCTATGAGCCTCCAGTTTACTGGCACCTTTCTAAACCCACCGGGGGAATTGAAAAATGCATCCTATGGTCCTGCCAAAAAAACAAAGTATATTTTCCTCTGACTTCTTGAAAAGATGACATCTTTGAAAGCAGGATTTCTACTCCTCAGCAGTGTGATGCTGCAGTCTGATGTACGCCTGAGCACAGTCTGAGCTTATTTGCCTCATATTTATTTGACTCAACAGGTATCTGATATGTTTTCATCAACTGAACAAAATTATAACAAGCAGGTTTGTTTGAAAAATCTGCTCCCTCACTGTCTCCCTTTCATGTATTGTCTCATTGTATGCAGAGTAGGCTTCATTCCCACACCTCAACATTAATGGGGTAGAGTCAGCACACAGGCATAAAAAAAGCCTTTTAAAAAGAGACATATTGGCACAGACAGCAGGGGAGGTTGTGTCAAGTATTACAATAAGCTTGTAATACACTTTGTATTTAAGGATTGATGTCCTGTACGTCCTCGCTGGCCTCTTATTAAATCCCAGCAGAATCCTCTCTGATGTTTCTGACCTACAGTCTGTGTGCCGCCTCTGCTCGCTCCATCTGTCGCATTACAGTGAAATGAGCTGGTGGATATTAGCAGGTAAAAGGGTTTCATTGTTTTGGCAGGCCAGCGAGCAGCCTCTTTATAAAGCAAAACCAGGGCCTTTCACTTAAAGTGCATTTCTAGTTTGGCACACGTTCACATGAATCAAGGGTGATGTGCTGCAATGCCGGACATGATGGCAGGTATTTCTGCATACTCATGGGTAGATCAAGTATTCAGAATTTTCACTTTTATAAGTTTAAATGGAGTTCTAAAGAAGAAGTAAACACGTATCATCAGCAACATGAACATGTCAGACGTTACCATTGTATGGGAAATTGTTGTAAACTATTTAATTTATGTATTAATGAAGATTCAGAGATTGAGCTTTCTTAAGCAGCCAATTGGTGCTCCAGTGGTTGACTATTAAATCTAAGGGCTTTTCAGGTGATTCCTGGGAGAGGACAGAATAACATTTGGGAGACCTAACTCTTAACTCTTCTATGCTTTTGTTTATTTATATGAAACCATCTGATACATCAGAGGAGAAATGTCTCTTTAGAGGAGCTGCTTAATAATACATAATTCTGAAAGGTAAGGAGTAAATTTAGCCTTATAATAATTCATTTGGAGTAAAACAGCCAGTGTTTTCCTCCAAAATGTAGTGGAAGGAAGAGTAAAGTGGAAGAATAATAATATACTTCAGGATAAGTAAAGTAAATAAACCTAATAATATGATCTATTTAAGTTAATGTACTTAAGTTACTTTAGCATTGCTGCTGATTTCCGTGCACCTCCTGCAAAATCCTTCATGCATTACATCAAGCAAGTCTCCCATCAGAGGTTTATGTCTCCTTTTTTTAAATGTCATGCCTCTATAGAGTCCCAAGCACCCTGCTGTGGTATTCCATGTGCTCACTTCCAACTTAACTGTTCCTTCTGCACTTGTTCGGAAGGGCATCACTATTTGGATCCAGCACTGAATCCACCGGTCAGATGGATTTACTATCTCCACTGCATTCGATACTGCTTGCTCAGCAGAAAGCAGCGCCTAACTCAGGATCACAGAAAAGCAGATGCATTGAACTTTACTCGTCGTTATGTGGGCCAGCAAGCTAACTGCAGTGCAGGAAGGCAGTGAGTTCTGACATCTAACACTTTGGTGCAGCCTTCAAAAACATGTCATACAGGCTATAGACTGTTAAAAACCATTGACATTTATTTAACAATGTGCAGATTCACTTCCTTTGTCTTAATCTGTAGGTTTTGCTCATTTTGGTACTGTATGACTATTATAAGAATGTTTCAAAGCCGACTCAAATCTCAGATGTGAGTGTGTCTGTAAATGCACCCCGAAGAATTCATTTCCATCCATGAATCTGTAACCCCTTTTAAGAGTTTCAGGTCCCAGCAGCTTTACTATCATACTTTATTTATATGAAATAAAATTGATGGTTGCCTAGAATATACCACCATAAAGACCCATGGTGTAGTTTATAAAATGGTAAAGAGTAATGTACAGTAAAATATACACAACACAGATTTAATGGACTATGCTGTATATATGGTCCATTAGAGCTCACATTTTAAAAGATAATTTACAACAAAGGCAAAGCTTTAAACTTTCTGGAGTGTATGTATTCTTTGTACCCATACCACTGAGAACTAAATAAGTCTTAAAACTGCAAAAGTGAAGTGTTAAATAAGTCATTAAACAACATTTATGCCAACAAACCTGTTCTCCTCTGTATGACGGCTGATGGCGTGGCAGACTGAGAAACGGTTGCACCCGAGGTGGCGAGAGAGAACTGTGTGCAGGCAGCAGCCTGTGGTGGGCTGGGAGAGGAGGGAGGGTGGGCTGGCCCACACTCAGAGACACGGGCATAGGGTGACTGATGTGCAGGGGCTGGTAGAGGGGCAGGCGGCGCAGGCTGTGAGAGTGGAAGTTGTGTGGAGGGAGAAGAGGCTCCGCACTCAGGAGAGATGGCTGAGAAGAGAATGTAAGGAAGTTAGTTTCAGTGTGTCAGCTGTTAGAGCAGTAGTTGGCACTGCAGATATTACTTTTTTTTTTACAACAGATGATTTGACGTGTGATAGCAGAGGAAGCTCAGATGTTACTAACATATTTAGATAATCATTAAATACATAAACAATCTATGTTTAATGAGAGTCTCATTAAGCTAAGACAGTGATCCAGCAAATATTATACCCTGACCCTGAAACACAGGCCAAATTAATTACAGCCATCATTCATTTTATTGTTTACACCCCTGCTTTTCCCGACTGTAAATTATCAAATGTCTTCTGTGGAAAAAAGCCTTTTACAACCAACTTTTGTTGTTGTTGCTCTTGTACTACTCTAGATAATCTTGCAGTACCTTAATTTACTCGTGTAGTGCTGAAATAATTAGCTATTTGTGTTTTTGTGAACTATTTTGATTGTAATCTATTCTCTTTTTAACATTTTAAACATCGCAACTTTTCTCAAATTCTACTGAAAATCTATTTCTTTTAGATGTTTGCTGGTATCTTATTTTGGTTCACAGCCCTCTGTGGATTGAAGCAGACTGTACTGAGAAAGAACAAATGTATTTTTCTTTCTAGGTGATTCAGAGAGTGTCAGCTGGGCAGCAGGGTTCACTGAAGAAGATGCATCGTGCTGCTGCTAAAGATCATTTTGGATCTATTCCATTTCCTGACATCTTCATTTGATCGATTAAA